>NW_028262336.1:12843484-13146515 GCF_047370975.1 Nipponia nippon | reverse complement strand
CCTTCTTGCTGAGCTGTGGAATGACATGAGAGGCGCAGATGAATTCATGAAGTACCAAAATACAAATCCCACCAGGCATAAAAAAATTAGCAGATTTTTGGACACAAGCCATACCATATTCAACTGTTAGGCAAAATGTTTAACTTTTCCCATGGGAAAAGCAGATCTCTCTTCTCTTCCAAATCAGGTTGTTTTGTTTTTTTAAAAAGGAAGCATTAGCCAACTCTGTTAGAGATAAAAATGACCAAAACTACTTTTTTGCAATTTCTACATCTGAACGGTGTTTCATTCTAAGCTCTTCTAGAGTTTGCATCATTCAGATTAGATGTCCAAGTTTGTTACAAAATGTCAGCTAGAGGATCAGGACCTGTTACTATAGTCAAACTCCGATTCCTCGCTTTTGGTTGGTGCTCAACTCTCGTTAGTAATATCTTCATTAAAATTAGAAATATCTAATTAAAAAAGGTGGAGGGAAACCTCTTGTTTTTCTCAGTTTTGTTTTTGTTGGGTTAAAAAAAAAGACCACCGGTCATTTGGGAAGGCTGCATATACAAATATTAAATCTTCTCTCCATCAAAGCCAGTGTATCCTCTATGGAATGATTTTAAGATATAGAAAATTATATACAGCATACATCGTATGATAAAAAAACAGAACAAGCTCATGTTAGCCACAGAAAGAAAAGTCGAGTTAACCAATCTCACAATTCATAGCAAGCTGCAATATGCTGAGAAACTAACTTCTCTAACAAATGAGTCTACAGGACTTTTTATGCCTGCAAATATGCATTATTAAAAATTACATCTGGATAAAACCCGTACTATTGGAGGCATCTGATCCATCTGTTGTTGTGTTACTTTTCTACTAAATATCTATTGGCTGTAAAATATTTCATAAGCAGACAGAAAAAAAGAGCTGTAACATTTAATATTAAGAACTTGTTCAGAATTATTGTTTTCTTCATAAACGTTTTTAACCCTCTTTTCTCTGCCTTTCAATATTTTCTTGCTTCTGCCTACACCTGCAACAAATTTGACAAGTAATGTTCACAGCTTTGTATAAGACTCAAGCGCCTTGTATTCACACTGATGGAGGATATGATGGTGTACAGATGCTTATTTTCATTTTCCGATGGATTTTCCCTTTCCTATCCAGACTCCTTTTGATGGTGTTTAAAGTAGAAGAGGGGTTGAGAGGTGAAAAAAAACTAAAAATCATGGGGTTTTGGAAAGAATTACATGGAACGTATGCAAAATAAACATTTGAAAAGACAGCAATTTACTGTTAAAAAAACAGTTAAAATTGCCTAGTCCTATTTATGTACCTGAGGAGGCTCTGTGTCAGTAACCAACATAGGACCCAGTCATCTGAGTAGCTGATAGAGTTTGGAATTCACTGTGTGCTGGTGCAGGGCCCTTCAGGTCCCAACCTACTGTTAAATAATTTTACTTTTGACTGTGCCTTTATTTTATCAATAAGATAAACAATTTCTGAAATTCAGATGAGCATGCACGGCTGGACAGAGCACCAGTCACAGGAACAGTTGGACAGGTTCAGGCAGGAACCAGCCAAAATCCATGCCCTGGCACCTGGCAGCATCCCTGCGTTGCACCTCCGTGTCACATGATAACTTTTGGAAATGCTGAAAGAGCGACTGATGTTATGAGCCTGGATTTAATGCCAGAGATCTTATGCTAGCAGACAATTTTGGAGGACACAGTGCCGAGAGCTATGTCTTGCCTTTAGCATAGGAACAACTTGTCTCAGCCCTTCACAAAGGTGTCATGAACGTTTCCACTCTTCACTTTGGGGAGAACAAGACCCCAAACAGGGAAACTGGGAAATCCCAGAACTGTGATTCTGTTTCTGGTTCCTACTTGATATGGAGGTTTAGATTAAACACTTGAGCTCAAATTTCCACAGCCTCACTGTTCTGGGCTGCCTTAAATTTTAATGTTTTGGCCGATATGGGGATCACCAGAACTTCAGAAGTTCCTAGTGTTCTTAAAATTAACTGACAACAGTCCAAAATGAAACCCAAGTCACAGAATACCAGGTAAGCAAACCCCATAAACTAGTTAATCTTTTACAATATTGTCTAGATGTTTCCCCTCTGCAAAAATGGCAGCAAAATCCTATCCTGAGATAGGATTATTATCAGATATTTACTCAGACTGTGGATGAAGGTGGTTGCCCTTGCTTCAAACTTTGATGAAATTAGTGGTCCCAGGGAGAAAGAGAGAAATATTGTGACATGCCCTGCTTCTTATTTCACAAACCTCCTTGCTTCCAGCATTGTTTTCATTCTTGCATTCTCAGTTTAGCCCTTTTCATCTTTCAAGGAAAGCTGCTACTTAGAGCAAGCAAAGAACTTGATGCCACAGCCAGGGGTTTGAGGAAGTCTTGTAAATTCATCAGCATGACTTAATTTTTATTGGGTTTTTTTTGTTGGGTTTTTTTGTTTGGTTGGTTTTTTTTTAATGTGCACAAATTATACATCTGGCTGAAGTTTTCATCTCAATTATTAAGCCTCCACAGCTTCCTGTAAAGAGAAGAAAATTCTTATTCAGGCCAGAACTTGCCCAGCAGAGTTCAAACTCTTAAAAAAAAAAAAATCTAACCAAGGTCAGGGAATATAAAGTGAGTCTATGAAGGCAGGTTGCAAGTAAGTCAGTAGATCTGAAGGTGATGGATGACGTCTATAGGTACCTGTCCTCTGGTTACTCTTGGAAGAATAAGTTTATATCGCAGTTGTCACAGATGAAGCCTTAGTTTAAGGAGTTCATGCTAATCAGGCTATGACTGACATTCTCCTTGGGTCTCCTCCAGTCATGTAAGTAGAAAAACTCCACATGAATCTAAGACACCACTGAGGAATCACAAACGAGGAGACATTTAAACTGATCAATTTGGGGATTGTTTGGAGATTTTTACTGGCATCTATTCTATAATAGCTAATTTTGTGCTTATCATTTTACACTAACAGGTCTCCTCTTTGCCACAGCCCTGCCTAGACATGCCACCGTGTTTGCAGACACACAGACATACCGCAGGAGCTCACAATGATACACGTCTCTCTGGGAGCTATTAGCTCTCTGTTGTGTCATTTCTTACACCGGCAGATCCTTGCTCCTCTTTCCTCCCCCTGCCCTTACCCCGCAAGCTTAATCTGCTTTGCAGATTGACATGGGTTGAATGTGAAGTCCGCAGTGCATGGAGCACAGAGAAAGTGTCCTCAGATCTTTCCTGTCCTGCAAGTATGAGTAGGCATGGCTACTTCAGGGTCCTTCTGAGCTTTTAAAATCATGAACTGCTGTTTCTAGATTCATTGACTGACTGTTCCTATTTGACTATATTTCTGCAACTAATAGGTGTTGCTTGGAAGCCATGAGTCCAGGCTTTTATCATGCTGCCCTGATTTAATCCAGATAACATTTCTACTTGCTTATAAGTTGGAATTACTTAAGGTTTTGTTTCCAGAGAGGGTGTTTGTTTCTTGTTTTAAGTATGGATTTGGTCATCAAAAACACACTCTCACTGAAGTAAATTATTTCTGATTTAGGAAGAAGTGAACACGCACAAGGAAAGACACACATCTGGAAAATGCAGGAAATGCAATTCAAGTGCTCTGAGTAGATGGTTCAAGTTACTTTTCCCAGGTAATTATTCTCTTGCTCCCCTTCTACCCACAGACATTTGCTAACTGCAACTTCCAGCCTCAAGCACTTCATACACTTAGAATAAAACCATAAGTCTTTTCAGTATGTAAATAAGCATGCATACTTTCAATTTGTTATGTATGCTAAGAAAGTATCTCTGGTTTCTGTACAAAGCAAGCAAAGGAAAGCAGCTTTTACCTCGTTTGCCTGAAAACAAATTTACGTCTTCTGTTCATTGTATATGTTTCTTGTCCTCTAAATTACATAGAGCTCAATTTGAACAATCTTTCTGCTAAGAGCAAGTTTTCAATCTGCCAACTTTCCACACCATTCTATTGCCTTTGGTCCTCTACACCCTTAAGAAATGCAGCTAATCCATTACAAATTTCAGTTTGAACAGCTATGCTACTGTAAAACAGTTCGTATTCGTACATACCTTTGGCAATTTCTAGTATAAATTGACATTTCTCAGTAAACGCAAGTCCATTTTTGTACCAGTGAAAATACCTGCATTCAAATTTTGCATCAGCCTCTGTATTTCCTGAAATACTGTAGACTAGTCATACCTTATCACCCTACATGGCTCGCAGATCCCAAGGGAGTCAGGAAGGGAAGAATCAGGAAGAATCCTGTTTGCCTTAAGCTAGAGCTAAATCTTTCAGTTCTCTGTTAAAAATGTCAAGTAATTAGAAATTAGTCCCAGAAATCAAACTGTAGTTGAAAATAATCCAACAGTTTGTGTGTGGCAGAGGCAAAATCTCTGACCACAGAGCTTTGTTCTGCATCACGTCTGGAACCCTGAGCCCCAAATACATCCCAGAGCTCGTTTGTGTGAGTCTCAGTCCAGCCCCCTGCAAAGGATGTTAATCTTTGTCAAGGATGCCTTTAATGACTCGTTGCAGCCACGGTTGCTAAGATATGGTGATAATCCAGGTGTGAATTTTTGCATCTAGTGGTTTATCTTGCCCTAAGCCCCATGGCCACCAGGCACCAAGAGAAAACCAGGTCCTCCATCCCATCTCTGCTTCCACCACAAACGCATCCCTAAATCTCCTCCTACAGCTTTCCCTTCCCAGAGAGTGGGGCTCCCCTTCCCTTTGCAGCAGCCCCAGGGTAGCACCCCCCACCCTCTTCTTCTTCCCCATCTGTTTCCTTGCAGCTGGCAGGCAGTTGGCTCAGAAATCAGCCCGGTGCTTGGCATTGTTCCCCTTTCCCCTCTGGGACCAAGCTGAGTTCCCGTGCTTCTGCAGGGAAGGATGAGGTTGCAGGAAATCAAGAAGAGATTTTCTTCTCAGTGCCTCAGATAAACAGCATGCAGAGACTACCAGTCCCAGCATGTGCCCTTTGCAGAGGGAACCAGCTGTAAGGCCAACAAATCTAAATCATCAGTCTTAGCAGTGCCTTCCCCAAATGCCAGCCATGCTCATGAGTTTCACAAGCAAAGGAAAAAGGCAGGATGAGAACCCATCGTAGTGTCAAATCCTTATTTATTCTGAAGTCCCAGTTTCTCACTTTTGTTGGCCTTCTGATTTCTAAATTTGGACTCTGTTCAGTCACAACAAACAACGTTATCCTAAATAATTCAGTAGCAAAAGGTCCCTGTTGAGAAGAAGGAAGCTGCTTGAAAATAAGAACATACCTGCAATTCCTTCCACATCATGCCTTGAAACAATCATCTCTATTAGCACTAGCTATATTTCACAAGCTTTTAACATTGTTGTCTCTTTTTTTGTGGCTTCCTAAAGCTGCCACTAGTGTGTTAAAATTCAAAATGTGAACCAATGGTGAATATAACCATGCAGGATTCTTAGGATGCCATGGGCATGGGTTTTCTTTAAGCAATATTTTTTTTTAGGAGCTCACAGAATCCCAACGGTTCAGCATCTGCTGGTCCTGCAGCTCCGCGAAGGAAGAACCAAGCTCATGCCAACAAAAACACCACTGCTGAATCAACTACCTGGCTTAATCCACTCTGTCAAGTAACAGCAAAGCTGTGCATCTAAAACTATTCTGGATTTTCCTACTGAGAACAAGAGATAATAATACATTTTAGGTATATGTGAATAAGCAAATACATACACCACTCTCCCCCAAAAAATAGTCATAGGCAGGTCAATTTTTAACTCACAACTTCCTTCTTAGCATACGCTTTTAGAAAACTTGAGAAGAGTGTGATGGTGTTTATTTTAGCATTTGAAAATGCCAGAACACACCCAGTCTTCATTCCGAACATTTGGTAAACACCTTTGCAGATCCAGCTTGGATCTGTGTGTTGGAAGCTTTGTGTTGAAATTTTTGGAAATCCTGCCCTTAGTTCTTGCTATTTGAACACTGACCCATAATTAAGCATAAATGAAAGCATGCTCAAAAAATCAAATCTAAAATGGAGTTATTCACTTGAGAATTCTGAAAAATAAATGCAGAAGGGCCACAATAAAAAGAAAAGTTTTATTTCAAATTTTGATATTGAAGTTTTATTACCTTTCTCAAAATCAAATTTTATTGAACATCTGTAAAAATAGCTATGTTAAAAAGTGACTATGTTAGCCAGGACATTGCTGAATGAAGTGATGTATTACTAGAGGCTCAGTTTGATCCAATTCATGGTCACACTGAGGCCAACGCTTAAAAACCCACTCACTTCACAGGGACCAGAACTTGGCACACAGGCGCTGTTAAAATGCCCATGTAGATCCCTTAATGTTTTAACACAAACATTTTCCCAGAAATCACTTTTAGCAGTCGCTAGCAAGTGATATGAGTTGCATAAATACAGTTAACTGGCCTAAGCTTTTTTTTTTTTTTTTTTTTAAACCTTTTCAATGAAGGTAAGATGCCAGGTTGATTTTTTCTCTTTTTAAACCCTGCTCTCTGTGCATTTGGGCTTTTTTTTTTTTTACTAACATCTGGAAATGAGCTGCAAGAGGCCATTTTCCCCACATGAAGCAGCAAAAATTTCTTTCTCGGCCAGAGAATCCCCAGTCACTGCTGATGGCACTTCAGATGATGTTGCTTAACCTATGAATCTCCACAGGCAAGGACTAACTAACGCCATTCTGGGAGAGCTTCATTCGTCACGCAATAGCTCCTTATTCCCACTGTGACTTGCAATCAGCTGTATCCCCATCCAATCAGGTATACTTGCCTGTAAACAACAAATCCGCCCTGGACGTTTCCCATACCAGCCTTTCATTAGCTGTCACAGCCTCCCTTTAATTTCATCTGCTTGATGCACCAGTAGTGTCCATTTAAAATGTCACTTTCTATTCACTGGCATGCTGCCAAGGATAACTATTGCTTTCTACCTACAGTGCCGATAATATTAAAGGTGCACTCTCTCATGACTCTTATGAAAGCAATCACTGTTGGAACCACCAATATTTCAGAGCTGCCAACAAACCATAATGGAAGGCACACTGAGAGAGGGAATACATAAAAACAAAAGGGCAGCCACTGCCAGCAATTAAAATACTCCAGTCTGGGCATGGCTGGCAGGCCAAAATAAAGGCTGGCTGCCACCGTGGTGTGACCAGACCTGAGAATTGCTACCGAGCATCCCACAGCACTGCTTGTTCTCAGGCAGGGAGGTTTCCTTTGCAGTATATCTTCTAAATGGATACCGCTGTTTTTCTCTCTCTCATTTTAAGAATAGGAGCAAATTGCCCCTTCTGTGGCAGACCTACTGATCTAATTGCCATTTTATAAGACATCCAAGTGACAGTCACTGGTGCAACATTAAGATGTTCTGAATATATTCCTTCCCATACGCCACTAGAAAAAAACAGCAGAAACAAAGTGCCAACGAGATCATTTAATTTGCTTCTCTGCTTATTGACATTTCCATAGCAACTTCATTAGGAAAGTCATTCTTTTTTAATGCTCCTGTTTATGTTTTGTTCAGGACCGATCAAAGGCCTGGTACCAATACTTGCTTTGTCCTCTTTCCAGTGGTGATAACTTTCTGGACAGTTTTTTGGTACGAATCAAAGTCATCACTCAGAAACAGAATGGCAAAGCCTAGGGATCTACGTTTTTCACTGCTAAAAGAATGAGGTATGTATTTGGTTTGCCTTGAGAGAGTATTATTTAGGCCATGATTCATGAAGGCATTTAAGCACACACTTCACTACATCCAAGGCAGTGCTCTAACCTACTTGACTTTCACCTGAATAGGCATCAACATATGCCAAAGTACGTTCTTCAATCAGGGCCTTAAAATATCTGTCAATCATCACTTACTATATGTGTCTATGTAGTATTAATGCACCAAGAACAATACAATAAATAAATGAAACCAATAACGCACAAACTGTTACAAGCAACTAAAGTAATTCAAAACATATGGGTTTCTTCATGATCAGAAACTAACTCTTAGGTTTTGTTTAGTATATATACATTAAAGTCTTTCCTCTCTCCTGTTATTCAAGCATCTTGTTAATCATCTCACCTCAGTAACTGAAAATGTTGTACAAAATCCATAGGCCTTTTTAAGCCTCTTGGGTTAAATTCAGCATTTGATCTTGGAAAGGAAACCTAAATCAGCTTATCTAGAAAGTCTATTCTTTGTATTTACAAAATATAAAATTTTATTTCATCATTATTCTGAAGAGCTAAAAAGGTATAATGAAATCACTGAAAACTTCCTATAGAAAAGAAATCATATAGGCAGCCCTGCAGGGAAGTAAACAGCAACACAACTAATGCAATTTCTCTCTTTGAATTTCTCCCACAACCTAAGACGAGAAGATCCAAATTGTATCCCCAAATGGTTTAGCTGGAAACAGACTCAAATTAACAGATGGCAAAAGCCAATCTCATTACAGCAGGAAACAGATAAAAGCAAAAGTCCACTATCTGTAGAGGGATAAGGAGAAAACACAGATTAAGCTATTGAAGCTATTGAAATGTCCCTTTCAAGCACCTACTGCATGCAGCCTGGTGACATGTATGCATATATGTGTATATGTATATAAACCAACAAACACTGGCTTTTATAGTTCTAAGTCTGTTTGCTAAATTTGAATGTAGATTCTAAAACATGCTAAAAAGAAAATTTAAGACAGTTACTTACCTACTGTAACATGAGAAGAGGAGATGAGAGACTATTCTTGGAATTTCTGTAGCTTTTGACATATGCAAGTAAACCAAAAAATGTATTTGTATAACTGCTATAAATTGGAGTTTTGTGTGTAGTCATTTTTTCCATACCTTGTGGTTTCTGAAGTGCAGCAGTTAAGTGAGACAAGGCCTCAATCTAAAGTAACACAAAATTGTGAATTGAAGACTTGTAAAAATGTGCAGTGAACTTCCCCCTGAATTAGAGATTGGCTCAAGTTGAAGAATCCAGATCCAAAGCCAAACAAGCCATTTCTTCACACTAAATAAAATCTCTGTAATTATGCGCAAAGGTTTAATTCTTCTTTCCAGTAGGTGTCATTCCTAGGAGCAAATCTTAGGAAAAGGACAGAGATATTTCTCCCTCTCCTAAGATGTACAGCTGTTTTTACTCTATACTGAGCATTTGAACATAGCACTAATGGGAGACATAGAAGCACGCTGCTGCACTCTCTCAAAGAGCACATGCTAGCACCTGAGGATTTCTTGGAGGACAGCTTAACAATTGACATATAAAAAACTCAGAAAAACTATTCCAACAGTGTTCCCCACCTTTTCGCTTTCTGTGAAATGCTATGGTTAAAAGATTGCTTTAATATCTCTGCTTTGATTTATTTACATTCTTCCATTCCTTATAACTGCCTTGTTATGATTCATTCTGGCTTCACAACATTTCATCAGTCATATCAACTCACAGCGCAGTTGTATTTCAAGCAGAGATTTACATAGAGGGCACCGAATTTCGTAGTACCAGAATGCAGGATGTGTTCTACACGCACATTCCACTGAGGCTGCAAGGTCACCTGGTGCAAGGGGTTTTCTTCCCCACCAAAGGGAAAAGGGGAAAAAAAAAAAAAAAAAAAAAAAAGTTCAGGCTGCCCTGGGACAAGGCCACTTTTTTCCTCCATTGTGACAGAGTGACATTTATGCAATGTGAGCATAAACTGCATGACATTATACTATGACACAGTATAGCACGCAGCAAGAATTTATGTCCTCTTCTGACATAATCTATGTGCTCAGTTTTAAGCTAGGAAAAGTATACACTGGTGATCCTTGTTAGAATGTGGTGCCTCTAGAGAAGGTATTTTCATGCCTTTTATCACTTTTATCACTACCTAATTATGACAGTTGCTATTCAAAGGGCAACTTATATTCAGAAAAATCATCCCAGCAGTATCTCAGATACCATGGTTTGATAATTATGAATGAACGACTGCTGATTCTTCTATAGAAATCATTATCCTAGAAGAACAAGGGGAAAAAACAGATGAATGAACAAACAAAAATTGAAAACAATAAATTTTGCCTCAAAGGATGTGTAGGTATAATGCCTCGCAGAGGAAGGTTGTAAATTCTGTTAAAAATGGAACAAGAACAGAGTAAAAACTGGGCTAATCATACATTTACCTTAGATTTCCTGTGACCTTAAGTATAACCTTAATTTCCCCATACCTTATCCATAGGAAGGAAGCATTTCCTCTCTCACACCTGAAGCTGGTTTTGCCTCTTGAAAACTGTGAGGAAGCACTGAAAGGCAGGAGGAGCAATCTCATGCAGTGCATAGCACGACTAGTCCCTGCAGAGAGCCTGCAATAATCTATGCCATGCTATCCATGAGTGAACGTAGGCTCGGGTTCACTGCGCTGTAAGGCTCGAGCAAGTCTTCTCTCCAGCGTCCATGCTGTTCACATTCGAGTTCCCACATCTGATTTTCCCAAGCTAGCAGGTTCCCAAGAACAGCCTGACTTTAGCCTTGAGCAAAAGCGTGAGTCAAAATGTCAACAGCATAAGCAAATAAAGGCTTCCAAGAATAGCATTTTATGCAATTTTTAGAGCTTTCTGTTGCAAAATGGAAAACCAAACAAAAAATTAAAAATGCATTTAGAGTAGATACAAATTTAGCTTTTATGAAATTAAAATTTCCTTTCTAAATTTTTAAGTCTTAATAAAGCTATATATTATAAAAACAGTAACAAAAAGTCAAAGAAAAAAACATTTATTACAGAAATATCGAAATAAAAATCTTCACACAATGTTTTTAGCCCTTCTGCAAAGAAGATCGACCTTAGTTAACTTTTCTACAAAATGTTTTGCTTTCCATGAGATTTCATTTTCTACTAGAAGGCACTTCAAAGAAAAATCTCCAAGCACTGTTAATGACAATTTATAGTGTTTGACAAACAATATTTGTCTTGCACTTCAAGTTTCTATGTCATCAAGAGCTACTGTGACACAGATGAGCAATAAAATAAACAGAGTTACTTCAGAATTGATCCTGTTTTTATAAAGATTTATAGATTGTTAGTAATTTTTCAACAAATCCATCTTTCACAGAGTTTAAAATGTTACGACTCCTAAGCGGTGCCAGCTGCTTTGAAAAATACGTTTTGTGATGCTGTAAATTTAAAGGCTAATAAAATACATATTCTGGAAGTAGGAGAGCAGGCAGAGAGCCTCTGCCCTCTCTCATACCCTGGGTTACTGCAAAAGGAGGCATTGGGGTGGGTGACACCAGCACTGGAACCCACTGACATCGAGGCAGAGCCATGTCCTCCTGCTAGAGAAGATCACATGGATACTACTCTCACAGAAGTAGGAAAGAGGGAAAGACAGGACAGCCAGATAACCAGTCACGCCAGCGCTAGGTCAAAATCCTTGGGTAACAACCTGCGGGGACACGGTGATATTTTCCTGCAAGCTATGGTGCAGTATTGCAGGAGAGTGCCCTACTGATGAGGGTGTTAGCAAAGAGATGGTTTAGAGAAGAGCCATTAGAATGACTAATGGGCCAGAGAATTAGCAACAGGAACAAAGGGCCAACAACTGTAAGCAGATTTTTTTCTTTGCTAGAAATTTTAGCATTTGAATTGGATATTTTTTTAATTTGAAGATATTCTAATTCAAACAAGATTTGTTTCACTTAAGTCATAAGATTTCTGATATGTGAAACAACCAAACAAAATACATAATGGCTCCTTCTTAATGAGCTAAATTAGGATTTCATTCTTTCGAATATTGAAGCTGAAGTCAGGCCTTCATTGGTTGGAGAACCAAGGCCCTGGCCCATATATTTTCCCCAAAAGCACATTATACCAAAGACAGAAAACCAAACCCAATAATGTTGGGGAAAAGAGCTGATTATTTTTTTTTATTATATGCACATCTATTTTTCTGGCGCCTGCTCATATGTTCTCCATAATTGGGACTGGAAGGCAGTGGAGTCCATAGCAGAGCGATGGCGTGATCCTTTATGTCATCCTGAGTGACAAGAATTTCTGTCATCCAGGCTGGACCTTCTGATCTGACCATAGCTTTGTGTAAACCTCAGGGCTTCCTTCACACAGACAAAATCAGAAAACCAAAATAAACCCCAGATTCATCTCTATTTTGTTTCCAGCGAACTCTATCTGTTTAAAGTAGAGCTGACTTTTTTCCCAGAAAATAATAAATACTCTGCTTGGAATTTATTTACTTTTAGGTCACACTGGCACAGAGATTATGCCTTTCAAAATGAAATTTCCATTTAAAACACTCCAAAAATTTAAAAGTTCTTTACCTTAACCTTATGCCTACCTTGAAATGAAGAAACATGTTTGTAAAGATACATTCTTAATAAAAAAAGCTGAGTTAAGTAGTGCAAAGGCACCAAAGTTACCCAAATACTCTCTTTTTTGATGTCTGTACCTCTCAGACTCATCAAGCTGTTTCCTTCTGTATTTTCTGGCACACCAAGGCAGAAATTAAATTGCTTTTCCTCCATTTGAAAAACAAAATCTGCAAAGTTTCTATTTTAATGGAAACCTTGCCCTTATTCTCCCCGAACTTCAATGAAAAGCCCTTTGACACTTGATACACCAGTGTGTTAAACATAACAGGGCAGGCGAGCAGCGGATGGCCCAGTGTCAGACACTTAATACACCATTGCATCTCAAACAGGAACCCGATTCTCTTTGTCCGTGGGTGCCACGGAGAGCTGATGTCATGAAATAGCTATGAGGAAGAATAATACCATCAGAACTGTTTATTTAATTAGTAAGAAGGGCAAAATCCTCCTAATGCAGCTTGATCAAGGGTCAGTTTGAAGGGTCTTTATCGGAGTATGGGTAGCCTTCAGTGGCTGAGGCTTAATAATAATCTCTAGACTTCAATTTCCTACTAATAAAAGGTAATATAATGTAGGGTAAGCCCTCTTATTTGTTCAGATCTTTTTAACCACTGAGGAGCTAATATGCAACAACTGAACAAACAACGGCCACACAGGTTTCATTTTTAGAAGCACAGATGACCTCTGATGAAAGAAATGATCAGTCAAGCTCTGAGGCAAGGATGAAAAGTTAGCTGGCAAACACATATTTTTTTTCTCCAAGACCCAAAAGAAAAGTAAGCTACTCTTAAATAACTATATGTGATATCAAGTAAAAGTGCCTGAAAATGACCGTGGAATTGTTATCCTATGAAAAAGTTACAGCTTTCAGTAAATTTCTATTGGTAGGTTCTGATGAACCTTGCAAGCGTATTTAACTAAATGGAGTCTGTAGAAAGCTCTACAGTTATTAGTGTTGCGTATGTGGTGGAGCTGCTGAAGTCTGAACATTGTCTCTTTACAACTCTAATAGCACCTAAACTCACTGTGTTGTTTTTCTCCCACACTTTCATACCCAAATACCTGCTAAAGTTCAACCTCCCTAAAGAAACCCCCGCCTATGCAAAAGCACACCTGAAACACAAAATATTTTCCTCATTATGGAAGAACGCTACTTTGCCCTTTTTTTTTTTAAATATTAAAGTCTGGATAATACAGTAGCCTCCAGATGTCGGGGCCAATTTCAACACCAATGCGAGACAGCAGACACGTATAACATACCTACTTGCTGTAGGGGGAAATTCAATCTATTTAATCCAGGATTTTCGAGAACGTGTTCCAAAAACTTTTCTTCTTAAAACTGCTGGTGTTTTGTTTTCGGTATGCCCACAGGTTTTTGGGTTTGGTTTACAGTTCTTTGCTTACTCACCATTCTCTGGCTGACACCTGCCCCATCTATCCTCCTAATTTGCCATCTTCTAATTTGCCCAGATGGTTGCTCTGACAGCAGGTCCCTCAGGAACAACCCTGGCTTCCCATGTCAGAATTTTAATCCACTGAGTCTTTTTCCCTGGGGTGGGTAATCAATACTGAGAGTCAGATTTATGTACCCCTAAATGTATTATGTTATGAAATAAAACCCAGGGACGGTGCCATGTTATCTTGTAACATGTTATTACGAAAGAGATGTGATAAAAAAGATGCTTTTATGTTTCGTTTCTCAGACTAAAATAAATTTGAAAACACAAGTCGGTAAAATGAAATATTGAAAATACTTGCAAATATAGTGTGTATTGTAGTACTTTACCCTACACCAGATTCCTATTACCTATGTATTGAAAGAATGAGAAGCAAATTAAAGAATATGGTCTCCAGTGAATAGGAAATGTAAATCCTATTAATGCTTATAGGAATCACACCTACACATTGAAAGGGCAGTATACAAGACCTTTAAACTGATTATCTGACAAGTGACTATAAAATGAGAATAACTTTTTTTAAAGCATTATACGACTCTGTTTCAAACTCTAGGGTTCATACACTTTACAGTTATGAAAGCAGTTTGTAAAGCTTGTAAAACAATACGTGCAATATACAGCAATGGGAAAGAGCACAAAAATTTAGTATTTACCAAGATAACAATAATAACTTAAAGCTATAGCTAATTCAACATCAATAAAATAGATGGCAATATGCTTGTAATTATCAGGCAAGGACACTATATAGGATAGAGAAGGAAGTTCTGGTGGTAATAAAGTTACTTACAAGGAGCTACTTAAAAGGCCAAAGAAATTAAATACCAACAAGGCTATATAGCATCTCTGGAAAAGCTGCATTGGGCCATTGTGAAAGGTCCAATATTGGTGTAAACCACACTTAGATCCTTCTTTCTGTGCCCACAGCGAAAAAAATGGAGAGAGAGAGAGAAGGGCATGAAGGGGGGAAACACTGTTAGATCCCTTATTTAGCAGAAAGTAAAGAAGTCTTTCCTCATATTCAGATGGACCTTCCCGTGTTTCTATTTGTGCCCATTGCCCCTTATCCTGTCGCTGGGCACCACTGAAAAGAGTCTGGCCCCATCCTCCTGACACCCCCCCCCTTAAGATATTTGTCAGCATTGACAAGATCTCAATCTCCTCTTCTCCAGGCTAAACAGACCCAGCTCTCTCAGCCTTTCCTCATAAGAGAGATGCTCCGGTCCCCTAATCATCTTTGTAGCCCTCTGCTGGACTCTCTCCAGTAGTTCCTTGTCTTTCTTGAACTGGGGAGCCCGGAACTGGACACAGTACTCCCGATGTGGCCTCACCAGGGCAGAGCAGAGAGGGAGGATAACCTCCCTTGACTGCTGGCCGCACTCTTCCTAAGGCAGCCCAGGATACCATTGGCCTTCTTGGCCACCAGGGCACATTGCTGGCTCGTGGTTAACTTGTTGCCACCAGCACTCCCAGGTCCTTCTCTGCAGAGATCCTTTCCTGCAGGTCAACCCCTCACCTGTCCTGGTGCATGGGGTTATTCCTCCCTCGGTGCAGGACCCAACACTTGCCTTTGTTGAACTTCATGAGGCTCCTTTCCGCCCAACTCTCTGGCCTGTCCAGGTCTCACTGAATGGCAGCACAACCTTCTGGGGTATCAGCCACTCCTCCCAGTTTTGGATCATCAGCAAACTTGCTGAGGGTACACACGCTGTCCCTTCATCCAGGTCACTGATGTATAAGCTGGACAAGACTGGACCCAGTACTGACCCCTGCGGAACACCGCTAGCTACAGGCCTCCAACTCGACTCTGTGCCGCTGATCACAACCCTCTGAGCTCTGCCATGCAGCGAGTTCTCAATCCATCTCACTGTCCACTCATCTAACCCACACTTCCTGAGCTTACCTATGAGGATGTTATGGGAGACGGTGTCAAAAGCCTTGCTGAAGTCAAGCCAGACACCATCCACTGCTCTCCCCTCATCTACCCAGCCAGTCATGCCATCGTTGAAGGCTGTCAGGTTGGTCAAGCATGATTTCCCCTTGGTGAATCCATGCTGACTACTCCTGATAACCTTCTTTTGCTCCGCGCGCTTAGAGCTGACATCCAGGATGAGCTGTTCCACCACCTTTCCAGGGATGGAGGTGAGGCTGACTGGCCTCTAGTTTCATGGGTCCTTCTTTTTGCCCTTTTTGAAGACTGGAGTGACACTGGCTTTCCTCCACTCCTCAGGCACCTCTCCTGTTCTCCCTGACCTTTCAAAGATGATGGAGAGTGGCTTAGCAATAACATCTGACAGCTCCCTCTGAACTCATGGGTGCATCCCACATCAGGGCCCATAGATTTGTGGGTGTCCAGTTTGCCTAAATGATCTCTAACCTGATCCTCCTCGACCAAGGGAAACTCTTCCTTTCTCCAGCCTTTCTCTCCTATGTCCATGATCTGTGATTCCTGAGGGTCGGCCTTAGCAGTAAAGACTGAAGGAAAGAAGGCATTCACTAACTACACCTTTTCTGTATCCTCCGTCACCAGGGCACCCACCCCATTCGGCAGTAGGTCCGCATTTTCCCTAGTCTTCCTTTTGCTACTGATGTATTTGAAGAAGTATGTAAAAAAATTAGCATCAATGCTCTGCACGAACCTCCTGGACTGTGCATGCCTAGCTGTGTTGTCTTTCCAGCAGGTATCAGGGTGGTTCAAGTCCCCCGTGAGAACCAGGGCCTGTGACCATTAGGATACTTTCAGCTGTCTGTAGAAGGCCTCATTGTCTTCCCCTTCCTGATCAGGTGGCCCGTAGTAAACATCCACAACACTGTCATCCATATTAGCCTGCCCCTTAATTCTTAACCAGAAGCTCTCGGCTCGTTCTTCATCCACCCCTAGGCAGAGCTCAATACATTCCAGTTGCTCTCTCACATAAAGAGCAACTCCACCACCTTGCCTTGCTGGCCTGTCTTTCCTAAAAAGTACATAGCCATCCATGACAGCATTCCACTCATGCAAGCCATGTCACCATGCCTCCGTAATTGCCATGAGATTGTGGCCCTGTGACCACACACAGATCTCTAATTCTTCCTGTGTATTCCCCATGCTACATGTTTTGGTGTACAGGCATTTCAGAGAGGTAATCAAGCATGCATGTTTCCCAGGAGAGGTGCAAGAGGATCCACCGTAGCCATACGCACCCTTGAGGTGGTTGGCCTTCTAGTTCTCATCTTGGGAGGAAGTTAAGGAACATTTGTCACTGCTCTGGTTGGCCTGGCTTATTCCCCAGTTGGATGCGATGGCGTGAACATTGCCACTTTGGACCCCTCTCGTCCCAGCCGTCCTCTTTCATGTCTTCAGTTCCTACATACCATGGAGTTATGGTCTCCATTCTGACTCTGGTTTTCACAAAGGCATTATCAACATTTTGCCCTCTCATCTTCAGATTGACGTAATTGTTGGTAAGTGACTGACTTGCAGCTGGATTCCCACCCTCCAGCCCCCGGCTGATGACAAGCAGGAAGCTTTTCCATTTGTCATCACAGACAAATCCTGCAGCCAGCAATGATGGAATAAAACCGCAACATCACCTCCCATCCTTCCATTGCTCCCAATTCCTTTCTGCTTCTTTTTTTCACTGTTATTGGCATGGCACAGACACTAACTTGCTATATTGGAAGAGGTTACATTGCAAATGAATAATGAACTAGCTAAACTAATTAGCTAAAAACTGTGTCCTATGTCCTCAAATGCTATAAACAGACTTCAAGAACAGGCACAGTCAAACAACATCATATTGTAGTATTACTGGGGAAAAAAAAGAAAAAGAAAAAAAACCCAACCAAAAAACCCCATGAAGTCTTTTCTCATCTTGTTTTTTCCTTAATAAAATAATATACAAATTCATTCCTTGACAAAAAGCAAATCCTATGATCACATATAAAATGAAGGAATTAAGTATTTACTTGCAGCACAACAGAGAATGTTTCTTATATGTAATGTTTATACATAAAAACGTCATGTGAGCGTTGAGTTGTGCAGGTCAAATTGATGGCCAGGTTAAAGGTCCTATGTAATTTGGACTGCAAACCTCTGCTTTTCAAATTGTTGACTTTCTGTGATGCAAAATGAAATAAACATGAAGTCTTCATCTTGTATTGCTTGCACAATCAGATCATTAGATAATTAAAACAACAAAAGACACACAGAAATATTGGCTATAGATGTAAATCAATTACTCTAAAAGCAATTACTTTGGATCTAAATTAGTCAGGGTTATATGGGAGATATATAATATTTAATTTGCTCTATGGGTCTGGCACAAATCCACTCAACAACAGCAGCAAACAAAAGTCACCGCTTCTCAGTCAAGGTAAAGAGCAACGACACAATCACCCTGTATTGGTAACCCCAGCTCTTAAAGCAAAGATGTAATTAGTACTGCAACAAGTTATGGCATGGAAAGAAAATTCAGCTATTTTGAATGAAAAGAGCTTACCATGAGGCAGAACGAGGACTGCTAGTCTGGGGAAACTATCTTCTCATTTCTTCTAGAATGCACGTGAATTCTGTCACAAGATATGTAAAATGATTAAACTTTAACTCAAAAAACATGCGAAGTAGAAAAAAATGAAGCTGGATACTGAAAACAAGTATATGCTGCAGTATTAAGTAGATTTAAAGGGATCTGGTTACTCCAGAATAATCAGGACCCGGATGTTATTGCCACAGGAAACTGTTTGTCTAGCACCTCTCACTTTTTTAATCAGTTGTTCTTACAGCAGATCCTAAGCTAAGACCAAACACCTTCCTTCTGAGATATTTTCAAAGGGATATGAGGAACATCCTTGCACGTTTCAATGCATGTTTGGAGTTGCATCGACACTGCACAGTTGTGCCTCTGGAGATGCTTTCATACACAAAGACTTCTTGCTTTTGGCCCCAAGAGGAAGCCAACATGTGAACATGGATGGGCTCCTTCTGTTGAGGAAGAGGAACTACAGAAATAATCAGTTAAACCTATTATCCAATGTATTTGTCATGTGTGCCCACATGTTACGTTCCTCCCTTCGGGAGGAAAAAGGCAGATTATGCCTTTCCTTGGGGAGCAGCCGAGCACAGTGGGAGGAGTAGTGCCATGGCGGAGGGGATGGCAAGAGCGAAAGTCTCTGCAAGGGGGCTGGGAGCTGGCAGCACCATTGGGAGGAGTCAAGCCGAATCCCCAGGAACCAGCAAGGACCATGCTGAGTTTGCTGTAACTGAATGGGCTGAAAACTGGCATCACGCACCCTCCTGGAAAAGACAAAGTAAACAAGGGAAGATTTAACGTCTCTCCTTTTTCTGGCTGACTTTCTTCCTGCTTGGTTTACTTAGTCACTTTGAATTGTCCCCTTACAAAAAGGCAATAATTCTTGCCTTTTTGAACCAAGAGAGAGGATGCCTGGACAGGTCGACCTCAGGCTGCTGGCCAAGCCGCATCCCCGCACACACAGAGCCTTATCTGTCTACAGGTGGGCAACCAGAGGAAATTCCTCTGAATTAGAAATCATGACTGTTTCTTCTCTTATGAAAAGCTCCACCTACTTGCTCATGGCAAAACTTACTACAACTCTTCTTGTTTTCTTTTTTCCCCAGTTTGACTATTTGCTACCTTTCCCCTGCCATTCTGCGATCTGCCACCCCGTCCCCAAACCCTTTGGGGTCCCTGCCCTAGTCAGGGTAAAGCCTCTTCACCACCACCTTCATAGTCACCTTGTGTGGGCAGAACTGCACAAAAGGCAGGATCGCAGCCTCACTGCAGATGACTTTTATTTCTCAAAAAACCATCAAGGCAGTCCTCTTAAAAACAGTTGCGGCTCTAAGTTCTGCTGTTTGGTTGACATATGCTACTCCTGCTTCAGGAAAAGAAGTCTCTGTGTAAGTGACCACAGAGAGCACAACCCTGAGGTACAGCTGGCCATTATCAGAGCAGGCAAAATACACGTACATTAGTCGTATGACATCTAGAATCTCTCATGTATCCCAAAGCGCTTCAAAAAGCTATATCGTGCATTTAAGAGAAATCATTTTTTGTGTCAGGCCAATGCAACTCTAAAGTCACAGTTAAGACTCTTTTTGGAGCAAAGCCCAGTGACAGGCAAGATGAAGTTTCATTTTAATTTTCCCTTAGAGTGAGAAGAGGGGAAAAAGGAGGAGAGTTGGGGTCTGGTCAGAGGGAGAGAAGGTAGTATAATGCTGTAAAAGGAGAAGGATAATAGTTATAGGTAATCAAAAATAAAATTGCTCAAAGTACCATAAGTAGTTCTAAGAAAACCTCAAATCCCACTTCAGAACTTAAAATAGGACAAAATTGATGCTTGAAGAGGCACACTGGACTTGTTCTGAATATCTTAGGCTGTTCTGCTAAATCAATTCTCTTTCATCGTACGTTTAATCTGCCCCTCTGTAAACAAACATTTGGCTGAATAAAATCCCAGGGCGGACATTTGGATGAATAAAATCTCAAGACAGGGTAGGGATGCAGGGAGGTTCAGTTTCGGGAGCAGGTCTCTCCAAACTAGCCATTTCAAGAAAGAGTTTAGAGAACTAGTCCCTTCTAACATACTAAATAAAATAACTTATTAAAGAAATGGGACAGAAGCTTTTGTCGTGCCTGTGCCTCGGCTCCCCCCACCGCCTCAGCCCCTGGCTGCCTGACTGGGGGGAGGCACAGCATAAAGCCCCCATCCCTGATCCTGTGCAACTACTGGAAAAACAAATTACTGAGTTAGGAATGTGAGAGAAAGAGCAATTAAAATTTTTCCCCTTTTTTAATCAAGGACTGTTTTGCCTTGGGGGCTTAGAGGGGAAGGAAATCAGGTTTTTCAAGCTTTTGCAGGGTAGGCTTTGGAAAATATCTGTAATAGACATCCCCATCCTTTACAGACTGTGCTCTGCCCTTTTTTCTTTCCCTTATGGCACACGTGTAGGGAGATTTGTTAGACCTTAAACTTGTCACAAATGTAGTTGCTAACAATTTGCCCCCATGTTCAGATGCTCTTGTGATTGCTTTCTCCAGTAATTACTCAGTGGGTACTCCACAGCAAGCTCCATAAGTTACAGCTAATCACTCTTAAGTGCTGGAAGCAGGACTGTATTTGTGCAAAGAAACAGCAATCAAATATGGTAAGCAGATGGCTGTTTCTTGTCCTGTTACCACACTGAGCACAACAGATTAAGCCATGATGGATTTATCAGCACTGATGGATACATTAACACCATATGCTTTTATAGAATAAATAGCTTTTGACATTTCATTATAACTTCTGATGCCCCAGTTTTTTAAAAGCTGGTTCTTTTGAAATGAAAATGCAGATGTTTCCAACAAAGCCTATACGTTTTCCTATGTTCTCCTTAAATGTTGTAGTTCAGCACTTTATATTATGAAAGGCACAATTAAAACCCCAGAAATAGGTGAAGAAATCCATAGCATTTCTTTCAACCATAAATTGAATACACACTGTTCTAGAAGCCTCGTGACCATCAATTCTCGTAATTGATAAACACCAGCATTTTAAACCTGATGAAAGTCTTAGCTCATTTGCCCTATCGCAAGAATCACATATAACATTATGTAAACAGCAGTAAACCAAACATAAGTATCCAAAACCTTTTTCTTTCTGATTTATAGGCTGATCTGTAGGGTAGGGGAATGCACTGTACATGTAACTGATATTTCTCAGTCCTAGCAGAAAGCATAACCTCAGATTTTTCAAAAGTCCTCATCTTGTGAGATGAGGAGGGAAAAAAAGTAAGCAATTTTCTAGGAACGTGGGTGTCAGCTGCCCAGGCTGCTGTCAGTAAATGAGCAGCTGAAATGTATAATGGGTGTATTCGTGCACTGACACAGCAGACACTTCAAACCAGGCTCTGAACAGCTATTGCGCACAGTCATCGTACAAAGGGTGATCAATAGGTATTCATTTCTAGTCTCGCTGCCTCTAGAAAAGCAGAATGCTAGCTGCTTAAATTGTAATAAAACTGTTAAAAAAACCATGTGCTTTCTGGGGACAATAGGCATTTTTGGTGTTTCTATTCCGTAGCCCAAAGTAGTTGAAAACACGCTTAAAAGCCTATTCGGTGCTGTCAATCAAAACCAGCTGCATGTGTCTGTGCGCACTGTTGCACCTTTTCCGTTCCTCCCTTCATATACTTAAGTTCCTTTACAGGTCATCAGTTTGGCGTTTGTTAATTGCTCATCTGCAGTCTAGGTTTTAATCACCTGATCCATCAAAAGCCCTTCTTTCCCTGCCTACATTCATCTTGTCAGTTAGTGACATTTTTTTTAATGAAAGCAGTAGATCTATTGATAGCATCCCTCAACAGAGTGGAAGGCATCCTGCATTTGCTTTGTCTTCTAAACCAGCCTGTTCTATTACAATTGACCTTCTCTTCTTGATTACTACACAAATCATAGTCCTCTCCCCACTCCTCCCCCTGTTTCCCTCCCCCCATCTATTAGAGCATTTCTTCTGTAGCCGTTCAATTGCCTGACTGCAGCTGGTAATTGGATTCATGTTTGGAGCACAGCTTTCTATGTACAAGCCTGGAATAATTCAAATAGGACCCTGGCCTAGGGCTGGGGCCTTGTGTTAAATTCAGATTTGTGTCTGTAAAACCTGGAGTACCCTGACAGGAGTATAATCCACTTAACGGCACAAAATCCTGTCCTATTTGCAATCTGAACTTATTTTCTTCCCTAAAGTAAAATTCCATTTCGGTACTCTTTTAAGATGTTAAGGGCCAGGCAATTTCATTACAGTGACTTGGTGAAATGTAAAGATGGGGTTACTTTGGCAACTGTCTCGCCTCACTCTAGGTTTCAGGAAACAATGCAGGCAGTTTTCAATTATGGTAATACAAAAATTAAACACCATAAAAAATAAAAACCCAACCTGGCAGCATGCTTTGTGTATACAGCACACCATTTAACGTGGTGTCTCCAGAGCCTTAAACTTACCATTGGGACTAAGCTCAGATAAAGATGTTAGACTGAAAAGCAAAAGTGCAGTTAGTGGTATCAGCTCTCCTACTCCACACATAACGTTATTTTGGCATCAATTTATGCACCTAAAGTTAAATAATACAGAAATTAAATACAGTCAGATTCATCTTGCTCCAACTATGAGGGTTTTACAATTTTTCCCTTTCTGTTTCTTGGGGCCTCACACAATCAGCCCTAAATTTTGTGCTGACCTGCAGTCCCCGCTTAACCCCTGTGTTAACAGGGATGAGCAGCTTCTCTCAGCCTGGGCTCAGCTCTGACCCGTGAGTCTAACTTTGTCCATAGCCCACCACAATGTCCAACAGCAGCCCTGTGACACAAGTTTCCACCCTCCTTCCTGATAATGCCACCTGAAACTCTTTTTACCTGAGCTTCTTTCAGCCTAAGCCATATAAATAGCATCAGTTTGTAATTGCCCAGGTGCCATAACACATGCCACTCTTGTATTAGAGCATTTCCCTGTAGCTCTAAGGACAGGCTGGTGGCACTTTGCTCACACACCTAAAACTCAACCAGCTCCAAAAATGAATGTAGACTTAATACCTACCATGTCCTCTGGCTCTTCTGAAACTTTCTGCAGCATCAGTTACCTCCCAGCCCAGTTACTACACCTAACCCTGGACCTCACTTAGAATTAGCCAAGGAGCCTTTACCAACCAAAGAAGTAAACATAACACAAGTATCCCTGTTGATGCTGACTCTTAGTATAGGGTCCTCTCCCTCCAGCCTCCCAGCAGAAGCAGTGAGCTTGAATCAGAGAACCCCAAATTTCCCTCACAGCAATGACCTCAGAGCTGTGAAAGCACCTGAGTGCCCCAAGAAGAGATGAGAAATCAGGCTTGGGTGTTATTACATACTCTCCATTTAAGCATTTTCTTCTGAAACCAGTTCATTGCCTGAGCTGCTCAGTATATCCCATCTTGAGCCCAAACCTTCAGCTTTACAACAGCTCTCCAACCCCAGACCAAATAATGGAGAACTGCCAGGGTAGCAGGTTACTCTGAAAGCTCCTGTACTACCTCCCAAGTGCGTGGTTATATAGATGGCCACCCAGGGCTGCCTTCTGTGCCTTCACTGTCTTCACAGTTTATCAACAGGTGAAACAACCAGCCTGAAGCAATTCATTTCTGTCTCCACGTCTTGCAGAACATCAGAAAACAAAGATGCCATTTTAAGAAAATACTTCAAAGTTCTGACATTCAACTGAGGGGTCATTTTATACCAATACAGCAGCTTCTGAGTTTCTGGTGATAAAGCATCCGCCTGCAATGTGGAAGATCTGGGTTATGCTTCCAGCTGTGCTTCATTCAAAGCAAACTGGGAACACAAGGGCCTCTGACATACTTGGGAAACGTGCTCTTGCTACCCTGCCAAACAGTCAGCTTTGCTGCTCCATTTTCCATAAGCAGCTCTTCCCCTCAGCAGGCTTCTGCATATAGTATCATGTATATTATGTGCACGCTATGTGGTTCCTATTTTGTTACATGAAGTTCAAAGCACCATCTCGAAACTGCTTTCTCCCATCACAGGTTTAACTCTCCCTTGTTCCCATTTCACTACATGTGCTATTCAAGACCCAAATTTTCTTGCTGAAAATATCACCCAAAGTAACACATTGCCACAACAACATTCATTCTGACAACCTGGCGTTTTCAAGTGTCCTTTCTCCAGAGAAGAGTAGTTCTGGAGCAATACAGATAGCAGTACTCCACCTCACTAACCAGCCAAAATTAGCCAAAGTACCACCAGAATTAGAGAAGAACTAGAAATTGGTTGAAATTTGTTTCTTCTGCCCTCCCCTCCACAGCTTCTGCACCGAGTTGTTCACTTCCTCCTCTTTCGTCACCAAAGGTCTGAGGTATCGGCTGATAATAATAACCCGAGCCCTTTGGCCCTTTCTGGCACATTATCTATTTGCAGCAAGAAAGATAAATTAAGCTATTTAATAAGCTCCCAAGTTCAACTTATCAACAGCCTTTAAGGTTCCTGAAACCCCTTCCTTCAAAAAAAAAAAAAAAAAAAAAAAAAAAAGAAAAAAGGCTATAATCTTCACTTTCAGTGCTCCTGGCACGAGAAGGAACTCGTGAAGTAGCTGTTTCCTACAACACAACTCTTCAAAAGGCAAGAGCTTCCCTGTTATTTTTTAAGCTGCCAATTTCTCACTCTTTTATCCTTCCATACCTTGAGAGTGTGCTCTAGGATTTAGTAACTAAAATCTGGCCCTAGGGTTTAAATGCTGGTGATGGCCCGATTTCCTCATCTTTACGAACAGGACTCAGCAGTAAGCAGAAATTATCTTTTCACCTACATCTGTCCTACAAATAAAATGGGGTTTCTTCTACACTACCTGATTGAAAGTGTACTGGAACCAACAGAATCTGTCTATTGCTGACATCACCAACAGTTTTTGTGGCGGATCTCGTGTTTGCTACTTTCCTTAGAATTGCAGTTCCTAAAAGTTAGCAATGAAGTAAAAACCTCATCTTCCTCTTTCTCATTTTCACTTACCTCTTACCTTGGGAATTCCTACCACTGTCTCACCCTCTAAGCCTGAAAATGTTACTGAAGTGAGCTTTAAAGCTATTAAATTGATAGAAAAAAAATCTTTTTCTTCCATTCCTCCTACTATTTTATAGCTTTAAACTCTTGGCTCCTGGAGAACTGAAATGCCCTCCAAGTCATGATTAAAGAGGTCATTTCTGGCCATGCAGTGATGGAGAGACTCTTCACAGGTGCTGATTGACTTTTACCTCACAGCAGGATGTTGGAAAGATCTGATAAGCCAAAAAGGACCAAAGAGCTACTTCAGATTGCAGGGTGTGATTCAGCTCCTCACAAGTCTTCTCATTACAAGTCAACTCACTTGGCCAGACATTTCCATGAGGTTTTGGGCTGAGAGAACTAAAAATTATTTCAGGGCAAAAGAAACACACATAGTAAGAACAAATGCACTGGTGACAAATTATTTCTCTCTTGGTGGTCATGCAAACAATTGCAAACTAAAGAACTTAGGTGCTACCATTTGTATTATCTTACTTTGTGAAATTTGTCTTAAAGTTACATTACAATGTGTCTACTAATGCAAGTAAACCATAA
This sequence comes from Nipponia nippon, assembly GCF_047370975.1. Lineage (NCBI taxonomy): Eukaryota > Metazoa > Chordata > Aves > Pelecaniformes > Threskiornithidae > Nipponia > Nipponia nippon. The sequence goes on along the minus strand of NW_028262336.1, from coordinate 13,120,558 downwards.
TTCTGTCTGTGGGAAACAAAAACTGTCAATACGTTTATAAAAAGTGCTTTACTACACTTACCTCAGTCAACATTTAGTCTATGAAATGTAATCAGGATGTTAGGTGTTTCTTTCTGGAAGGTTTGAGATGCCATCTTTTGCCATCTGTTCTAATTATTTTTGAATAATTTGGCAGATCTCCTTGGTTTTGTTGCTGAACTACAGAAGCTGACTTCACTGGTCTGAATCACATTAAAAAAATATGTTGGTATTTAGTTCAAAACTGCAACAGCATTAAAGGATCACATACCAGTAGCATGCAAACAGAGATCTGGAACATCCAGGCTAGGGAGATAAAGTAGAGGTAGGTCTTTACAATTCTCTATGGGATGACATAAAAGTGAGGAAAAAATAGCAGACCCAGATAGGGGCTGGCATTAGTTCTTGTGCAGTATGTCCCTCCTTTCCTGGTTTATTTTCCTTGAAGAACTCTAAATGAGTTTATTAAGTTATTCAGCTCGTGACCACAGCACTGAGACCCTCACCCAGGCCCTCAAAGGAAGACAATTGTTATCGCCCTTTCTTACATACAGAGAAACTAGACAGAAAAGCAGTAAATGAATTCCCCAAGGGACACAGAACATCTGAAGGAAAGCTGAAGATGGCACACAGGGCTCTCCAGCTCCAGACCAGAACATCAGGAATTACCATGGGATCTTTTTGGAACAGCCACTACAAATAAAGCTGCATTGTTTTAGGGCATGGACCACTTATTGAAATGTTGGACAGAGTCCAGTGCAACGGGTTTCCTACCTGTTTGGTGACAAAGCTCTACTGTAGTATAAATGCTAAATACATAGTATTAAGTTTCTGGAAAAGTATAAAAAGCAAGATGATGCAGTATGAGTCAGTACTGAATGGTGAGTAGCAGATTCCCCAGTTATTTATTTTGAAGATAAAGTCAGTCACTTCAACCTACCTCATCCAAAAACACACTGATTTTGGAGGAGAAAAATAAAAAAGAAAACAAAAAACCAACTGGAAATAAATTTAAAGGCCAAGTCATGAGTTCTGATCCAGTTTCTATCACTGGCTGGGCAAATGACCTTCACCAGGTCTTTTCTTGCACCGCCTCATTTTCCTATCTGTGAAACAGGCCAGAAATTCCTCCCTGTATTTTCTCACAGCAATGCTGTAAGAGCCAATGGATATTTGCACAGTTTATTGAACGTAGCAAAGTCTAGGAAGAGACAAAATATCATCTGAAGGCTGACAATGCCAGGGTTTGTGTTATGATGTCTCCCACGTGTATTAAATTTTATGGAAAATAAACTGGTGAATGACAAACACGAGCTTCAGTAATAGCACTGGTAAGGCTGTATTGTCAGTTCATCTGTAACTGTTTGTGTAATATGTACATAAACATGCCTGATTCAGTCTATGTGCTTGAATCAGAGACAGAAAGGAAGAGCGTACAAGGTAGCTAGGGTTTTTTCTTCAGAGTGTATCTAGGTTAGGGGTTAGGTTCATGATCAAGATCAATGTTTTCATCCCCGAGGCTTAGACAAAGCTAAGGTTCAACGTTTTCCAGCTAAGATTTCTCTCTACAGAGAGAAAACGCAGTTTGCCTTGATGCCCTTACCATCAGGTCACTCAGCAAACACAGTCTATTGGAACATTTTCTTTTTTTCAGCTGAAGAAATAATATGCTGCATTATCTTCTGCAGAGAGTGAAAATGTTGAAATGATTTGGCAATAGCAGCATTGCTATTTTTTCCATTGTGCACTGGACCGATGTGGCTATGTGTGGTGTGGACAGGAACTGAGAGACCTTCCCCACCGGTCTCTGCTTGGGTACCACCAGCCCGGTTTGACACCGTTTTCCTCAGCATACAGGATCCTCCCTCTGCCAGACCACCAGGTGATTTCCATGAGTTCAGCTATACCACTGCACGAATTGAGACTACTGAAACCCATTTTCACTTCAAACTTCACAGGCAGTTTTTAAAGCCAGTGTTTTCAAAAACTGTTCTTGAGTTGGGGTATACAATGTAAGGTTTGACAGGGCGCACTTCTTGCTGTGAAAAGATGAAATACAGGAACAGGACATTATTTACAGATTCAGAGCACCATATGTATAGATGCTATATCCCTCCCAACTAATTAGCTGTTTTTTATAAAACTTTGGTCATAGTTCCCAAATCTCTAGCAACAGAAGCTATAACATGAAGTGACTACAGTCATGCAGAACTCCTATATTTGCAATTTAATTTGCAGCGTGCTTTGCAATTAATAGACCACTGTGCTGTAAGAACATTTTAGGCAGTATTAAAGCACAACTATTTTAAGCATTTGATAAAAATGCTTGCCAAAGCTTGAAAAATAAAGTTAATCCATGTGGATTTTCATCAGGGCTATTTTTATGATGTGATTCCACAGGAAAACCAAAATCAGTCTGTGTGTGGTAGGCAAGACACACTACTGTTACCCGTTGTGATAATATATAATATGATATTGACTTCTATGCTTCAGTAACATCTTTCAGCACCACATAAATGCATAAACAAACAAGGTATTTTAGTATATAAGAATACTTTTTACACTTGTATGACTTCCACAATTAAAAAACCCCAACTAACGTAATTTCCCTTTTTTATACCAAGGTCTCAACAAAATATTAAAAAAACTCCAAACATTTATTTGCAGGATTTCACAGAGAAAACGGGGACATTTTTACAACGTTCAGTGGAAGCATTTTCAAGAAGCTTGATTTTTGTGAAACATTCTTAACGAAAAAATTTGATTTTCCAACTAGCTATAATGGTAACTGCAATGTTAAAGCAGAAGTCATTCGAGACACAAAGAACATGCAGACACAAAAAGCATATTTGGATCAATCAGTGGACCAAATTCAGCCATGGTGTAAGCAAGAGCTTGTTAATTTTACTGAAAAAGATACCAGAAGACAGCAGTGAAACAAAGAGACAAGTAAATGAGAACACAGAAGGACATGGCAGATTGCCAACATGAGATGGAGTGTAAATCCAAGTTTACATAAGGGTAAAAAAAAAAAGCGAAGATCAAAAGGAAAAATTCCCCAAGCTGTCTTAAATGTCAGGTGCTGAAAAGTATTTCTTGTTTTAATAATAATAATAATAATAATAATAATAATAATAATAATAATAATAATAATAATAATAATAATAATAATAATAATAATAATTTGTTATACTTGTTAATGTATAAAATAATCTTAATTAATATACAATAATATATTAATATATCAATTAATAATAATTAATATGTAAAATAATTATTACTATATAAAATAAAATATAAATAAATATTATTTATTGTTATTATTATACTATTATTATTTTACCCTTGGAAGGACAAAAACAGCCATTAAAAAGATATGGGGGAAAAGGCAGAAGGCTTAACATATTTTCTGATTTAGAACCTAGTAAATAAAACAATAAAGATTTAATTAGCATCATTTCACTCTTATTTTCAGACTTGTCTATACAATGATTACAAAGACAGTGGGCCAAATACATCTCTAGTGTAAGTGGGCGTAACCCTGATTATCTCCAGTTCAAATTATACTGACTTATGCCATGAATTACTTTGATCCTGAAATTGCTATCGGTCATACGTACAAGCAACTTACACAAGCAGTTAAGTAAAAGAGGTATTAAAAAATTCAGAGAGTAAGTTTTCTCCCATTTGAACCTGTTCAAACACATAGATTTTAAGGTTAACATTTTATTACAAGCTCTAATTTACTCTGCGAACACATCATTCATTGTTTCTCAGTGGTGTCACATAACCTCAAACAATACAAATTCAAATTTTGGCTTTTAGATTTTTCTTACCAGAAAACTCTGCAATCATTACCTATGATCAGGATATCAAAATGAATTCTTTTTGGCTCACATTTCTCCAGCACTGATATAAAGTCTGCAATACAAATTTAGTTGCGCGTTTTGGATGTTAAATAGTCTGTATCAATTCGTTCTTCCAAAGCTGCACCACGTGGATAATGCTAAAGAGTAGAAAGCACTGAAAATTTTATCTTTGAAATAAGCACACATCATCTATTTAATACTTTTGATATTACACAGAAACAAAGCCTTGTCCTATCAAATACTGCTGGTGCATGATGAAAACGATAAAATGGTAATGATACAAGATAGTGTTTTGGAGTGTTTGTAGTAGTGATGCATAAAGAGGCATCCAAACTCTTGGAGGTCTGCAGTGCTATGAAAAAGATTAAGGTGCCAATCTAGCGGTATAATAATAATAATTAGCGGGCAAGTGTAAAAGCACTTAATGATTTAAATCAGTTAAAATAATTTCAATAAAAGCTCAAAAGAAAATATGTGAGGGATTTAGGGTCTTCATCTACTTGTTCAGAAAAATGAGCGCTTGATGTCATGATATAAAATAAGAGCAGCTATATGCCAATGCTATTGGATGACTAGCTGATCTTAGTAAGTTTTGATAGAGAATAGCTGTGGAAATTAAGGAAACGGCAGAAAGCACGTGACACAAACTGTTCATGCAAATGCTTCTAGACTTTGGACTCATTTGGACTGAAGACCACTCACAAGATTTGTTAGGCCAGCAGAGCTGGCCTGAAAGGAGGAATAAGAGGAGTCTAGGGGCAGTAATCTTGTATTCCAACAGAGTGGGCTCTGCAAGAGGAAATCTGACCATAGTCTTGCATTAATGTAGAGACCTTAGGCCAATGCAGTTTACTTTGTCTCCCAAACTGGAATATGCTGCATCAGCGGAAACACTTATATTTTAATGTATTTCTATCTGTACTGCCAGGGGAGCTCATCTTTCCTATAGCCACAGAAATAAAGCAAGGAGGTTTTGATAGTTGATTCTTATGGCATGGCAGGGGGAACCAAAACCCAGAACCCAAGTTGGTGGACAGAATAGATGTTTGTCATCGTTTCATCAGCCCCAGAAAACTAACATAGGAATGAAAAGGACACATAAGTAATAAAATGCAGCTAGACAGAGAAAGCAGTTTGCACATAAAAAACTCAATACCATTCATTATCGTCCTTCACATTTACTGTCCTAAGCATAACTATACATATTTTCTCAGCCCCTAATGCTGAAGATTAAAACATCTGAATTCATTTTGTAATGACACTTACAAACTCAGTAATCCTGTGCATGGAGCATCTTCTTTGCAAAATGTTATAATCCTGCAGGAGCCCTTTGTCCAAGAGAACCTCAATAACATTACTACCACTTTCATGTAAAATGCACTCATGAGGTCTATGCTCATTTGTTATGGGATGCTGGCAAGGTGATGATAAGGAAAGAAAAGGATTCTTACATGTTTATAAGGACCAAACAATTAGCAAATCTCCAATCCCAGACCCAGAAAGACCATATGGGGGGGGGGGGTGAAATAAATCACATAATCATACATCAGATAATAATCTTATGAGGGAAAATTACTCGGATTACAAGCAGAATCAATGTACCTGCAATTAAAAAAAAAACCAGCAGCTCTAACAAATCTTCATCCCTCTCAGATCAAGGCTAGAAAGGATCTACTGGATCAGCCCAGTCTCCTATAAACAGACAGTGGAGCTTTAGACCAGAAGGACCGACAGAGTATATGCTCCATGCACCCTCATGCACAAACCACACTTCACTGCCCTCTATCAGTTTAAGGCCTCCAGCACTGAAAGGAAACAAAGAAACACTGGAGGAGATCAAGGGTTTCCCTGGTACACTAACCGCCCTGGACAGCAAGGCTAAGAGTTAGTAGGTTAAAATCTGTAGGTCACTTCTGGAAGCAGAGTATGCCCTGGGGAAGGTCCCTTACAGCTGATGTGTGTAAAAATCAGAGCACCACAAGTTACAACTCCAGTAGCTATCAAGCCCATTACTTTATTTTTTTTTTCCAGCTCTCAGCTTAAAAAAAAACAAACATTAAAACCTGTTTGTATAAATAGTTAAGTATTCCCATTTATTTCTGGGAAGTATACATAAAAATTAACCTTCATTATAGACACTTGCAATAAATACCCAAAGGCTGGTGGAATTTTTACCATTGCCTTTCCAAACACGCTAATCTGCAAAAAGCGTTCAGCTATATCCCATGCAGATTATGATCTGCACAAGACAAATTACAACAGTAGAGCTATTCTGGCTGAAGTTCACAGTAAACTGTAATTGAAAGAAAAAAAAAAAAATCTATACTATCAACAGGTTTTTGTTTGAAAAGCCTCTATTGTCTGTCTAAAAAGCACCCAAACCTAGCAAGACTGCAGAAAAATCAACTGAACACCCACAAATCCACAGTCCTCAATGGAATGCACCCATGAGTTCAGAGGGAGCTGCCAGATATTATTGCTAAGCCACTCTCCATCATCTTTGAAAGGTCAGGGAGAACAGGAGAGGTGCCTGAGGAGTGGAGGAAAGCCAGTGTCACTCCAGTCTTCAAAAAGGGCAAAAAGAAGGACCCATGAAACTAGAGGCCAGTCAGCCTCACCTCCATCCCTGGAAAGGTGGTGGAACAGCTCATCCTGGATGTCAGCTCTAAGCGCGCGGAGCAAAAGAAGGTTATCAGGAGTAGTCAGCACGGATTCACCAAGGGGAAATCATGCTTGACCAACCTGACAGCCTTCAACGATGGCATGATTGGCTGGGTAGATGAGGGGAGAGCAGTGGATGGTGTCTGGCTTGACTTCAGCAAGGCTTTTGACACCGTCTCCCATAACATCCTCATAGGTAAGCTCAGGAAGTGTGGGTTAGATGAGTGGACAGTGAGATGGATTGAGAACTCGCTGCATGGCAGAGCTCAGAGGGTTGTGATCAGCGGCACAGAGTCGAGTTGGAGGCCTGTAGCTAGCGGTGTTCCGCAGGGGTCAGTACTGGGTCCAGTCTTGTCCAGCTTATACATCAGTGACCTGGATGAAGGGACAGCGTGTGTACCCTCAGCAAGTTTGCTGATGATCCAAAACTGGGAGGAGTGGCTGATACCCCAGAAGGCTGTGCTGCCATTCAGTGAGACCCGGACAGGCCAGAGAGTTGGACGGAAAGGAGCCTCATGAAGTTCAACAAAGGCAAGCGTTGGGTCCTGCACCGAGGGAGGAATAACCCCATGCACCAGGACAGGTGAGGGGTTGACCTGCAGGAAAGGATCTCTGCAGAGAAGGACCTGGGAGTGCTGGTGGCAACAAGTTAACCACGAGCCAGCAATGTGCCCTGGTGGCCAAGAAGGCCAATGGTATCCTGGGCTGCCTTAGGAAGAGTGCGGCCAGCAGTCAAGGGAGGTTATCCTCCCCCTCTGCTCTGCCCTGGTGAGGCCACATCGGGAGTACTGTGTCCAGTTCCGGGCTCCCCAGTTCAGGAAAGACAAGGAACTACTGGAGAGAGTCCAGCAGAGGGCTACAAAGATGATTAGGGGACCGGAGCATCTCTCTTATGAGGAAAGGCTGAGAGAGCTGGGTCTGTTTAGCCTGGAGAAGAGGAGATTGAGATCTTGTCAATGCTGACAAATATCTTAAGGGGGGGTGTCAGGAGGATGGGGCCAGACTCTTTTCAGTGGTGCCCAGCGACAGGATAAGGGGCAATGGGCACAAATGGAAACACGGGAAGGTCCATCTGAATATAAAGAAAGACTTCTTTACTTTGAGGGTGACAGAGCACTGGAACAGGCTGCCCGGAGAGGCTGTGGAATCTCCTTCTCTGGAGGTGTTCAAAACCCGCCTGGAGGCGATCCTGTGTGATCTGCTCTAAGTGAAACTGCTTTAGCAGGGGGATTGGACTGGATGATCTCCAGAGGTCCCCTCCAACCCCAACCATTCTGTGAAAAATCACCACTCAGTGTCATAATCAGTTTTGTTGGAACAGGAGAGGAAGCAAAGGAAGACTGCTTCTTCTGGTGGCAGTTTTGATTTAATGTGTGGCTGAATTACAACATCAAGTACCAGTTATCTGATGTCTTTCACACTTTGAACCCAAAATTGGTTTTAGAAAGACATGAAGAAATGATAGTGAAATGTTCTCATTAACTTCTTATCCTCAAGTTCTATAGCATGAACAGTAAATACGAGGATGCAGACTGAAAATATGGAATACATATTCCAAAATCTACTAGAAAATCCAATATGATGTGTTTCAGAAACAAAAAAAAATAATTGCGTAGGGAGCCTGTGTATAAAGGCTTTCCCCTATATTATGAGATGTGTATATCTTCAAGAAACTACTGAAATTAAGAACTTTTGATGGCTGTCAAAGGAGAAATAATAAATTAGTCTGGATAGGTGCTAACATTTGCTAACATACACACACAAATCTGTTAGTTGCCTCAACTTCTTTGTTTTTGTTTTTGTTTTTTTTTTAGTAAATTATCCCTTAAGGATCATTTGCAAACATCTTTGACAAGTACTACAGATTCTCTTTTCTCCTCTTTAATTTCTTACACACATTTGCTATTAACTTACTCTTCGGGTGCACCTTAACCATAACACAAAAACTACAAAGAGAATCACATCTTTTTATAGCAAATTTGAAATTCATTTATATAACCCCAAACCTTTATAGAAATGTTTAGGCTTCTTAATTATAGAACTAAAATATGTAAGCAAATATAACTTACACTGGAAGCATGGAAACAAGATGGCACCTGGAGGGGTGGCTGCCTGACAGAGGCTGGGGCATCCAAGTCCTTTCTTGAGGCTCACAGAGGCCTCTGGGTCTGAGGGATTTCTGGCTAACCAGGCATCTGGGAGTCCGGGCATCAGCCTTCATCTTGCAAATGCCATTTGGTTCCTCCTTAACTGATGTTATATTAAAGCATCCTCTCCCCCACATCCACTAACCGTTTAGCATACTCAGTTTTTCAGTCAGATTTGGATTTGATATTTTGAAAAAAAAGGAGGCACTTTTTGCAAAGTGTGGCAGTTCCTGTTCCCACAAAGTACAAGTCTATATCTTAGCTCGCCTCACCACTTGCCATTTAAAGGCTGGAAAGAGCCGTGTTTTGGTTTGCTTTCCACCCAGCTGATAAAGCTGTAAGTTGCATGAAAGTGGGATAGCAACGAGATTGTTCCTTTTAAGTTAGAGGACTACACAGAACATCCCTGGATCCTGCAGAGCAGTGAAGACCTAACTTTGAACACAGACTAGCTGTCTCTGAAATCACTGCTTAATGCCAAGTTAAGCAATGTTTAATACCTGGAGGGATTGATATGTTTAGCATCTTGAAGTCCAAGCCTTCTTTAAGAAAAAGATATTCTTATCTAGTCTTTATACACAAGTCATCTGAGGAAGGGTCAGCTGTGCACCTTTCTCTTCCTAAACGATCAGCACTATATCAATTGGAGGCTCACCTCCAAGATGTCTGAAGACAAAATAACATGAGGAAAATATTACAACATAAGATAGAAATGGATACAAATAACGATATCCTTACATAAAAATATGCCTACAGAGAATGACTAAAAATCTATAGCCTTGACTTTGGAATAAACTCCAAGTAGGTTAATACTCATCTTTCAAATTTCAAGAATTATATTGCTGGAAAATTATACCTAATAAAATGTATACCCCAAGTAATTAATACCATTACTCATAAATTCTCACAGAACTCACTCAGCAATCAAAGTAAGTGCTGTAAATGTAGGGTGAACAGTCTTTCTATAATTCATATCTGACAAAGCAAGTTAAAATATTTTAAGTGAAAATTTTATCTAAGGGACTATTGCATAGTTTATATTAAAATGTGTAAAAAATGTATTCCCACCTGAATACTCTCATGATCAGACTGTAAAGTTTTGCGATACGTTTATTTGCAGGAGGAAAACACAAAATGCAGACAGGAAATCCCACATCCAACCGAAAAAATGCATATTTAACAGAGGAATTTTGCATCCTAAAATTACAATCAAATCTGATACTATCATACATTCCTTAAGAACCTACTTTTCTTCTAAGGAGCCGTATGTAAAATCCACAAGTAGAAAATTAGCAGACCTGGGACTACTCAAATCACGTAGCACTGAAGATTATGAAACATTTACTGTTGACGTTGTATCAAGCACATACTCATGAAAGCTGAAACGAAGCATGTCCTGGACTATGCAGATTAGTTATTTTTTTTAGTTTGCATTTGAAATCCTGTTTGAAATGAAGCTTGAGGAAGGACATGTCTTTGTACAACCTTCACTAAAGAAATATCCACATCAGAGACAAAAATGTAATTTAACTCCTTTCTAGTAATCTATACAAAGAGGCAGAGGTCTAAAGGAAAACATAGATCAAATGACTTAGAAATGGAAAATAACTACAGGAAAAAACAAAATCAAAAGAGACTACAAAGTTAGGTGAACACAAAAGTATAATAAAAATCTGCTATGAATATATGCTTTATGGATAAAATAATGACCTAGAGTATCCAATATTAATGCTTGAAAACTTTTATTATTATTTTTAATAAGATTAAGATTACACAGTGTTGCCCTAGGTCATCTACCCTTCCCCACTCTCATGCTCAGGATGTTGTATGCATTAAAATACTATTTGCCACATACAGCAAAAGCATTCTCGAGTTCTCTGTATTTTGAAGTGCAGCACAAAAAGGTTGATTCTTACATAAAATCCTATTTCATTGATCAGGTTTAGAGCCACAGTATCTTGACATTTCTGTGGAAAGCATTTTCTTCTAGAAAAATTTAGATTTTAATATGCAGTTGAATACATTATGATAAGCAAAAAAAATAGCCAACTTTTTGACTCAGGAAACAGACTAACCTGATCACAGAATCATAGAATCATTTAGGTTGGCAAAGACCCTTAAGATCAAGTCCAACTGTAAACCTAACACTACCATAGTCTACTACTAAGCCATATCCCTAAGCACGTCTAGCCGTCTTTTAAATACCTCCAAGGATAGGGACTCCACCACTTCCCTAGGCAGCCTGTTCCAGTGCTTGACGACCCTTTCGGTGAAGAATTTTTTCCTAATATCCAATTTAAGCCTCCCCTGGTCAACTTGAGGCTGTTTCCTCTTGGCCTATCGCTTGTTACCAGGGAAAAGAGACCGACCCCCACTTCATTACAATCGCCTTTGAGGTAGTTGTAGAGAGAGATCCCACACTCCATCACCTCTAAGCAGGTAGTCCACAATGTCCCTGTTTTAGAGGTGACCATATAAACCTTCTCTGTGTCTTTGACTAAAGCCTGTAGCCCAACCTACCAATAGAAGTCTTCAGCCTTGCAAATGAACCAGGCATGAAAACCTATACAGGGGCACCTCCTGGTGGGCAGTGAACCCCCCTCAAGTCCTAGGTTGGCTTAGCATGAAAATTTAATTTAGAGAGGGTGGAGGTACGTGCTGACAGGTGAGGGTCTATCCTTACATTCAGGTGAGTTGGTGACACAGGACAAGCAGGATGAAGGAAAAGATTTGTATACACAGCTCCCACTCTGTCAAATATAGCCCATGGTTCACCTAGGTAAGCCTAATTTTAGGCTGAAGGTCTAACTCTCCGAAAGGTTTACAGACTTCTCAAGACCCCAAATGGCTGGCCAGCAGTGAACGATGGTCAGGAGTTTCCCCAAACAAGCTTGAGCACCTCTGCATCAGACTTCTGCTCTCTAGAGAGCTGGCTTCCTGCATCTGTAGCGAGTGCTAGGGCCCGCAGCCAGCTATTACTCCCACTAATGACATTTTTAGAGGGCGAAGACCTCATTGAATCCATTGATGTTGACCCACAGGGCTACATTTTCTCTGTGCTGCTCAGTGAATTAGACAGGCAACTGCTATTAATGAAAACAGGAGATCTGTATATCCAGTTCTTAGCTCACAGGGCTGCTAACATACCCCGTAATTTGAGAGAATTATGTCTTAAAGGCTATACTGTGATAGAGAAGTCACTCATGATGAAACAATGTTTAAGTGGTGGAAAAATCTTGGTTCTAATGTCAAATGAATTTCTCTAACAGACTTTCAAGCAAGTATTACAGGATGAAAATTTCACACTTCAGAATACCTAATTTAAAATAACAGCTTATATCTTAGGTACCCCTTTTCTGCGAAGCACCTGTCCCAATTCATTTTGTCTGGAATGCGCTGCCCTGCTTAATCAAAACAAAACCTAAGACATCTACATTTACTTTTTTTTAGTGAATATAATGATTATGAGTGGAATTTTTATGCTGCTTTTTGCAAGAAGAGGTGGGTATCCATAAAAATACAAGTGACCTACCACCAATGCCATTATTTTAATTGACATCTGTGAGCATATTTTCTTAGGTTGCATCAAGACAGACGAGGGCCCTTTGTGCCCTTCTGACAGTGATGGCAATCATTAAAGATTTACCAGGGTCATTAAAGTGAGAAATAGCAGTAATGCAGAGCTGGATATCACCATCCCATGTGGATTCAACTGAAGTGCAAAGAAAGCCAGCACAGAATTAGCTGAGAACCTGCACTGCCACCTTAACCTCATTGTAAAAAAGAAAAGGAAAAGAAAAAAAAAAAATCACCAACTTGTCTAAAACACATTAGAGCAGCACATTTCACTTATATGGCAGGCATTGCCAGTAAAGGACACAACACTCCCCTTCACATTAAAGCACTACTTGTGCTTTCACTTGGTAGCAGCTACGGTGAGAGCTGGTGGGGGGACCCCGGTCACTGCATTAGTGCCAGCCCAGGAAATGTCTCTGCTGGATTCTCCCAGGACGAGGCAGCAAATGCACTGGGAGGTGGCTTGTGGGCCACCCCCCCATAGGGCTGCATCTCCCAGTGCTGAGGGGGGGCATGCAAAGGGAAGCCTGGACATGGAGCCAACAGGGAAGCCCCAGGGATGACCCACCTCACATTTACTGACCGCAAGCGCACTAGGCCACAGCATGCGTGCAGGACATGAGTAGCTCCCCACTCATAGCCTTGTGGAGATCCTTGCTGAGAAACCAGCACAGTCCTGGCAGCACACCGGTTTTAAAAGGAAAGAGCAATTACTATGAGTCAGTAGGTTGTTACCTTACAGTCCAACCAAACCTGGTTCCTCGTTTCCACAGCCTCTGTCTTCCTTCTAATGCTCATCTCTCTAACCATGAACCAGATTTCTGTTTCATTATTGGATTTGAACTTAAAAAGCAACATCCCACCATACCTTTGAAATATAGTCCTTATGTAGGCACTGTAACTATTTTTAGAAAAGACCAAAAGACACTAAGAAGCAAACAGCTGCAGGTGTAATAAGGTTTAACAAGTTTAACTACAAGGCTGATGACTCATAAGACACGCACCTTGCCAGAGCAGCTATATGTAAATTATTCTAAGGTAAAAAAAGGAAGTTATTTTTAAATCATTATCACACGTGTGTTCAATTATTATAATATCTTGTGAACTTACAGCACAAAAATCCTCAGAGAAAAGGTACAGGGGGTTTCTAACCTTGCTTTGATTATCCTGTTCATTATATCAAATGGAACAGGAAAGCGATCTCCTACAGGAATCAGTCACCGCTCTTGTTTTAATCCACCTCCTTTGATTTCCTGAGTAGCTCAGATTAAAGATAGACCTTCTCTTCCCTCTGATCTGGTGCCTCGCTGCGGAGCTGTGCGAAGGAGCAAGCAGCACAAAGCCCTTTGTCTGCCAGGGCTGCTCCAACCAGCCGACCCGTGTCCCAGGTACAGTGCCAGGCTGTTCGGTGGCGGAAAAAATGCTTCCTGCCAGTCACCTGAAAAATGAAACAACTGACAGCACCAGGCACAGGAAGGGGGGCAGAAATAATTGCAGGTTAAAAATAAATACTGTAAGATCACTCCGGGCATGCAAACACACAGATGCACGCATATATTCATAAAAACGCGAATAATACACAACAGTTGTGAATGCTCCACTTGAACCGACTGCATGTGAGTACCCTCTCTACTGCATTATGGATGTTGCCTTTGTTGAAGCTGTGGGACTCTGATGCTAAAGTCTCTTTCAAGATAACTTTTGCCAGTCTTGCATATCCCAGTGAAAAAAGACAATACTTCATGCTCCTATCGACTCACACCTAATATATTGGTCCTTCAGAGTCAGACATAATTATCGCATGATGCACAACAGTGAACATGTTTTAAACATATGTTTTACATGGTGCAATCAATCATGATGCAATTAATAATGCTAATGGTTGATATACAGTAACAATACACCCTCAAGCTTGTGCAGTGGTGAGATAATGTTTCCCAGGTCATTGGAGGCACTAATTTCACCTTCTGCCTCACGATACTTCCAAGGAGTGTTATCTCAGGGTAACACATGTCTGCTGGTACCTGACTGTTTAATTATTGTACACAAAATTCCAAATCAGAATAATTGTCATCTCAAGGTACTGCTGTGCACTGCAGGGTCCTCCTGATGTAAGTGAACAAATGCAAGTTATGCAGCAAATGGAATGACCTTGGTAGAGATTTCTTCCCCAAACCGATGGCATCTCACAACTTTAAAGCACGACCTGAAGAAGAAAACGGTACAAATGTTGTAATTACATTTTCAGTTCAAAAATTCACAACGGTGTGCGGTTTGATTTTGATATGGAATTTATCTATACAAAAGGTCTTTTGCGGGAAATATACGAACCAGGATCTGTCAAAATATTGTTCCTAGGTCATTTCTTAGCAGTAGTGGATGTTTTAGTCTTTCTTAGTGACAGCCTTCCACTTTATATAAACAAACACAAACGCACACACTCTTTGGAGCAAGGCTTTCACATATGAGGTGGACGGGTTACAGAGTCAGTCTCCAATCCAATGAAATAGTTATACGAGGTGGAGCAGCAGCAACAGGAGTGGGAAGGACCCACGTGTGAGTGGGTGGAAGCACCGAGCAATGGGTACTAAGCTTGAGGTATGGGAGACCTAATCCTGAGTCTCCAGTAAGACCAGCATACACAAACACAAGTTTGCACCTGAATCTGCCCTCTGTGGCTTGAACATCTAAAATACCAAGCATCTGTGGCAGAGGTCTTGCTACATACAGCTAACTGGTTTTACTTTCCTTTCAGGAGAAACCTGATCTCAGAGTTGAGATGCATTTCCTATACAACTCAGCCTCATAACCAAAACCATTCCTACAAGCAATTGGATTTCTGATCAGTTGCTGTTTTCTGTCACTCCATGTCCCTAAAAAAAGCAGCAAAAAGACTGATCCCTTAAATACCCACAGGCCTCCAAGTAACTTAGAAAAAGTTTCAGTCATATCTAATTTTCATTGCTATTTTTTAAACACTCCAATATTGTGATGGTAGAAACACTTAAGTATCCAGGCACATTTATTTACTACAAACAAGGAACTTTGGGGAAAATAAGGAACTTCATGGAGACATAAGGTTTCATATGACCTCTGTGCTGTTCTGAACTACGGCTGCACCATCAGTTCTAGATGCAATTGTTCCTGACTTGTCATGGGATGAAAATCCATCACTTGAATTGCTTGATATTTGGGATGGCAATCCATCATCCAAATTACTTGATACACAGCATACCAGACAATATCTTACTATGAATCACCAACAGAAAGATATGGAATAATACAAAAAAATAGAACTCTAAAGGATCAATAAAGTCAATTCAGTGCAGCCCCCAACCCAACAGCAGGATCGCTAATACCTAACCCAATCCTGAGAGATGTTTGTGCAACCCATTCTTTTACATAACCAAAACTGCTTTAGCATAAATGCCGTGAGGAGGACCCAAGGCACAGTGGCAGTTATGACTAGCTAAAGGACTAAAAGGTTAAGAAACTGGCAACGATACCAATTAGCTCTTAAAAAGCAAGTCTCACAACTTTTTTTTTTTTTTTTTTTTTTTTGTCTGGAATCACGTTATCTTACAGAGGCTTGAGACACATGAGCCCTTCTAATGGAGTATTTATGAATACCTGCAACTTGAATTCTGATTTTGTTCCTACTTGGACAGTATCTTTCAAAACATCTAAAGCAATCAAGACTTCTCTAAAAATTTCTTTTCTATTGAATCATTCCCTTTTTTTGTTGATATTTACGTATGTAACTAAAAGTAATTTATGAGGATACCCAGTTCAACAAACTGGAATTTACTTTGGGCTCTATCTACATTAGCAAGTAAATCATCATAAAAGGGAAAGATTTTCTTGTGGAAACAAATGTTTCTGAGGTCCTCACATCTATGCTACAGGCGTTTTGGGGGTTTTGCTTTGGCCCACAGTCGGTCTGATCACCTGACTGAACATCCCTGCTGTGCCCATGGCTCAGAGATGGCTCAAAAAGAGCTGTTGGTTCAGACACGTCCTTCTCTCCAGCAAACACCTGGAGCAGTTTATTTTCCCTTTAAAGGAATCTAGTTCACATGCACTAAAACTGCACAGTGAACCATCATGGGACACATGGGGGATGATCAAGGGTTGGACTGGGTCCCCCTGTTCCCACTAAAACTGCACTGCTCCTCCATCCTCAAAGGCAGGCGTGCCTTCACCCCGTGTTTGTCACCAGCAGTCTCTCTGGCACACCGGGGAGCAAGCAAAAAAATGCTGGCAGTATCAAGTGTCACTATGAATGTGATCAACGGTTCTTTAGTATTTTGTGATAGACTCCTTCAGGAATTACCTGCTTGGGAAATTGTCCACCTACAGATAAGTGAGAGGCTCTTTGTAGGAGCACTCACACACACACACAAAATCCAAAAAAACAAAACCACATATTTTAATCTTTTGAATAGATATTTTTCAGCTCTAAAAGGTGTTGCCACAACTTTTGCCCACCTGTGATTTTTCAGTGTCACTTTCCATTATGCTCCTTCTCAGCTGCAAGAAAGGAGAAAAATTATGAACTCTTTCACAAAGGATATAGCTTTATTTTACTCAGGATGAGAAATTAAGGATGCCCTGACTGACAGCATGTGGTTTCTATTTCTGTTTATAAGCAGCCTAGGATAGTAGGTCAAAAGGATTAGAGGAAGGTCAGTGTTACTGTTTCTAGAGGAAACCAGCAATTGTAGATTCACTTCAATGTTCTTGCTTTCCAAAGAAAGTGGAAATCTTATATGACAGGGTTTTTCAAACACCTGCTCTTTTTCTTTTTTTTCTTTGGTAAGTGAAGTAAAGAGTTGTGGGGTTATTTACCTCTCTGTTTTCCTTTTCATCCATTACTTAACAAATATTATATAGAGACAAAAAAAGCTAATTTGTTGTCTGATATAGGCCCTAAAATATATCTTTTTTTCTTGTAACTACAAAGCAAAGAAGCAACAATATCAGTACAACCCACATACTATTTAAGGCAAAAACACATGGAGGAGCTATAATATCTCTAAGCAACATCACAAATACTGTAAATTAATAAAATGTTCTCTGCAGTTCAGTCTTTTCATTTTCCATTCTCTCACAACAGTCTGATCTTGATGTTCACTAGCATCACAGGGGAAAAAAAAAAACCTTGCTCAATTCACATAGTTTACACCAGTTTATCGATTTATTAACAACTTGCATGTAGCTGCCAATCTGTGACCTATACGTTCAAGAACAATACCGATGATAGAGCAGGTAAATCGTTATGCTGGGCACTTAAAAAAATGTTAATTTGCACTTACAAATGTCCAGGCTCCACGGTCCTTTGTCGCTCCCTTTCAAACTGACTCCTTTTTCTAAAGTTTGCCTGCAATTCCCTGGTTACTGTTTAACCCAGCTGATGGTTGTCTCCCTCTTTAGCATGATGAGTGTTCGACATGACATGCACGCATGGCTTACGCCTCCCTATCTTAGCAGCTGTTATCCAGGGTATTTTGGAGAAGGTGAGCTATGTGTGCACCCTCCCTGTCTAGCCATCTCGTGCATCCCACTGCTGAAAGCATGTCAGGGTGGAGAAATTGCATCCTGTGCACAGTACTGCAACACACAGAGAGCAAATGGGGCGCATTTGAATTTTTCTGAATTGCACAGTGTAAGGCTCACTCTATTAGGACCTATTTCTCCTTCCAGAAAAAAAGGACTGCAATGCTCCAGTTGCTTTTAACGGCTGAAAAATCCTGTTCCCTTGAGTGAAAAGATAAGCTGAGAGGATTTTTAATTAAAACTCACTCTTCCTCATCTTTATCCCAAAAGTCTGTTTCATGTTAAAAGCCAATCTTTCTATCATTCCCTGACACTCCAGATATGTCTTGCAGACTACCTGTTTGCTTTCTTTCATAAGGAAACTAGATTGCATGTACATGTTGTAAAATGGGACCTCTACATGTCCAGACACATCCTGAATTCAACTACAGGAACACATTTGCAGCAAACCAACCTGCAAAATGACAGTATTGCTCTGCTGTGTGAAGTAGTATTTTCTTAGTAAATGCATGCAGCGCACTTCATATTGATGCAGCCAAAAAAGCCTTCAGAAGCGAGCTGCACACTGGCCTTCCAGCTTGCCTTCCTTTGGCTGAAGTTACGGGTGCCTTCTGCGATGTCAGCAGCCAAGATACTAATGCAGCTCATCCGTGGGGATGCCACCGTAGAGGGAGGTCAGGGACATACTGCAGACCTCCCAGAAACACCAGCTATTGATGTGGCCAGTTTGCAACTCAGCTGTCTCTGATTGACAGGCAGCTCAGGTGAATCTCCTGTGCTGGGTGGGTGAGCCCACATTTCAGTGCTGCGGCACCTCCATGCGTGTGGGCTGTGGACACTGACGAAGCCGTGGGGCTTGGCATTATTCCCTGCCCACCAATGCAGCTGTACTCATTAGCCTGCTCAGGAATACAGCCTCTCACTTCCAGCACACCCCAAAGTATCAGATACGTGTCCTCTAATTCTTGGCTCCGGGAGGATTTTACCCTGGTAGTACAGATTTGCAGAAAGAAAGGTTGAATGCTGCCAGGGAGATTAAAGGGGAAAAAAGAGTGGAAATGGACTCTTAGATGGATACGTCATAGCAATGTAAAACACCTAAAGAATCAGGTCTTGTCTGGTGACTTCACTGAAGTTACTCAAGGCATGAATTTTACCCCAAAACGCTAGGAATCTGATTGACTAAAACTAAACCAAAACTGCTTCCAACTAACAACTGGCCAGAAGAAGCAGGTCGAAACCGGTGCCGACAAATAAATCCAGTCCTGTACCAACTACAAAGCTACGCTTCCAAAGGCAGCCTGCAAAGCATCAGGGTGCTCTGCTCCTCAGTGAAAGCTTTCACAGAACTGCAACACCGTTTTTTGTACAGATCCCATGGATGCATTTTGCTGTTCTCACAGCTGTATCAACAAAAAACAAAAAAAAGTGAGCAAAAGTCTTGAGAAAATCTAGACACTCACTTATCGTTGCCTCTAATGGCAATGTTTGGTATATAAATAACTTAGTTACGTAGGTTTTTTGCATGAAAGTAACTGAAGAAGCAAAACATAGTCTAAAAAGAACCAGCTGAAGGGTAGACAAAGGTCTGTGCAATTAAGCAACACACTTAAATATGGTGAACTGAGCTTGTTTAGTTTGCCTTTTCCTCAGTCTGTGTTTATATCATGGGTTTTCTGGAGGTAAGGAAGGTACTAAGGCACTGGGGAGATAATTTTTACTGGTTTTCTTCCCCTTCCATTTTTATCATATGTTTTGTTTAGATGAGGTTTTGTTTAGAATAGTTGTTTTTAATTATTATTTTTACCACAGTCTTGTTTATGCTGCAATTTTCATGATTTTGCCCTGAACTCATTTGATTACTCATCATATTTTTACAACTTTCATTTGTAGAACTATTATCTTTTGATCTTCTGCTGTTTTCCTGTATGTTTAAAGATTTCAAAACTAATTAAGATGATTAACTAAAAAAGACTAATTGCGTTCATAAATGAGATATGTTGCTTCTGATTAGCAGGTGGCTCTTTTCTGTTTTGGATACATAAAAGCAGATGGAAATGTGGCAGACTTAGCTATATTTAATCTGCCCACTTCCCTCCAGACTGCTCCACTTTCCAGTGAACATTGCTAATGACAATGAAACCTATGAAAGCTTCAGATTACTTTTTTTTTTTTTTTGCCCTTGCCATTTGTCATTTGGCAACAGACGTCTCATTTGAAACCCTGGCCATTCTTAACTGAGAGCTTCCAAACTCTTTTTTTCTAAACATTTTATGACTTATATTCACAAGCTTCAAGGTGTCTGGAAGGACAGGAGGAGAAAACATACTCAAAAATAAGAATTCTGTTTCTGATTTTGGTGTACAATAAATGGTATAAATATTCTTTAGTGATGATTTTCAAAGAAAAGCTGTCTAAAAAGACTCCTTTTGCTCTTAGATACTTTTTTGTTATATTTCAATATAAAAGCAGGCATATAACACTCCTTTTCCTATATCCAAGATTTCTTCTGAGTATTACCAGAAATGCTACTCTGAATCAGCTGCTTGACTGTACTGTATTCCCCTTCTATTTCAGCTTTTTGACTCTTACTTCTAACTTCTACTTTTCTGTTTGACTATTTACTCATTACTTAACCTTTCCTGTGCTGCCATTTTTGATACAGTATCTGCAAGTCATCCCTTCTCCAAATCCTGACTTTTCCTCGCTTAAGCAATTTTCTTCTTGACATACCAAATAAAACTTAGCCCTCTTCAGGCAATATCTGCACACCTAACATGCATTGGTTTTGTAGTAATAGATAAAGAGATACCAAAAAAGTAGATTGTCTTTTCATTTCCATACACACAGTACCAGAGACGAAAGAAAACAGTCAGATACATTTTGCAAGTTCACATATTCAAAGTGCTGGGAAAACTAGACCACATTTTCCTGTTTGTAGTTTTATACTGATCGTGTCCTTTATAATTAACTGTGTGAGATCTATTTTTCAGTTGTCAGTGTCTTGTTTCTTAGTATTAGGCATAGATATGCTAAATGCATAGCTCAATACAAACTTGCTTACAGATCTTCTGTATCTCCACATATTTTCCTCCAGTGCTTCAGAATTACTTTTTTAAATGTGTAATTAATTGTTAGCCAAATGTATTGAGGATAATGTCAAAAAGCTATTTCTTTGTCACACTGCCAATTGCACTTCCAATCTATGACAATTTTACCACCGCACAAATAAGAACAGCAGCAAAAAATAACAGTACAGCCACACAACAGTATGGGAAATAACTAGTTCATAGAAGCCTGAGGAATGGTGGTAACTTATGAATTTTATATCTAAAATACATACACTAGTTTGAAGTACATGAAAACAATTTAACAGTTTAAGTGTGTTTGGAGCCAGTTTGTTTTTCAGAGGTTACTTCTTATAAAAGAAGTTCAACGTGAATTAGACATTGACCACTCTAAGTTATAGTGCTTACTGTGCTTACTGTTTTCTATACACTTATATCAGAATAACTCTACAAAGATTATCTGGGATTTATGCAAGTAAATTTTGGTTATATGGCCACAAAGACTTATTTGACACTAACTTTTTGATGGTGCAGCACTTTTGATTTAAGTGGAGATATTCCAGAGTAAGTGAGAGAAGAAAAATAAACAAACAAACAAACAAACAAGACCACAGAGATTTAAATTATATTGAAGTAAAAAACCCAGGTTCTTCTATACCAAATTCTGGTGCTTTGACTGCCTTCAATAGATCCAATCACACACTTCTTATGTAAAACTATAAGAAATTAGTATCATTTTTACAATGTCTAGCAGCTTTTTTTTTTTTGTTGTATCACCATAACCAAAAACTGGTCAGAGGATAATACATACAGGATGGGACACAACAATCTGTTGCTTAAAGTAATGGTGTAATTGAAAAAAAAATGGAAAAACAAACCAACCAATATACATAATGGGTGGTGATAGTGCAGATTTCCACATGCATTCAATAGCAAGAAGGGTTTCCCTCCCTAACTCTTGTTCCTTTTTATCTCGGTTCTTCTCTATTCAGATGTACACACTAAACAACAGGATTGAAATGCAAAGATGTGTAGCTTTTAAGATAGCAGTAATGAGAAAGTGTGCTAAGTCCCAATCACAAATGAAAAGGACTAAACTGGTGTTCAAACTAGGAAAATGTGATACCAGGGGATTTTCTGAATTCAAGGCTTTTATTATATCCAGTATGTTACTGCAAATAATAGTATGCCAGAATTCTAAAATAATTTCAGTTCTTTTTGTCTTTAACTCTTAAGATATTTGTCTTCAGCAAAAAGTTTAGATGCATAAGGACTTGAGGATTTCATGAGGAGTTCATGAGTGCAGCTACATACGTATATTTATTTGTTGTTCAAAAAACAAAACCTGGAAGGTATCTTTGCCAATAAATTTGAGTAAGTGCTATTAGTACAGATGCTATTGAATACTAGCATCCTGCATCATCTGTTTAAAGCACTGTTATAAGGAACCATACGACTCAGGGAATTGGTAATGGGATATAGAGCCTTTCACCTCTAGGTCAATAGTTATAATCTGAAACAGACGGAGAGAGCCCAGGAGTCAATGCCATGTAATTCCTGTCTACTGACTTTAGTAAAATTAGTCTGTTGCCTCCAGACAATTTCTATAGAAGAAATACTGTAACCACAATAGGCGGGAGAAAAATCACTGCACTGGTATCTGGCACTGACAAGAACAGGAAAGCCAAGAAATTGTCTGGGGGAATATGCAGTCCTTCTAAGATAAGTAACTGGAAGTGTTTCAGTATAGAAGCTAAGGGAAAATGGTTCGCAGTAACTTTTCATCTTTCTATGGCACTAGAAACTCTCATGGACTTGAACCCACTTGAAATTTTAAGTGTTCACCACTCATACAAAATATCAGACTATACAAATCATGCATCCCATAAATACCGAGCAAAATCCATAACCTGTACGCCTCAATACACTCTGTACATCTCACTTCAGTAACAACGTACAACCTTCAGCTGCTCTGACATAGCTAGTCAAACCCGTTGAGTTGTGTATCACCATCACGGTAAGAGGCATTGAGACTTATTTACAGATCTGCAAACAGCCTTTTGTTGGAAACTCCCAGCACAGTGGGGTTTCCAGTGATTTCCTCTATGTTCTGATCTACTTTTGTGATTGCGCAGCCTCAACCTGTTGCGCCATTACACCCACCTCTGCTCTCAAGGTAAAAAACTATACTGGACAGTCCTTGGCAGAGTTTAAGCTGCAAAATACTGGATACCACTGCTACTGCAGTAATAGACTTCACGCTACGAAGAGGCTAACAATGAATAAAAACAAAATGTACAAAGGGAAAAAAAAGCACAATTCAGCCATTCTGTATTAAGCTGAAACATGGATAACCTTAGCACCACCAAGAATATCAACAGATCAAAGAAAAGACATCAGGGTTACCTTTAGCTGGTATACATGATACTGATGAGCAGCAACCTGCAGATGTGCCGTGCACTTGACACGTGACTCCTCATCTGGTGAGCCCTTCTCCCATCTGCAATGTATACAAACCAGGGTCAGGAGGCTTGAATTGCAGCAAGGTATGCTACGGCCAACGTGAAGCTGTGTAACAACGTTATTTCTCAAACACGCTTTGGATCCTTTCTGGAAAGAGGACCTGGACTAGTTTATTCTAGTGTTAACTCTGAAACTCAAGACAAGTGACCCCATTCATGTGCTGGGAGCCCTGTTAAATCTTTAGCTGTGATGACATTGACAAACCTATAAAACTGAAACTGAAAAATACCTGTCTCTCAGGACATCATATGCAGTGTATTAATCACTAGAACAAACATATCAGATACTTCCCTACAATCACATGGATGAGCTTTTATTAATACAATTAAACAGTGGGATTTAGTTTGGATTTATGATGCCTACTTGATGGCCTCATGCTTGCCACAAGATTACCACTCTCTACTAGCCAATACAGACATTCTCCTATGACTTCTCTAGAAGTTCTGTATCTTTTAGATTTGTGAAAGTTCAGATGATCAGAGATATGCCAAACAGGATTTAGGAATTTTTAAGAGAAATTATTTTCCTTTCATAAAACCTACTCTAGTTACCTAGATCACCAAATGACAGAGCTCAGCTCTTACTTTAGAAATAAGGCACGTTGGTCCTTTCCAACCTCCACAGCATTTTTGTCTTTAACAGCGCCCCTTTAAAGTGAGACATAAAAATAGTCAGTAACTGGAGGAACCACTGTTAGTGTTTTTCTTCATTTCTAGCGTGGTTTTTTAACTCATCAGTTGCGATTCATTTCTTGTGAATTATGCATATGAGTAAAACGGATGGAAATATTTTTGTTAAGTGGAGATGTATTGGGTTTGCATGGCAAGGTTTCAGTAGCAGGGAGCTACAGGGGTGGCTTCTGTGAGAAGCTGCTAGAAGCTTCCCCCATGTCCGACAGAGCCAATGCCAGCCAGCTCCAAGACGAACTCGCCGCTGGCCAAGGCTGAGCCCATCAGCGATGGTGGTAGCATGTCTGGGATAACGTATTTAAGAAGGGGAAAAAGTTGCTGCACAACAGCAATTGCAGACAGAGAGAGGAGTGAAAATATGTGAGAGGAACAGCCTTGCAGACACCAAGGCCAGTGAAGGAGGAGGAGGAGGTGCTCCAGGTGTCGGAGCAGAGATTCCCCTGCAGCCCCTGGTGAAGCCCATGGTGAGGCAGGCTGTCCCCCTGCAGCCCATGGAGGTTAACGCTGGAGCAGATATCCACCTGCAGCCTGTGGAGGACCCCACACCAGAGCAGGTGGATGCCTGAAGGAGGCTGTGACCCCGCGGGGGGCCCACACTGGAGCAGTCTGTTCCTGAATGACTGCACCCTGTGGAAGGGGCCCACACTGGAGAAGTTCATGGAGGACTGTCTCCCCTGGGAGGGACCCCACTCTGGAGCAGGGGAAGAGTGTGAGGAGTCCTCCCCCTGAGGAGGAAGGAGCAGCAGAGACAACATGTGATGAACTGACTGCAACCCCCATTCCCTGAACCCCTGCACCACTCGGAGGGGAGGAGGTAGAGAAATCGGGAGCAAAGGTAAGCCCAGGAAGGAGGGAGGGATAGGGGGAAGGTGTTTTAAGATTTAGGTTTTATTTTCTTATTAGCCTACTCTGATTTGACTGGTAATAAATTAAACTAATTTCCCTAGGTTGTGTCTGTTTTTCCCATGACGGTAATTGCTGAGTGATCTCTCCCTGTTCTTATCTTGACCCACAAGCTTTTTGTTGTATTTTCTTTCCCCTGTCCAGCAGAGGAGTGATAGAGCAGCTTTGATGGGCACCTGGCATCCAGCCAGAGTCAACCCACCATAGGAGATTAAGTTCTAACATTTCTTCACCCACCCATATTCTTTTGGTGATGAAAAAAGTACATTTCTCAATGTTCAATATGTTCTCCTACTTTATGCTAATCCACGCAAAGACTGGCAGGTCCTGTACCTGGAAACAGTTTTCATTAGTATAGTACAAAAAATTAAATTTTTTGGCTGACTAGTGGTTTTTTTTAAATTCCCTTTAAAAATGAAATTTAATTAAATAGAAGAATATAATTCCAAAATGAAAAACATCAAAACAACAGTAACACTTCCTAGGGGGGGTTTGTCTCCCCAGCCTTCATTTCAGAGTAGGCAAAGATGAGAAGACATAGGGAGAAAAATAAATTCTTTGAACCTGACATGATATGAGCTAGTTTCAGTCAACTGAAGAGGCATTTGTCTTTCTCAGCTCTCTCTTGCTTTTGTTTGGTGCAGGCAGATTTATGATGTCAAAGCCAGGATTTTGGCACCTGTTTTCCCACCAGTTTTTAACAAGAACTGAGCATCCAAATCTTCTTTGGACAGCTTTCAAAACAGCAGCCCTAACTTCTTCATTATGCTTTTTGGGTAATACAAAGATGGCCATTCCAGCTCTCAGAGCATACAGCCACGAGGACCTTCCCAGAGCAGTGCAGCCCACCAGACATATGCAGGGGAAGAGGCACAAGCCAGAGCACCCTGCTCTGGCAGATGGCCCCTCACCCATGGGCACCTTGCAGCCCTCCACCCCCTCCTAGCAATCCTCAATAAGGATCCCCCATTGCCAGCAGGAATTAGCACATACCCATGCCGACAGCAAGCTCTCGACAGCCACATTTCAGGTAGAAAAACCAAAACCCGCCCCCCCCCCCAAAAAAAAAAAAAAAAACCAAAACCTTCTCCCAGCCCTGCATCACATTTCTACACCCAGCCAATGCTTCCCACTCCCCTGGGCATTAACTCAGGTTGTCTCTCTGCCCCACCTCTCTCCTCCTGGGTTTCCAAACTTGACTTTTCTGGCAAGATCTGGCCCATCAGTATAGCTGTTTCCTCAGCCTGTTACCCTGGTCTCTGGCCTGGGACAGAGCAGGAAAGGAAGGGAGTCAGAAAGGAAAGAACAGCAATAAGAAACGCAGAGGAAAGCAGACAGGTAGCTGGCTGTCTCCAACACTGATGCATTCATGCTGAGCTGAGGGACATCGTTCCCAGAGATCAGCATGAATGCATTTCCCACATGCATTTGCCTAAAGCAAATTACTAGCTCTTTGGTTTTGTGGTTTTTTTTTGGTTTTTTTTTTGTTTGTTTTTTGGTTTTTTTTTTTAAAGCAGTCCCTTTTGATATCCATAATCTCCGTGAAGATAATTCATGGCATTCTGTATAACGTTACCGGGTTGTAGAGCAGAACTGGCTGAACTCACTGCAAAGGGCACTAGATTAAATGTAGGTAACAGTTATGAATCGTTAGTTGTAATTTACTGACTGCAGCAGGGGGAAGACAGAGGGCATGGTGTGGTTTTCACAGCATGAATTAGAGTTCTCTGGTGAAATGAGGGTGCTTTGTGCTGATTAAATTATAAGAAATGTGCACCTGGGCCACATAAAGACCTGACGTTCTCTCCCTATAGTTTGACTGATAATATAAATGATGTACATCATAATTTCTGCATCATCTGAAAGTTTAATACATGTAATTGTGAGCTGCTTTTCTTCTTTGAAATTGCAAACACAGCAAAATTGCAGGCTTGGTGCTACTGATGAGTCAT
Source organism: Nipponia nippon (assembly GCF_047370975.1). Lineage (NCBI taxonomy): Eukaryota > Metazoa > Chordata > Aves > Pelecaniformes > Threskiornithidae > Nipponia > Nipponia nippon. Next base: position 13,093,596 of record NW_028262336.1, on the reverse strand, counting down.
TGCTGGCCTGCTGTATCTGTATTACAATGGCCATACATAAAGAGAACTATGACACTCCAGTTTACCATCATTATCTGTTTTCTTTTGAGTTGTTTCCACAGCTGAACAGCTCAGAAGGAGCCTGGGTCAAATAGCAGGGGAGGAGGAGCTGAATTGGTAGCTTTTAACAGAGATGAGTTCGGTGTGATCTCAGCCATCTATAATATACAGTGTTTTGCATGATAGCTGAGGGAAAAGGCACTTACAAAAGTATAAGGGGTACATGTAAAAGCAAAAGACCAAACATGAATAGATAAATGCAGAAAACTGAGCATGTTAAATAGCAGGGCATCATTTTCCTCTAGCTATACCTGTGGAAGTTTAGAATACAATACAGAAGGGAATTCAGCCAATCTTGTTAAAATGGCAGCTATATAAAGATACTTTAATATTCACCAAAAAAAGTCAGCACTTCAATTGTTAGAAGCACTCCATTGTCAATGATTTCTTCTTTAATCTTGTTTTCATCACAGATCCAGAAGTCTGGGATGTATGTGTAGACACATTATTCTTTTCAGATCTTTAAATCTGAAATATTGAGTTGAATTGAAAAAACAAACTAAATTGGAGGTTAACAGCATCACTTCACTTCTTAAACAGTTGAAAGAAAATAAGTTACCAAAAGAATGTATTATTTCTTTAGAAATAAAATGGGGGAAGCTGAAGACAAAACATCAATATTTACTACATCAAAGAGAGTAATATTCATCTTTGTGAATGTTATAAAAAAGGAATACTGGGAAAAGCCTATAGAAGGATAATCTGCAGTGTATAGGATATACTTGCACAAGACAGCACTCCTGAAGAAGGGCTTGTTCGCCTTCTTCAATGCTCACTTCTGGTATTGCATACCTGATTTCTCTGTCATCTCAGGTTTTTGGAAAGCATGTAGGGGGAAAAGTGCTTTATTAACGTTCACTCTCTCTTATGCAGATCACAGTGTGTTTGTACGTTTTTCACAGAAATAAAACTCAATTGAATATGGTGGCGTTACTCTTGAATTGCAATTCAGTCAAACGATACCTGTCCCTTATTCACCTTGAAAAATTAGCTTTGAAGAGTTATTGGAGAGAGTGATAGAGAACAGCTCAGACAAAAGCAAACTCAAGATAGCACTTTCATAATTGCTTACCAAAATGACTGCTACTCCAGGCTGGATCACAGTAGACCACAGCCTTCATTAACTGTAGGATCAATCTTGATAGGCAATGTTTAATCTTGGAGAGGATGAACTCTTTCAACCAAGCTCATACTTTCTCTTCTAATCTTAAGAAAACACATTCCTCTAAATCAAAGACCTGTGGTAACTATCACACAGCATCACTGTGATATAAAGCAAGAATTTGATTAGGTAGATAGAGAACGTGCACCGTGGTTAGTGTAGGAGTTATGACAAGTTGTTGGGCATTAAAATACTACCTTCTGCCTGGGGATAGATTTGGCATCTCCCTTGCAAAGAGTGTCATAGCAGATAGTAGTAAAATGCATAACAGACATATAGTGATATTTTGTACGAGAATGAGCAACTGGTATTATTGGCTTCACAAAAAAAAGAGAAAGCATACTCAGATTATGTTTCAATTTTTGCTGATGTAATAGGAAAACCTCTTCCTTTAAAAGCAGAAATTTTCTTCTCTAAAGTCTAAAACCTTCAAGGTGATGAAATTATTTCAACATAAGTTCATCCTACTAAGAAAAGGAATCCAATGTATTTCAGCTGGCTCAAGGGCTTACCATCATTTCTGCTCTGAATAAAACTGAAAGCCATTATTTCCTCCATGAGACTAAGTGAAAATAAGGGAATACAAGAACCTGAACAAGTTAGATTTGAGGTACTATCAATAGCAGCTCTCTTAGTATAAGCTGTAAGCACTCATCATTTGGTTGATCACTGATAGATACAAAGGGACCAGTACAGTTTAGAGTAAGCATGGCCCATGGAGATTCCTGGACGAGCACTCTGACTAGTGCAGAAGGACAGAAGTTGCATATTGCACTGGTTTTCTTCATACCACAGAACCAGCTGAGAGACAACATACTGGTTTGGAGTCTCACTGCCTTTTTTTTCCTTCTGAACTATATAGCTAAGTATAATAAACTGCAGCTTCTGAGTAAGAGTTTGTTAAATTTTAAAATTATTTCAGGCAGAGGACACTTTTCATTGTCTGAAGTAAGGAATTGGGACCTTCCAATATATGGTCGTGGCAACTCAACCACTCTCTGGGCATAAGAAGGCATTGCTCTTTTAAACTCAGAAAAAAGGCTTACTCTTACACAGAGCTTATTTCTCATTGTTTTTTAGGCTGATAATAAAGGTAAGACAAGCTGGAGAAGCAAAGGAGACAGAGTAAAAGACTATATCAAAGCCTGACCAGTTTTTCCGCAAGCTGGAAGTTTCCCAAATACATGAGGGATCATGGTATCAGTGACTTGATTTCACAGAGCTTGCCAGGACTCAGTCCTTCCATGCCAGAAATCTGCCACAAGAGTGAGCATGCCTATACTGTCACTTGGAAAATAAACATTTTCAGTCTTTCCTAACAGTGACACCAGTATGGATAAAAGCATTAGACTCCAGCTAGTCCTTTAACATCTCTAATTTTTTTTAGATTGTGAGAGAGAATTAGAAAAAACAAGCCAAAGGAGCATATGTACATATAAAGTGCCAGAAGAAGGCTGTTAGAACTAGTCTGGTGCTGGGAAGAAATCGTGCACTGGACACAAAGACCATTGACCCATAAACGAACAAAGCAGAAGGACACAACTGCTTATTTATTAAGCAATGCTCTGCCTCCCTTACTTGCAGTGCATAGTATCTTACTACAGTCTCACTGGGACTATTACCAGAGCAAATTACTGTTCAACATGAATAAATGTGGAAAAGTCTGGGTCTAAGCTTTTAAGTGGTTTGTTTTTTGTGTGTGCTTTTTTTTTTTTTAATGTTTTAATGTGTTTTGAATTGTTTTTATTATTATGCACAGCTACATTATAGGGGCAATTCTGTATGGATGAAGCTGAGCCGAGCTCTCTGTTGAAAGGTCAAAGCTTGTAAGTGTTACTAATTAGGGACACAGGCACAGAATGAGTTATGTTTCCTTAGATAAGGAAAAGGAAAGGGACCTAGCTGTTGTTTAACATTACATGAAATCACTTCTGCTTCTCTATGGCAGAGTTTAAAAATATCATGAAAGAGATGCCCTCGTTCTTAAGCTGCATTCTGCCCTACCCAATAGGTGCAGAATCACAAAAAAGGCAGGTTTATACTAGGCTATTTCAAATTTCAGAAGAAATCTTATTTATCACAAAGGTTTTGTCAGTCTCACGAGAAGAGAGCCTAACATGAGATTTCTCTGTCAGAATCCAGCTCAATGAATCAAATGTCAGTGTGGAGGAGGATGTGATGAGAGCGCAAAGGGTACAGAGAAGGCAGGAGGTGATATACAAAAGCTGAAAAGTCTATTTTGTGAGGTCAGGGAGGTGACAGTTGGGACCAGTGAATCAGAATGGTCTTTTCAGGTTGCAATTCTCATCAGGGTGAAGGATGCTCTCTTTTAAAGAAAAATGTTGCAACTATTACGTGGTACAGCTGTAGCTGGAAACGAGAACAAAAATTCACCACTGCTAGCACTAACCTTTCCTTATAATATCAAAAATCAGTATGAATATTTGGAACTTAGGCTATCTTTCCTCTGATGGCCATACACAGTCTGGTTAGACAAAGGGCCAATGCCTATTACTCTACAGGTTATATTTGGTATAGGCTAACATCCTCACCTTGTACCACTTTCAAGAAGATCAGCTGCTACCAAAATCAAGAAGAAACTTATTAAAAGGCAATAGTGAAGAAGAAACTTATAACCATAAGAACAGCAATGAATTGTTTCCTTTCAAATGACAAGTTAACCTAGTAGGTTAAGACTCACCTCTAAGACAAACACCCAGATCTGAATTCCTGTTGTTAAGGTGACAGAGACTATGATAATTTCAAGAGGTGAACGCAGAGGTTACACCCCTAACAGCTCTAGATTGCTTTGTCTAAATTAATAACAACTCTGAATAAAAGGCATTAGTCCAGCTCTACAGTTTCACACTTAACTTTTCCATTAGTGTCTCTGGCCTCCCAGGGGTCTCTTCTTGTACTTCATATGTTTATGGACAAGACATAAATGACACTATATGCATCAGCTGGGCTCAGTGAGCATCTCTCTTTCTCCTCCTCTGATATCCATCAAAATTATTCCCTGTGATTACACTATGGTCATGTCAGAAATTCAACCATACCTTGAAAAGCTAAATAAAAGGCCTAGCAACTAATCCTGGAAACCTTTTTCACGCAAGCAGGCTCGGTGTGAAACAGAGGTACTGCAGCTGATGAGGCTATTGCACCTGCATGTGTAAGTGGCACAAGTGCCTCCTGCAGACAGATCCCTACTGGTTTCCACTTAGCTTTTCCTTTTTGCTGCTCAGCATGCCGTTAGTTTATGAGAAACAGGGGGTGTGCATGGTGAAGTCATATACAGAGTGTGTGAAATAATAAAGCTCTTACCTGCACTCAAGTCACAGAGAGGCATTGCTCCTGTTGTGGACCTCTGGCTTCAGTGCCGAGCTCTACCTCAGGGATTCTTGCTTAACCCGGGATGGGGTCACCTGGCTGCCTGGGGAACGCAGGGAACACTGCAATACAAATCAGCATCACCTCTGAGAACATCTGCCAGTGTTATGGTTGGACTTATTTTGCTACTGTGGCTTGAAAGATCAAATAAGTAACAAGAGATGTTTTCAAACGGATGCTTCCCGATTATATCAAAATGCCCATTCTAGAGTTGTCCTTAGGTCCTTAAAACTTGCAGTGAGGAGTTGCATTCAGGAGGGTAACTGGGAAAACCATACTTTTCAAGTACATTAATTTTCTGCCCATGAAAACTAAGTAATTGAGTGACAAGTCAGAACCAGAACTTTGGGAGAAACTGAGCTTGCCTGCTCCCAATCACAATTCTGCTGAGGGACACAAATTACTCTTCAAAATCCCATCTGCTCATCTGGTCACCAGCTTGTCTGCAGCATTGACTGTTAACTGCATCATGTTGCTTGATGGGTTTATGATGTGGACAAACACGCACTAAAGAATAAAACATGCCTATCGAAACTAATTTCCAGTGTGACCTATGCCAGGATTAAACTGAGGTCTCCAAAGGTGAAAGGAGAGCGTATCAATCAACTGCACCTTATAACTACTCTGTCAGCCATAGAGCTCATATCAAATAAAATTAAGTGCTAAATCAACTTAGCTATATACACAAAATAATTAAATACTATTTATTGATTTGCATTTTCATTGAAAGGGAAGAAAAAAAGACAATCAAGCTGTTTTGATGCTGAAGTTTCAATACGTTGGTCTCGTATAGGCTATAGCTTGGGATTTTACTGACACTAAAATAAAACCTGTAAATATTAGGCTTTCTTCTTTCTACAAAGAAAAAACAAAGTCAGTGTAACAAAGTATGCATTTAGATGGATATATGCAATAGATTCTGAAATTATCCTCTCTGGACACTTATTCCAGGTTTCGGAGCGCCTATTCATTTTAAATTATGGCACATGTAAGAGACAAACTAAAGTGAAATAAAAGGCACTATCCATTTAAAATTAAAAAAAAAAAAAAACATGTTAACATGTGCAGTGTCAAAGTACCTGTCTGCACTGAAAGAGGCCTCTCAGGCAGAAAAAGCCTCAGAGGAAAAACTTTATTGAATAGCTTAACTAAGAACTAAAATAGCTTTAAAACAATCACTCGAGATACACCAAAATTTAGCATTATTAAAATTCTGTTTAATTATAAAAAGAAAAGCTCAGGAAAAAAAAAAAAAAAAAAAAAAACCAAAAAACCAAAAGAACTTATTACAGAACTGTCATTTGTAAAATAATGGTCTGCTTTCTACTATGAAAATAACTGTTCGTTAATAGCTTTATGCAAATAGTCTAGCCGATTTATTGAAAATTCAGCAGTAGCAAGAAAATGCCAGGAAGAGGTAAACTCTCAGCACCAAACTCACAAAACTTTATGTCACACTCCAGGTTACATTTAGAGACAACAACAAATACTGCAAGATTTTATAGAAAAATGTCTCCTTGCCCAAAAGCGTTTTGTTTTGTTTGTTTGGGTTTTTTTGTGGGTTTTCTGGTTGTTTTTTGTTGTTGTTGTTGTTTTTTAAAAAAAAAAAAAACAACAACAGGCTATCTGATGCAGTAGCAAAAATCAGTATGAGTCTACAAAGAGTAAGCCTGAGGAACATTATTCCTTACCCATTTAAATAACTATGTAATTCAGTAAGACAACTCAAATGCATAAGAGAGGCAGTGATTTATCTCTGATAGTTATCAGAGATATATGGCAAGAACTGGAAACTGATTAATAAAATCAAGGAAAACATAATTATATAGAAACAGATACCATTAGGTAATATTATATAAAATATATGGAGAAAATAATGTGATATATATTATATAAAAATATTCTCAATATTAACACATATTCAAAAAGTCTCAAATCTAATTTGTATAAGCTTTGTCAGGAGCATTGTCCTAAATCTGTTACGTCTGGGGATTGAGCACATGATGCCTTTCCATTTCTTTCATCCTGTTCCACTGTTTTATTATACCTTTTCCCTCCATTTTCCCCTGTATGATGGGTCTCATACTGGACTTGTTGGTGAAAGGAGCTTATTCTACAGCTGTAATGACTGGAAGAATTATCCTTGTGAATAATAAACTTTTTGTTGAAAAAATAAAAACCTAACAACAAATTGCAGATCCTAAGATTTTTTTTCCACTGTTTGGGACCAGTTCAAGAATAATGAAAACTTTCATACAATCAAGAAGGCTCACTGACTTGACTTGAGCAATTAATTTTTTTTTTTTTCCCTAAAATTTTTAATACTTTGGTTAGACACAGTTTTGCTCGGGGTGCTTTGGATTCATTGCTCATGTACTAATTCTGCAAAAGCTGTACACATACCCTGGAGTCCAGAAACACACTTATTTCTCTAACTTCAATGCAAATGAAGCCTGTCTTTAGATGGGTACTGTATAAAATAGCATTGTTCAGGTTGGAAAAGACCCATAAGATCATCAAGTCCAACCATTAACCTACCACTAAACCATGTCCACAAGCACCACATCTACACATCTTTTAAATGCCTCCAGGGATGGGGACTCCACCACTTCCCTGGGCAGCCCGTTCCAGTGCCTGACTACCCTTTCTGAGAAGAAGTTTTTGCTAATATCCAACCTAAGCCTCCCCTGGCGCAACGTGAGGCCATTTCCTCTTGTCCTATCACTTGGGAGAAGAGACCAACACCCACCTTGCCACAACCTCCATTCAGGTAGTTGTAGGGAGCAATCAGGTCTCCCCTCAGCCTCCTTTTCTCCAGGGTAAACAACCCCAGCTCCTTCAGCCGCTTCTCATAAGACTTGTGCTCTAGACCCTTTACCAGCTTCGTTGCCCTTCTTTGGACATGCTCCAGCACCTCAATGTCCTTCTTGGAGTGAGGGCCCAAAACTGAACACAGTACTCAGGGTGCAGCCTCACCAGTGCCGAGTACAGGGGAAAGATCACTTCCTCAGTCCCGCTGGCCACACTATTCCTGATACAAGCCAGGATGCTATTGGCCTTCTTGGCCACCTGGGCACACTGCCGGCTCATGTTCAGCCAGCTGTTGACCAATATCTCTAGGTCCTTTTCTGCCAGGAAGCTTCCAGCCACTCTTCCCCAAGTCTGTGGCGTTTCATGGGGTTGTTGTGACCCAAGTGCAGGACCCAGCGCTTGGCCTTGTTGAACCTCATACAATTGGCCTCAGCCCCTCGGTCCAGCCTGTCCAGATCCCTCATCTATTGCTCCAGTGAATACTCCCTTTATATTCTGTAGAATATTCATGGAAATTAAATGGAAGAGAGGTACAATCAGCTTCATTAAAAATTCAAATGAATGTTTTCCATTTTTGGCAGCATTCCTCACACATCATTAAAAACCAAAACAATTATTCCATGAGAAATGTAAGTATAAACAAACAAACAAAAAATGCCCCATGACTCCCCCTCCCTATGACCTTTATTGAAACAGTCCCCTCCTGCTTCCCATGCTCACCACAAGCCCCCTCTCATTCGCTCTGAGGAAAGCCCCTGCTCCCATCCTCCCTCCTCCTCCTCCTGTCCCCAGGGGCAAGGAGGAAGATGCCCTGATGAAGGACAGAGGTGCCTCTGGGTAGTAACATGCTCCACGGAGCAGCACCCATTTCCAGGAACCTCATCCCTTTGGGACTTGCTGCTCCTGAGAGATTTGGTTGATGTTGGTCAGCACGTTCATCAGCTTTTGGGAGCAGGAGAAAAGGTGGAGGCTGACAAGGTGATCGCATAAAACAAGCTCGCAGCAGAAAGAACCGCAACTCACTCCTCCATTATTCATTTCTTTCCCATCTGTCAGATGCATGTCATGTAGAACAGGCAAGTGCCTTATAATAGCTTAATTTTATGATGGAGTGGGATTTTCCAAAAGGGAAAAAACAAAAAAACAAACAAACAAAAAAAAAAAAAAAACAAAAGAAAACACAAAACCAAAACCCACAACCTTTTAAAGCAAGTGTGAGTCCTTTCACTGAGTACTCTCCCACACCCTGAAGCTCTGAAGATAAACAACTGCAGGATCTGGGCAGCAGCAGGTATCACAGGGAGCTGCTACCAACACCAGCAGCAAAGGAGGTGCCTATGGGGACCCAAGGAGGCACAACACAAGTCCAGTGGCACAAGATACATGTGCAGGGCAACACCTGATCCTTAACACCTCATTTACAATTTTAAGGGGTGAGGGTGGGAAGGAAGGACCAGTTAGAGGGAAGACTGATTCTGACTCTTATCATGCAGTTTTTTTCAAGAGCAGGCTTGTGCTCGAGGATCCACCTACATTTGCTCACCATTTCCTCAGTGTATCTCTCTATTCTGTATTTTGTTTGCCCCTATTGGAAGAGTCCAGCATTTATTGAGTACAAGCACACTTAATACTCCTGAAAAAGTAATGCTGTCTTTGCATCCACTTTGATATGACTGGGTCCCCCAAGAGGATTTTTGCATGAAGCCCTGAGGGGGTTGTAGTCAACTTTGCTAATGGAAAAAAAAGACGTGGGCTTTCCATAGAGCATTTTGGATATGTAAATTTAAGAAATAGGCATAAAACCTCTTACAGAGACAGCCTCAGAAAGACGACTTAAACCAATCCAATTTAGATTACTCTTTATCCCAGAGAGTCACTCTTAGAAAAAGTGGGTTGGAACAAAAAATCCAAATCACTATTTTTAACATCACAAAGGTCAGGAGAGCTCAGACCAGTGTTCTGGGTTGGCTATCTTTGCTTTTTTCAAGAACAGTGTTTGGATTTTGAAGATTCATAAATTTGTGTATAAAAAATATGGAGGTTTGGTGTGAGTCCTTCTTGAAAAAGTCTTCACGAGTTAGTTGCAGGGAATAATGTGGACTCCTCAGTGAATACAACAAAGACCAAAGAGATAATAGCTAATCCTCCCTGACACAAGCATGTATAAAAACTGAGAAGGAACTCTATAATAAAAGACAAAAAAAGATGTCATTACAGAACCACATTCTTTCCCTTATCAAAAAAAACTACAAAGAAAAACAACCTCTTTGCCAGTAAAGAGTAATATATTTAATTTGGAACATAGTCTTTAACTGGCCCTGAATATACAGCTAAGAAAGCCACCAGCAAATTATTGTTACCACTTTCCAGGAAAAAAAAAAAAAAAAGAGTATTTAAAAATATAAAACCCAATTCACTGAATACACAAGAGTGAAAGATGAGTTTCAGCCTGCTGAGCTCCTCGTAGCACATAAAGAGTAAATACTGCAAACAACAGGAAAATATTTTGTTAACTTTTAAAAATGTAAGAGCATAGCATTTACCACACGAATGTACACTATGGAAAACGTGCAATTTTAAGGCATCCTCATTCTAGTTTTTAGAGCCTTTATAACGGTATGAGCCTATATGTAGGCACACATATATATATATCTCTATATAAAATTGTATTATTTTAGCATAGCGGTCTGTCATTTATGTTTAAAATTGCTAGAACCATTATAGTTGGCACAAATACCTGAGTATTATGTTACCTCACGTATGAGTAGCTTTCCAAGATGGGTAACATAATCTTAAGCAGTAGACATCAGACTTTGAGCACAGAACAGTATTTTCAAAATCAGATCCTCAGACTTCAGCTGCAGAAGTCACACCTGGATTAATGGGAGGTGAAAGAACTCACTTTCTCAGCATGTTTTACTTCATTGTCTGCATAGGAATATCTGTTTAAATTGACATTTTAATAATTGACCACTTTGCTGGAGGGCAAGCACTACAGAAATTGTGTTCAGTGGGTCTTTAATGTAAGGCAAGAAGAAGATAGTCTCTCTTTAGTCTACTTCTGCATTTACTTCCATCTATACACTCACTAAGGAAGAATGTCTATTGAAAAACAGATAACATCACAGTAAAACACAGGAAAGTTAAACCACCTCTAGAAGAGGGCCATGCCCCTCGACGTTCCAGTGCTGTTTAAAGTCACTGCAATGGGCAGGGCAGCCTGGTGCCACGACCCAGCCTGCAGGACTCGCATGCAAGAGCAGCGCCTGCCATCAGAGTGATGACTGAAGTCCTCAGTCTTAGCAGTCAAGCTGCATGGGGACTTGAGACTCCGCTGAGACTGCCTACCAGCTCACTGTCCCTCACACTTGTCCCTCTTGGAATAACAAAAGCCACTCCCAAAAAAAGTCAGGTTTTGAGCAAGTAGAGTTTTCTCATCTCTTCCACTTCTTGCGATTGTTTTATGTCCACTCTCAGAAAGAAAGTTTTCAATCTCAACCCATCTTATCTGGACAATAATGTGTTACAGGGGGACACCTGCTGACAATACCTAGTCAAACAAACCATCACAATGAAGTCAATCCTGTCCACTCTTCTGCCCCAGGGAGCCATTCTCAGAACAGCCTTAGTTTGAGTTGAACATTGCAGACAATATACCAGGTTTTCTACAAAACTATACAGATGCTACCACTTCAGTTTTACTGCTTTTTACAAGCTTCTTATAACAAAAAAAAATCTAAACACACCTGTCTATAAAAATATAGCCAATATTAATACATGACACTGTGAACCAGACCACAGTATGTGTCTGTTTATCTTCAAATAACATGAATAAGCAGATCTCTACCAACATATTCACTCCAGCAGAAAAAAGAGCAGAAATGCAACAGATTGTAAGTGGCAAAATAAGCGGTGGTGTAAAGCCGCCCAGGTGCTTTGCAATTTAAATGTTTTCCTACTTCTGCTACTTAAAAACTGCTGTTATCTTCAGACACCACTTTCCACAGGAACAGCAAAACTAACTTCTCACATTAGCAGTTTGCCTGTACCAAACAACTTGAAAGCTCCATCACCATAAATAGACTGGAGTATAGAATAGAATAGAATATTTTCAGTTGGAAGGGACCTACAACAATCATCTAGTCCAACTGCCTGACCACTTCAGGGCTGACCACAAGTTAGAGCACATTAAGGGCATTGATCCAAATGCCTCTTAAACACTGACAGGCTTGGGGCATCAACTACCTCTCTAGGAAGCTTCTTCCAGTGTTTGACCACCCTCTCAGTAAAGAAATGCTTCCTGACATCCAGTCTAAACCTCCCCTGGCACAGCTTTGAACCATTCCCACACGTCCTATCACTGGATCCCAAGGAGAAGAGAGCAGCACCTCCCTTTCCACTTTGCCTGCTTAGGAAGCTGATGGTCCAGGGAGGTGGCACATGGGGTTCACTGTATGAAGGAGAGGAAAAATTATGCTACACCTTATCCTGGCCAAAACCAAGTCAGCTTGGAAACAGATGGAAACCAGTTCAGCCAATTACATACACTACTTGCTGAACATTGAAAGTCACCCCGTCTTGCCCAGAGCAACAGGGACCACACAGCCTGGAGACACCTGTGTGTTTCTGGATGGAGAGCAGGAAGGAGAAGGGAGCTGCTCTTCTAAACTAGCTCTGTGCCACCAGGACATTCTCCACAGACAAGGCATCCCCCTCTGCCTTCAGTCTCACCTTTCATAACCTCGGTGCACACAGATCCTCTTTAGTTACTTCTCCCTGTATATTTATTTCTGCTTAAATATGAAACATTCACGGCACACCTCACACAACAATGCAGTTTTTGCAAAGCAACTTGATGATGTCCACTATGTAAAACCACAGCTTGGCATTAATAGCCATGAAAGGCTGTCAGTGATCCATCTGAAATGTCGATACATCATTTCAAATCTTCTTCCTTACAGCTGCTTGAAGCATCCAAAGGCAGCAAAATCAAAGGGATAGCTATCCTTTTTTCAGAAAAAAGGAGCGAAAATAGAAAGGCAATTAAGTCTCCCCCTAGAAGCAGCCCATTCACATTACAAGGGTATACTTCAAAGGACAGTGAAGAGGGAGACAGTGTGTGTTTCGGACAAGTTGAGTGAGGAACCTTGGACAGACCGATAGGTCTGTCATGCAGGAAATCCAGCATTTGAAATAAGTAGAGTTACAAACTGGAAAAGAGCTAGAAGCCAAAACAGTTCTCTAAGAATAGTGCCCACCTGGCAGAAGAGCACCCAAAACCTGTAGTACTGGCAAAGGCACTCTCATCCTCTTCTTCTGCGTGGTTACTTAACAGAGCATTTGTTCTGGGTCTCATCAAAATATTAGCAGCGGAAAGGAAGGACATCCCAGCCAGGAGGTGCAGCTGATGTTAGCCTAGAAGCCAGGAAAGAGATTACAAGTAAATAAAATTCAGCAGTGCTTGGGGAGAGAGATTTCTTCAGATCTCTCTTGTGACCCCAAAAATCTCACATGGCTTTCCCACCCTACCATGGTGGAGTTGTCATTTCTGATACCACCCACAGGCTGGCATGGGAAGAGCTCCACATTTCTGAAGACATTCCCCTAATGCGACAATCCATTCCTCTCTCCTATGAAGCCCCACTCTGCTAGACATTTTTGTGTCTCATTTGCCCTGATAAGCCAGTCAGGAGCATAGTAGGGATGTACATGCTGGACCTCTTTTGGCAACACCCCCTGTCTCTCTTTGAAAGCACCCAGGGCTGTTGTGATGTCAGATCTACACAGAGGAGGAAAAGCAAACCTGGGCCCTTCAACCATATAGGCCAGCTTAATTTCAAAGGGTTTTTCTAGCTCCAGATTGTCTTCTAATGAGCAGGAAAGCCGCTGGGTAAAATAAAATCCATACACAATAAATATCCAGAAAAATCAAACAAAAGTTTCCCTTTAGCTTATTTTTCCACTGGCTTCTATGTACTTCCACAAAGTCTGATTCCACTGAAATTCGCAAGTTCAGTGTTCAGCTGCTGCATGAGTCTCCTGTGAATATTTGGAAAAGGATGAGAAAATGGGCATGGAGGAACCAAATACCATGCAAAAGCCTCTATTTCTGGTAACACTACTCTGCTAGTTTATATTGCCTGCCATTTTTATCTGTGTATTAAATGATCTCTGGCTTTCATGTGAGTTTAATGAGATTGAGTACTTCTGGATCATATGGCACAGTCTACCATGCTGCATAGGTATTTTTATATTGAAATTATATTGAATCAACAGGAAAATCTCCATTAGAGCTAAATTGCACAAGCACTCTGGAAAAAAAAAAGGAAACAAAACCAGAAAATAATGTCAAACGCTTCAGAGAATTAAATAAACGTTGCACAATTGTTAAAAATAGTCTTTGAGAAGTGGCGGAGAACATAAATTATTAATATTAAATATATGTATCCATATGCAGAACATGTATTCTTTGTCGTTATTGAATGCTTATAATCTAGGAATAACATGTCTTCTTTTAAACTTCATCCAACAGTTTTAAGCACAATAGTACTTTTGTTCCTGCTCTTGTTCTGTTTGTCATACAATATTTTTCCTATCATGAGAATACCTATTATCCCACGCTACAAAAAGTGTCTAATATTTTATTTTCTTTTGAGTACGGACACTACTAGAAAATATCAGAAAGCTTTAAAAGGTGAACTTTTCACTTATTATTGACCAATTATGTTAAATTTCATCATATTTCAATTGCTCACTCAAAAAACCCTCTTTTCATCAAATTCAAAATTCTCTTAAAACAATACTTCAAAATATTACTTAAAACCTTCAACCTTTTGTTCCATTTTCATAAGGGCAGAAATAAAAATTCACAGAGACAAAAGGTAAGAAGACAACGACCACAGAGCACATACCGATTGAAAAGCAGATGAATAGCTAAAGGCTTTTGTCATAGTCTTATTTGCTGCTTTTATTCTCAGGTTTCTCTTCCAGAGTCCCCTAGTTGCAAAAAGCGATGAAATTAAAAGGATAGTTCCTACTCAGTGATTTTCCTCTGAAGTTCTTTATATAGACTAAAGACCCAGTCAGTTCCCATTCTAGAACTGCACCTACCCTCGCAAATACAGGAATAAATGCAAACTGCTGGAAGGGAATATTGCAGGTATTTCAGTACAGTGCAATATAACCACGGCACTACCCCAGTAGGAAACCCAATGAGCTGCTAGGTCATTGGAAAATGGATAGTCTTATTACAGCTACTGATGCTCGTAAGATCAGCCAATGTATTTTAACTCAAAGGACATTTTAAAGATTTTCTTTTTTGGCTGAAAACTCAGACCTTTCAAAGATTTATTGATGTCGTCTTTTTTTTTTCTTTCACATTTCACATCTAGTTTTCTTTCTCTTTTCTTCCCCTTTCTGCTACCAAATTAAATAAAAGGAATACCAAGATACATTTTGTTTTTCCTTTTTCTGAATTTTTCTCTGCTTTTTTCTGATACTATTTTCTGAAATAATCTTCCCCTCCATTTTATAAAAAGCAACACATATAATCCATCATTTCTTACAATAAGGGATTGAGATTCCAATTTCACAAAAGTGTGATTTAAACCATTGCTCTTTTTCCCAAAAACTTCAGCAGTCGTTTTGTACTACATCCGTTCCTTAGGCCCCAGTCAGGCTGCAGCTATGGTCTATGCAAACACACAAATGCAGGCGTTTCATCTTTGAAGTGGTCACTCAGTATCACCCAATAAAAGACTATCAGAAAGTAAAAGTGCTTTTGAATATTTCCTCATTTCCATGTGGTGCAGAAGCACACCAGCTTTTGCTTAATATTAAGACACCCTTCAAAGCTACAAAAGTTAAAACATTTCTTAATGTAGTATATACTGAAACAATTGGACAATACTTCAAAGCCTTTGGTTTTAAATCTTTTGGTATCACCACCATTCAAGAAAAAAGTATTTATACAATAGTGTCAAACAAAAGTTATTTTGTAGCTAATCTGACAAAGTTTTGGAACAGAAGATAATAAAAATCTATTGCATCCTGTTTATTTTCTGAAAAAGTGAAACAAGATCAGATCAAGCATTTTAGTTCTGAAAAACCTTAAAAACATTGACAATGCTTATATTATTTTAATGTTGAGTATTTATCAGCTCTAAACTAGGAAAGGTGCAGAATAAAATAAAACAAGGTTTCCAAAAGAGTGCAAGAAAGGAGCAGATAAGGCCAGCTATCTATCAAGCTCTGAGACTCAGAAGCCACTACTGGCAGGGCATGTGAACCAGAAACAGTAAGATGTACTCCTCCATAAATTCATATGATTGAGAAACACTCCAAAAAATTAAGACCATGTTCTGCCCAGAAGCCCCTTACTAATAGGAAAGAAACTTATTACTGCCTTTTGCTTGGCTGGTGGCTGGAAATCCTTTCATTAATGTGTTCAGCTACTACTGACATGTTTACGTGCGCATTTTCAACCAGCTTGGGAAGTATTTAATCATCAATCTTTCACATTCCTTTTCTTCTAACTCAGTTGTTTTGGGAAGAGAGGTAAATGCATCCATGCATGTAAATGTTCAGTCTTTCCTTTCCTGCATCACCTCCCACCTCCCATTCTTGTAATGGCCAAAGACTGCAGAAATAGTCCACGTAGCAGGCTGGAAACAACCACCAAAAAAAAAAAAAAAAACCACCCACCAACCTACCTGTCCCTGCTGCTTACGACCCTTGCAAATATCACTGCTGATTTTTTTTTTATTTTTATTTTTAAATCCATGGGTATTTTGAAAACATAATAATTCCTATAATAATTGAGTTCAATGACACAAAAAGTGTTACCACCCACAACAGCGAAACAAGCTTTCCTTGGACAAGCCCTTCCTTATACAAAAGCAGTCAGATCTACATCGAATCTGTGCTTGCCAAAGCTTGAGTGTCAACTGTTTGGCATTTTAAATCAACGTAGAAAAATAAGGTATTAGTCCTACTTTTTAGAGCTGAACACTTACTCTTAGACAGAAGTACACAGGAGATGGAGGTTTTAGCAGTTTGATAACCAACTGAGCATCTCCAGTTGAGGAGACCTGACAAGAAGCTATCGGGGCTGAGACTGAGCCCTGGGATTGGCTATCAGGTTATGCAGCCCCACAGGTTTCTGAACTGCCACTCTCAGTGGTTAGCATCCACCTAGTCCTCAGCAAGAGAAGCAACTTAGTCTCAGGCTTTTTTAGCCTCTGGGGAACAGTTTGTAGTGAAAAGAGAACCATCAGGCACTATAGAGTATCAGGCATGGATAACGTCCAGTGTCGTCCGTGTTAGGTGAAATGAGAAATTAAAGACCCAGTTTATGCACATCTTAAAGAAATGGCTTTTTTGTAACTCTGAATAACCCATGGCATTTCAGAACTAATAGCCTTATCTCATCTTCAGCATGATTTTTCCTGAGTTTACATTTCATAGTTATCCCACAAAGAAGAGAGTTTTAATTCACATTCTTGAAATTAAAAAAGAAAAACATACAATTTTGTTACGTACATTTAATCTTTATCTAGTCTTGTAGAGATTGCAAGGAAAAATAATGAAAAACAACAAAAATATTAGCAAGCCAGTTCAACGGGTACTTGGGGTACTTGGGGTACTTGGAAAATATTACTTTCTTCACAGACGTACAACTTCCCCTGGACTGCATATACATTTCACAGTTGTCTAAACACTAATTCCTATTGAAATCAGTCATTCACTATTATATATTTAGATTTTGTAAATCAAATACAATATTAATAAACAAAGAGATAATTTCTGAGCAGAGACTCTAGAAGCACCACGGTAGCTTTTATTTTTTAGTTCCATTTTCTGTTTTCCAAGTGAGTTAAGCAGATCCTAAGCGTCACTGAAAGTGACTTCTGAAACCCATGAAAGAATGTCAGCAACTCTACTGCTGATATATAATTTTCTACATCCTGAAAACAGTAATTTACATGGAAGTAGGACTGAAAAGTCATGACATGGCAGAATTACAACTGCTTGGATGTTTAAACTTTGCTTTTCCTGTTTTTGAAAGTACTTTTGTTCCTTTGAAGATGAGATTATATTCTAAATTCCTGAGGTTTATGAAGATTACTTTTAGTAGAATTGCCAAAATTCTTGTAATTTTTAGCAGCAAGAGTTTAACTAGTATGTTATCAAGAAGAAAAAAAAAAACCAAAAACAAAACCAAACAAAACAAAAAAAAACCCCAAAACTTCAGCTTAATTCCAGCTTCACTTCATTTCTGGGACAAATGCAAACAGGTTTGAGTCTCCTTTCGCTTAAATATTGTAAATTGAAATCAATAGTCACACTAGTGTGCAAAGGTGTTCTTTTGAGAAGAGAAAAGCCTTGCAAATACTACGTTTCTTGAGTAAACACGGAAGTATTACAAGGGCTAAGGAGCTCCTCTAGAAGATACCCCGTTTTAATACAGTTAATAAATAATTCAAAAACCCCAACCCAGCACAACAGCTATATTTTGGTTTTAAGCACAATCTGCATTTAAAAAGTGCAGAAATGGTTAATCCAAATAGTGAGAAGAGTTACAACCTTTTATTGATATAAACATATAGATATATATACCTGATATTACTCCGGCTAACGAAGTGAGAGATTAAAGTCAACCAGCTAAACTATATTTTGCCATAAAATTGTGTCCCAGAACAATCTACTGCAAATGAGGAGATAACTGAGGCCCTGAAGGATTTGTTACTGTGACTGATTCTGTTTAATGGGTTCATACAAACTGGAAAAATGAAAGTGGCTGTAGGTTGTCCAAATTTGCAGATTTATTAAAAAAGAGGAATATCAGTTGGAACCACGTCAGGGGTAGGAAATAAACACAAGGAATCTGAATAGGGTAGGACAATAAGGACTGAGAGATCATGTGCAGTGTCAAGAGATATGATATAATGACTTTAGGGAGGCCCAGCAAAGGATTAAAAATAACTCAAGTTTGACAAGTCATAGGGAAGATGAATCATGGATAATGACAAAAAGAAACAGCATGAAGACAGGATCAGAGAATTTGTGTCCCCCAGCAGTAGGAAAGTCAAAAGGTCAGTGAAGAATCAGTAGGTGAATCAGGCGCTTATGCCCTGTATTCTCATCAAATAATCAGTTTTCAAGTTTTAGAAGAGCAGTAAATTTACAGACTTCGTATACTTTTAAAAGGGAGCAGTGATTTGTTTCAGACAATTCATCTTCAGTCTAATCAGAATTTTTCTCCTTTTTGCTACTAAGACTGCATAACACAGTTGGAGAAAACAACAGTTAAAAATTATAAGCAAGAAGCTGGTCATTGACTACCATTACGCATGTACCCCGTGGTAAGGGAATTGCAGTGCAGTTTCTCCTCTCTCTTTTGGCAGATTATTTCAGAGACTGTTTTACAAAATGTTAACTGTGTTGTGCGTAGTCAGGTTTTTTAGGGTTTTTTTTATGGTGGGGAAAAGGAACAGGGGAAAGCAATGCTCACAGAAGCAGCAGTGCTCACAAACTGAAGTCTCTGAAAAGGGAAATGTACCATTGCCGTAACAGGCAGAGCATGTAATGCAACAACAGGCTCTCAGAATTTCACAATTAGGAGACAGAAGCTTCATCTAGCAAGATGACAGGACTCTCGTATTTTCAAAAACATATAAACATGCACAGAAATACATACTTACATCCCCTTGAATGTCAAACTGCTTCAGACATTCTTCAGTCAGGCTGGAAAATGGCTATTTAAATTACAGAGCTGGCAGAAAGCATTACACCTTTTAGAAAGAAGAAGAAAGAAGAGAGAAGAGAGAAAAGAGAAAGAAGAAAAAAGAAGAAAAAGAAAACATAAATAAATTTACTTTGTTTTTATAAGCAGTGCTTTAAAATGTGGGAAAAGAGGCAAGCAAAAACCACTCCAAACCAAACTGCCCAGAAGCAGAGAAATACAGTGTTGTCATTGCTTTTCACAGCTGAGATTGTGTTGAGTACTCTATCTTCAGGAATTAATTCTTTTCAGATATTCATTGACAATGGGTCTCTGAAATATTACAGACCTTGTGGCACAAGCAACATGCATAATTTCTCATAAGTGAATATTGCCTTGTTGTCCAGCAAAGCAGGCTCGAGCTCTGCTCCTTTTCTCTGTACCATTCAAGGTGCAACAAAAGCACCATGTCTTTGATATCTAAATGCCAAATGAAAAATTAAGGACTTTTTCTGCTTTTTGTCTTGCTTGCTTTTTACCATTTTTTTCTATAGTGTTTATCCTCAATGCTTAGTACTGTATTTCACTATAATAATTCTCGATAACTATACGTTGTAAAGTCATGCTTATGCCACAGACTGAGCTATTCTTACTTACCATACCAGTTTGAAACATTTCTGATGATGAAATCATATTAAAAAAATTAGAACAGATTTTTCAACTGTTAAATAATGTTGCAAAGTAAATATATCTTCCTCTGAATAGTACAATTTTCTTTCTTTTTTTCTTTTTTTTTCCCTTAAAAAAAGATATGCACTGGCTATGTAAATTACATAGTTTTTAAGTAAAACACGTTCTCTCTCTGGAGTTCATTTGCAGTCACAAACATTAGATTCCATTTGAAAGAGTGATAAATTGTATTTATGTCACTTAGTCATTAAAATACATTAATTTTTTGCTTTGTGTCAGACTGTTGAGATTTATTGACATTTTGAGTGCTCCCAGAAAGTCAAACGCCAGTTCCAGGCTTAGTTTCAGCAGGGCAGGCTAGTTCAAAATTACAAAACCAACCTATTAATGATGGAAAGAGAGCTTTTGTCTTGATATACCTGCAAATTCAATTCATGCAAGTTACCCTTGAACCTGCATTTAAAAGAGACTGATCAGGAACAGCAGATTTGCCAATAAAAACAAGTTATTAGAGAAAGCTTGCAAACCATTTTTTCTTGTTTCTCAAATTTAAAGGTGTTGATTGTGTGAATATATGGTAGGAAGACTCCAGCTGAATATCCTGTACCATTACAATGAAGAATGTATAATCTTTGTAAGTGGAGCACTTTATGAAACAGCCTTTATCTGTTTCTTTTTCTTCTCTCCACTGCCTTCATTCAGCACCTTGAAGGCATATACAGCTTTCACATATACAGCCTCAGAGGGAACTTTCTGAAATCTTCAGTACATTATATGGTATATCGCAATAATTTAAGCAAATGTTCACTTCACAAAGAACCAGGGTTATCTCTTCTTATACAAAAAATATTCTCAAATCAGTGCTACCTTCTGCATCTCTCCATCAAGCTGTAGTGCTGTCTGATGGTAATAGCCGAAAAAGTCATTCTGACGCACTTTCTTCTGACTACAAATTAATGAAGTTTGAGCAGAGAACTGTGAAAATCACAGACCACAACTTCTTCAAAAATCTGCATTTCTGAAGAAATATCTTCTCTTTAAAGAAAAAAAACAAGAACAGACTAATGCTTTCTCCCAACCTCAGCATGTAAGTGAATAGCCAATGTTATATTATCAAATTTTATCTGGGCAAAATTTGGATAAATAATAGTTTCAATTAGGAAAAAAAAAAAACTTCGGTACTCCATCCTTACAGGTAATGTGATAGCCACACAAATGCATGTACATATTAAGGTCATCTGCCCTCTTTCCCATCACTTCCAGAGAAACTTCCGTGGTAAAGAATAGTTCTTTCTATTTTAATGATGAGCAATCATTTAAATCTTTCAAAATACTAAAAAAAAACCCCACTATTACAACACTGCTAAGTATTGTGGTACTGCTAAATCTGCTAAGAAAAAAGTCAATGAATCAAAAAAATAAGGCACTACAGAGTGAAAGCAGAAGTCTTCCTCTCTCTGAATTACTGCTCTGTGGGTCTATACCCTGTTCTGTGGCATTTCACATTACCATGAAAGATATGAGACAAGATAGCTGCATAATCCCTTGCCCTTTCCCACTGCCTGGGGGTACTATTTCTGATGCTCCTCCTAAAATATCCATGAAATTTTGCTTTTAGGTTCCGTCCTCCAGAGCAGCTATCAGCACACATCCTCAGGAGCTTCACGTTCCAATAGAGCACCTTGGTTCATTGACAGAGCATTTTCTTAACAGAAACAAACATTAACTGGAAAATATACAAGCACAAAGAAGTAATTGCAAATTCGGTTAGTATTTGTAGAGAGCTATAACAACAAACATTTAAACTAGGAGCTACAATTCAACTGTAAGTAAAAAAAAAAACAAAAGCAAACAGCCAGCCAGACGGTATGCCAGTCCTCACACCCATACCCTGCACACACTCTTTGCAAGGGTCCGTCCAGAGCTCCAAGTCCTTTCCATGATGCAAAAATGATCAATAACACACTTATGTCTATGAATTTTGTCTTGAACAGGGCTCAGGTGGATATTCCTTTTAAAGATCCATCAACATATAACTTCTTTACTTCCTGTGATCTTGAATTAAAGCTTGGATCCCGACCCAGAAGAAATAGGCTTGTTGTAAAATAGCTGAAAGCTAATGTAATATTTCTTTAATGAATACAAGTCTTATTGACTGGGGGAAAATAAAACACAATATGAATCAATTTGTGCCTGTTTTGACTGCGCATTTCAGTGCTAATGCTGTACAAGATAAGCCTAAATGGTACATAGGGATAATTTGTGCTTTTAATTTGTGCTTTTTTTGGCATAATCCAGGGGTCAAGTTCTATTTTAGTTTAAATTCACAGCACAGCAGTGTAGCTCAATCGTTATTTATATTTACCTATTTGGTTTCTCCTACTCATACAACATGACGATTTGAAAATACTGAAGGACAAAGGGAAAAGCAGAACCAACTTGTCCTTTCCAGATGTGATGGGGTGACTGCGGCAGGCTGCAAGCCTCCCACCCAGTCGCTCTCTCACTCCCCCTCCTCAACAGGACAGCATGGTTCCTCTCCACGGGCTGCAGTGCTTCTTGAATAAAACTTCCTCTGGAGTAGGCCATGGTTCCCTCAGGGCATATCAGTCTGCTCCCGTGTAGAGTCCTCCACAGGCTGCAGCCTCCTGCTCCAGTGTGGTCCTCTCCATGGGCTGCAGGGGAGTCTCTGCTCCGGCACCTAGAACGCTTCCTCACCTCCTTCTCCAACTTTAGTGTTTTCAGAACTGTTTCTTACACTCTCCCCTGCTCCTCCCAATCCTTGCCAGCATTTTTACTTTCCTACATGCATTTTCACAGAGCTGCTACACATGTGGCTGATGGGCTCAGCCGTGTCCTGCAATGGGTCCATCAAAACTAGCTGTGTCTGGCAGAGGTCAGCCCCTGGCCTCTCTTCACAGAGACCACCCCTGCAGCCCCCCCAGCTGCCAGCACCCTGGCATCTATGCCCAGTATACCAGCCTAAATGTATCTTTGATTCTATGGTTGTATGATTCAAAATGAAGAAAACCAGGAGGGAAACGGTGGGAAAAAAGTCGGTCTTTCAACTTATCCTGCAGCTAAACCTCAACCTTAACCCTAAATGCAGAGCTATCTCCTTGAGTCCCACCTGGTCTTGAACTCTCATTACCACTTGGCAATTTGAACAACAGCAATGGTAATTTCATGAGAAGATTTGGCATTAACATACAACCAAGGAATAAAGGAAATTGGAGCTTTTCATTGCTGCCTCTTTCAGGATTTTCTGCACTGTTTAATGCCATCTTCTACTGTACACATAAAATTGTCCCCTAGCCTTCCCCACAATGGCTACAACTATCAAAGTGCCTGAAGCTGAACACACACATCTGCACATAGATAGCTAATGAAACAACCACGCTGCCAGCAGAAGTTTCTACATTGATGCAGAGCCAAGTATTGTCCTGCAAATTTGAATTAAGTCTTTTTGGGAGTTTAATTATGTATCAGATTAAGGCACTATCTTTAAATAATTTGGCCCTGTTATCTAGAAATTTGGGGATAAGAATCTATCGAAACTACTGGGAAGGTGGGAAAGTCAACAGTTCTGATTATTAAATTCTACCTCATATTATGAGGGTCAGACTGTACAATCCTGTCACTTGCATAAACACAAAAGAGGATGCAACATGTGAAGTTAAAGACTAATCCCATGACAATTACAGGAATGACTTTGAAGTGAATAGAATTGACACCAGATGAAAAATGAGCCTAAAATTTAAAACTACAAATAAGGTATACTAAACAGTGGTCCCATTTTACTGTCAGTATACAAGCTGTTAAAAAGAATTACCACTTATATTGCAAGGAATCATGTGCTCTTTTGTCCTGTGGGATGCAAAGGAGGTACCTGTCTTTGGAGAATTATTGAAATCTGATGACAACAAACAGATGAAGTAAGATGCTCTTAGCTTAATAGTGGCTGTGACATGCATCCGTACAAGAAATTGAAGATGGGTGAAATCAGCCTTACATACTGACAGATGAGCCTCAGCCCATTCCAATTCCAAATCCACTTTTTGCCTCTTTTTGCATTACTTACTGGAAAAATGGTTGCTCAGGCTAAGATATTTTGTTATTTTCTATTTTCTAACTCTTTCAAAGA
Organism: Nipponia nippon; assembly: GCF_047370975.1. Classification (NCBI taxonomy): domain Eukaryota; kingdom Metazoa; phylum Chordata; class Aves; order Pelecaniformes; family Threskiornithidae; genus Nipponia; species Nipponia nippon. Next base: position 13,069,578 of record NW_028262336.1, on the reverse strand, counting down.
GTTGCTTTCTTCAGCTGTTGGACAAACAACAACACTGATCATGCAAAAACTAAGATATGTAATTTATAAAAAAATATTTTTTTTTTCTATCTATTGAATAGGTATTTTAAATAGCTGCTGTCTTCCTTTCCCATTAGAGCTGGCCAAATTCTGTGCAACTGATTGCTTTATTGTAGAGTCCAACTTTTGACTCCCTGGTGACAAAAGCCATAATAGATAAACAGCTGGGACATTCTCTTCACTCAGAGATTACCTTTGCCAAGAATGCTTTTGACTGTGAAAGCAAACACACACACAGACACACACATCAGGGAAAGACTGTGAAAATCATCTGTGAAAAGCTGTAAACATTGCTCATTCCTTCTTTTAGAATTTTCCGTCATGCTTATGACTATACTGTGGAAGCAACTCATAGTGCACAATTGAGCTTAGCTCCACAGCATTGCCAGTTACAATTCTCCCAGTTATGCAGGGGACCAACCAAGCACAGAGATGTAAAATGAATTCCCTGAGATCATACAGAGCAGCTACAGCGTAGACAGGAATAGAAAGCAGTAACATCCATATGCTGATTTCCACAACACAACTCATTCATTCTTTCTCTTTTCCTGGGAAAACTGGACTGTACTTTTAGCTACTCATGGATCAAGCCTCTCATCCAGTGCACATTTACTATTGCATATGTCTCCACACACAGAGGCCACAAAAAAGGACTTATTTTAGAAAGCATGCATGTGCTAGAGGCTGAAATCCTCTAAGGAGATGAAAGGAGAACCACCAATATGAAGAAGAAAGGGAGTTAATGTAACCAGTGTGACGCACTAGCAGGATTATTTTAGCAACAGCATTTCAAATGAGCCAAGCACAGTGGCAGCAAACAAGAGCAAAGAAAAGATGGGAAGATATGACTGCTTGGACATGGGCTCCTGGAAGCAAGATTTAGCCGTCATTTTTGTGTAGTCAAAAATTAGCGTTATGTCAAAGATGACACGCAAGCAATGGGTCTTAGTTACTGAAAGGTGATCTCTAGCGGGGAGGGGGAGTAGATGGAGACAAAATGAAGGAATCACCCTAAAATATGCACTGAAGAAATGCGTAGGGGTGGCAGACAGGGCAGTTTCAGTGAAGTATGTGGGAAAGGATTCAGTTTGGAGAGAACATGAGGTGAACCTGAAGGGCGAGAGCTGCAGACAGCAGTCAGAGAGGTCATTTAAAGAATTCATAGGTAAGGGAGAAAGCGGGTAGTATTAAGATATGGAAGGGTCAAGATCAAGTTTAAAATGCCTATGACCACAATATATATTTACTGGGAAAAGAAGAAACTCAATTAGAAGTTTGCTAGGATGAGCATGAGGATGAGGAAGGTAGGCACTGGGCTGAGCTTATGAGGAATTTTACAGACAGATATTAAGACCATCCACCCCAAAGAACTTACACTTTTCATAAATGAACTTCTTGTACAGCCTGGGGCTTTGCAAAGTTTCAGTCTTTGTTAATATACGGATCAAACTCACAGATGATCTTCGAGTGTGAAATATCCCATTCGGCTTGTAGCACTCAGCAACCTTTAGACAGAAATAATAATAATGTGGTGAAATGGGATATGGCATACACCATCTGGCAGCTGTGCAAACAAGAAGAACAACCCTATGAAGAACATTATTACACATTTGGGGACCTGCTGATTACATTGCATGTCTAAGGTTAGGCATTTTGGTGTGTAAAACTTGAGAACACAGTCTAAATTGTGGATAATTTAATAGGTTGCACATGGACTTTACCTCTAGTTTATTAATTCTTTTTTATTCAACAATATATCCCTTTTTAAAAGGCTGTCTTGCTTTTATGGTGAACTGCTTAAAGTGCTGTTTCAAACACACAAAGCTGAAAGGAAGAATTCTCATTTTTCTGTAACAGTAGGAATGTGCATAGTGGTCTAGTCCTATCAAGGTGTTCAGTATCGCCACATAGCTGAGAGTTCATATTTCAAATTAATATATCACCAGTGTGGATGGCAAATCCTCTTCCCCTTAGAAAGACCAAGGGGTTTTCTACTCATGCCTTTTTTTTTTTTTTTCCCCCTTTATGAAGGAGAACAACAGAAAGTGATTAAGGAGAGTGTGTTAATAAAAAAAGCTCTTTAAACCAACAAGCTTATGGATTTTGAAGGACTGCCAGGAGAGTCATTAACAGAAAATATTCAAAAGGCACTTAAATGCGTTCTCTGACTTCAATAGATTTGTTTCTGTCACCCCACAAGAAAACAGAACAACGGAAAGCTCAGGCTCGCTCCCTGGCTGGTTCTCTGTGCTCAGCAGCGCATTTCAATTACTCATTCAGGCCTTTCTTTGCTGCCGGTATTCTCTCTCTCTCTCCCTCTCCAACCAAGAAGCACTCATCTTTCCTTCACCTATCTCGCATTGACTATTTCTGCTACTTGAAGCCCTGACTTCTCACTTCTCCTTTAAACCATCTCTATTACCAGGGCAGTGTATTTCATTGCACATGACTTGCACATGGTCCCCCATGCATTCCTGCATTCTTTTCCAACCTCCTCTCACTGCCTCATGCCAAATTCCTCTTCTTTCTGAAATGCCATGATGTGTACATCATGCTGGTACTGCAGCAGATGGTGCTTTGGAGAAAAGGGATCAGGTGCAAAATTAAGATGGACAGATCTGAAATTGCAGATTGAAATTAAGTTTTCCAGGTATGGAAACCATCCAGGAGAGGATGTTTGCATTAGATGTCACACTGACTTGGAAACTGACCTCAAGCACCTTGAAGCCAACACTCCTACTAGTAACTGGCATTAGCATCATTGAGAAGAAATTCTTCCTCTCAGTTCCCCTATAAATGCAGGAACATTATTGCCTGATATTGATTCACCTGCTCTTTCATGCTGTCTCAGGACAGAAAAGCACATGGTTTCAGAATTACGGAATTGTAGAAAATTTGTTTTCTATGGCTTTCTGTCTCAGGTCTTCTTGGTCACCCCCACCACAATATCTTTAGACTTTTTCTATATCTCCTAGCCTAACCTTATGGTTCTCTGCTTCATCCCATCCTTCCTGTGATTGTCACAATCCCAGGTCCCTCCTACTGTTTTTCTTTTCGATACTCTCAGCTTTCCTTCCATGACTTCTGCCTAAAATTTTGGGCTTGCTGACTGGCTTGGCAAGGAACAGTATGGGTTGTGACCAGTCCAGCCGTCTGCTTACTAACCATCCTGATGACCGCTGCCTTGATTTTTCCTAGCGTCAACATTAAATTAGTCTCTCTTCTGATCCCAGATGCTGACTTCCACAAAATTCTGTCAAATTTGGCATGTGGCATGACTGCTTAAGCCTCATTTCCTTAGGAAACCAGCTAAAACATTTCACTTCCTTTTTCTAAACTGGATTAAATAACTGCAAGATGGATGGTGTAGCAGCCGGACAAACATGACCTGGTCAGGAGTGGCGCCAGGGCTCACAGGTGCTCCTTTCAAAGGCTGGGGAAAACAGTGCACAGTGTTGACTCGTCTTTCAGCCCTCACGGATTCTCCTAATTGCTCAGTGAATTATTCACCCCAGCTTGCTGTTCCCTCCCTCACTCCTCTAATGCCTACTTTGCTCATGCATTTCCATGCAACAACTATTTGTCACCCTTCCCCTAAAGTACCTACAATAACAAATTCAAAAAGATGGCTCCCACTTCTACAGCATCAAGGACTAACCCTTCTGAGGGTGGGCTACAGTGCATGGATGACAGAACAGAGAAGTATTTTGAAGTCCTGAACGATGAACAAACACCCTGTAATAATCAGGATACAATTGCAAATAATGAAACATCCTCTAGTGGAAGAATGGACCTGTTTTAAAGCTGAAGAAGAGCTGAAATTGTTCAAGTATAAAAGTATGTGTGACAAAATACAAGAGGAAGATGTACCAGTAGTAAATTGCAAGCTAACTGACACAGCACTGCTCCTATTAGCCCTTAATTTAACTTAACTGGGAAAAATACTCCTTTTTAGCTATGCAATATATTCTTTTAAAATACCCAGAGCACGTAGTACCATAGCTTTTCTCCCATTGCATCAGCAAAATAAATTACATTTGAAGTTACCTTCTTAGTAGATCTCAAAGCCTAACATAATATCCAGTCAGAATATTGAAACCAAGGATCTGAGCTCTTTGACTCAGTCTAAAAGATGAAAGAAATACTCAATGAAATGCTGATTATAACATATTGTTTTTTAAACAGGAGAAACGCAGAGTCTGTACATGCAAGGCTGAAAAAGCAGCAGTTTTGATTCCCCAAATCCTTTCAGCAAAAATTTCAAAGAGGTTACAAATCTTAATTGACCACAGCACCACATGTCAGGAAAGGTAAGTAGTGTCATTCCTACACCAAGGAGGAGAAAAGGAGTACAACAGGAAGGAGCAATAGGTCAAGCCTGGACAGCATGACAGTCTGGATTAGAAGCCAGGCAGTGCTGGCTCTTAATCCATGCTTAAAAATCACTGCTCCAACAACAAACAAAAAAAATTGGCAGTCAAATTTGATTGAATTTGAGAGACCGTTCTCTAATCAATCATGACAGGGTTAATTCTCCTAAACTCTCACTAGCAGATGCTAATCTGCCCTGGAGTACATCCATGATTCCAGGATAATTATGAATGCAAATCTCAAAAAGCAGTTTCTAAGTGAAGAATTGTGCATTTTTATTTCTTTTCTCTGCCTCCCAATAAACTGGGACACACACACACACACACAAAACCTTTAGCAAACACTCTCACTAAAAACTAAAACATTAATCTAAATTAAAACAAGGAGAGGCGATGAATATACAGATGGATTTAAATAACCCAGCAAAACTGTAATAACTTAATAAGACTAATTAAGTGGGTCCAGTGTGAGGAAGCAGAGGGCTCCCATGAAATAAGCCACAACTCCAGGAGTGGTCCTCTCTTCACAACCTCACTTCCTTACAGGAACCTGATTATTCTAGCTCCTTTCACCCTGTACCCCAGTAGAAAATACCTGAAGGGGAATCAGGGTCCCACCAGCTGAATTCTAGACATCTGTTTATCCTCGGTCCCTTCTGACCTTCGCTTCTATCAAGTGTCCATTGCAAGTTACTCTCCTAAAAAATTCCACTGTACTTTCCAGTATTCAGCTACTCCATAGTTACTTTGAGCTCAACCCATTTTGAACTAACTCTTCTTCTGCCAGAGAAAAAGAAAACCAAACACAAACCAAACTAAAACATCCCACAGACCAGAAACCCAACCAACACAAAAATAACTACCAATTCCCTACCAAGCTTCTACCAATTTCTGGAGAAAGAATTCCTTACTTCAAGGTGAGCCAATAGTCAAAACCTTAGTGCCAGAAACACATACCTCCTATATAAAAGACACATGAAAGAAGAAATGGGTAGAGAACTGCGCTGGTTTTGGCTGGGGTAGAGTTAATTTTCTTCATAAGTAGCTAGTATGGGGCTATGTTGTGGATTTGTGCTGGAAACAGTGTTGGTAACACAGGGATGGTTTAGTTACTGCTGAGCAGGGCTTACACAGAGTGTCAAGGCCTTTTCTGCTCCTCACCCTACCCCACCAGCAAGGAGGCTGGGGGTGCACAAGGAGCTGGGAGGGGACACAGCCAGGACAGCTGACCCCAACTGACCAAAGGGATATCCCACACCATATGATGGCATGCTCAGCACAGAAACCTGAAGGAAGGAGGGGGAAGGGGGGGACATTCGGAGTGATAGCATTTGTCTTCCCACGTAACCATTACGTGTGATGGAGCCCTGCTTTCCTGGAGATGGCTGAACACCTGCCTGCCCATGGGAGGCAGTGAATGAATTCCTTGTTTTGCTTTGCTAATGTGCACGGCTTTTGCTTTCCCTATTAAACTGTCTTTATCTCAACCCAGGAGTTTTCTCACTTTTAGTCTTCCGATTCTCTCCCCCATCCCACCAGGAGGGAGTGAGTGAGCGGCTGGGTGAGGCTTAGTTGACAGCTGGGGTTAAACCATGACAAGAACTCAGTAAGAATGAGAAGTTCTGGAAGAAAAAGGCAGAATTTAAATTACGGAATTAAATGGGGGGGGGGGGGGGGCATAGGGTTATCAGCTCTTATCTCCCGCGGGTGGACTAATGGGAGTGAAACACCTTTATACGTGGAAAGACTCATCAATTTTTCCCCTAAAATGCAAATGCTTTGTTGCCAGTTCTAGAGGGATAACACTCACACTGTATTCAAGTTGCTTTTCCCCGCCCACCAGTACACAGTAAGGGTTTCACAAAAAGCATAACACATGAAACTAAATGAACAAGCTCCAAAAAACTGAGATCTCCTGGAGTGAGCACATCACAGCATGCTAAGCTTTTCTATACTGATTGCAGCAGTTCTGAGAACCAAATGGTCGGGGCTGTAGTATGGATGTTTCATTCCCTGAACAGAAGTCACAAAGTTGCTTTTCTGAGGTTTTTTTTGAACTTTGTTGTTGGCTACTTTCCCTCACTGGCCATAACAAATATAAATCCTCTCTAAGATATAACAACCAGAGCACCTCCGCACATGCTGAGCAGCTGCCCCGCAGCTGTTAGGTGGGATTGCCGAGTTAAGTCCATTCTTCTTCAACTGAGGCATTATTTGGGGTATTTTCTCCTATCCCTGGTTATCTACTAGGAAACTTACTGTATTTTTAATAATCTTTGAGACTCCAGCTTCATTTTCAAGTTGAGTTAAAGCAGGGGAATGAATTTCAAAATACTTTGGGAGGGGAGAAGAGACAGACAGGATGGGACTGAGAAAGCAACTAAACAAACTTCATTTCCTTAGGACACAAGCCTAACAAAAGCACTGCCTGGGAAGCTGGCTCCAGAACGCAAGGGTAGAGTTTGGGCTCTGTAGCAGCCAGCGTTAGCTTAAGAAACAAACCAAAAAGCTAACAATCCCTTCTAAACCTCACAACTAAAAAGCCAGTTATTCTTAAAAAAAAAAAAAAAAAAAAAAGCAAAACCAAACCAAAACACAGTTGCACAGTTATTCAGTCTCTCTGGAGGCAAGACTCTCCAAAGGTCCTCATGGTTTCACCCGTTCGTTCTCCAAGTAACGTATTTTGATCTTTCTGAGTGTTGTTTATTTTCCAAAAAGGGGGGGGGGGGGGGGGGGAGGAACATCTGTATGTGTGTGTTTGAGAGACAGAAAGACAGGCAGAGAATGAATGAATGAATCCCTAGAGCTGAGTAAAGTACCATCTACCCAAACATGTTTATCGTATTATTATTTCTGGAGTCAAATGAACAACTAGTTGACTGGCATTAAACATCACAGTTGAATGAATGGAGAGGTGTGAACTAGCAGAGGTTTTTTTTCAGAAGTTAAATAACTTCATTTCAATAGCAGTGAGGTCGGTAAAGCATAAATCCAAGAATATGTCTCTAATTAAGTCATACAGCTAATTGGATCTGAGTTTATTTCCTGATAATAGCCTGCACTGCTGAGATAAATGGCTAGGAGAAGCCAGGGGAAGGATTTCTCTTTTTTAAGCAACTATTGAGGAACAAGCTATGATTTGACTTGATCGCAACACTATTTTTAATGTTTAAGATGCATTGAAACAACAGAAACTACATTACTTTCATCAGTTAAGAAGATGTAAAAAACAAGCAAGCTGATATATGACCATCATTTGATTCCCATGCTCTAAGGTTTTTAGTAATCCAAGGGCTGAATGAGAGAGGACCCATTGAAATACACACAAAGAGATGCTGTCCTCGCTGTAGCTTAACAGAACCACACTTCCATTTTTCTGGTGCGGGAAAAAACAAACAAAAAAAAAAAAACAAATCCTAAATTTTCTGGTATAAACTAGAGTCAAATAAATAGCTTAAGTATATTTCTGTACTAGGCACTGATTCTTGTGAAAAATCTAACTTGATTTCACTTAGGAACAAACAAACAAAAAGCCTATAAGAAAGCTGATCCAATTAGCATTTTGCTTAAGGACATGTTTCCCTTCAAGAGCACAAACGGTCTCATTGACTTTGATATTGAAGCATCTCACTGGATTGCATCAAAGTGCTAACCATGTTGCAGAATCAACTTCTAAATCTCCAGGTGTAACAGTAGGAAAGAAAACATGAATGTGAAACCACAGAAGTGCGGCAGAAATGTCTGCCCAAGTCTAAAGCATTGGGTCCGAGAAGTGTAATTTTCCCAGAGGTCTCAGTAAGGGGTTAACTCAGATGCCAAGCAAACATAATTTAGATGTCAACATTGTTAATTATTTAATTGCTCATAAAAGCACAATTGGTGCAGACTCAGCTATGAATGACATCTCATTCCTGGGACAAAGCTGGGGGGAGGGAGGGTTGCTTTGGAAAATATTGCAGTTTCTCCTGGTGGGATGCCCGTTTCACAAAACACCTCGGAGAGCCCATCAATTCACCCCCTTTCTCCAGGGGAAGGGCTCAAGAGCACGGCAAGCCCAAGCACATACCTGCATGCCAGCAGAGCACCTCCACCACTGGCTACGTGCCGTGCCCTGCACCGCCAACGTGGCTTGCAAAAGCTTTCCTTGGGGGAAAAGTTCAAAGGAGAAGCACTAAAATTTTCCTTCCTCTGCTAGGGTTTTTTTTTTTCCCCCTCCCTGTCATGGAAAAAACCAAAAATGTCAACAACATGCTCTTATATTATGTGTAACAATGTCTAATCAACAATTATACATTTCCTGGAGTAATCACTTTTCCCCACAGATTTACCATTCTGAATAAGTTTATCCAGAATGTGATACACTGTTCTGTCAGACCTTTTGTTTGGTCTGATTTTTAACCACAGTACCTCTAAGCTGATTAAGAAAAATATTCCATGCTGGTGGAAACTATTTTTCACAAGTATTTCTGTCCTTAACTGAAACAGAAATTTTCACAGAAGAATTTCTTGGAAAATTTTTTTAAATGGTGTCTGGCAATGCATACATAAAATAAACATTTCATCTTCGGAAAAAGTGAAAGAAGTAGTAAAAAAGTGACATTTTTTTCTTCTATGATATCCATGACAGGGACAACTCACTCTCTCTTGAGCAAGCCAGGCTGAGAAAAGGTCCTAGCTATCTGTACTATAGCTATTACCACACATTTGCAGGGGTCTACAAATCATTTTATTATGGTTAACAGATCAGCTTTTGTGCCACATTGTAGGACATCTTATAAAAGTATTCCACAATTAACAGGGCTTATTAACACCCTTGTCAAAAAAACCCTAAACCAAACCAACCAACCAAAACACCCTACAGTTCTTAAGCAGATTTAAAATGCAAGTATGATTTTTTTCAAAATGCTAGCTGAAGTTTTTAAGTTGCCACTTCAAAATGAAACAATTGTCAATTTAAAAACAATTTTAAAATCTCAAATGAAATGGCATAAAGTTAAAATAGAAAAATATTGTACAATAATGTTCAGTATGTTGTTGAGTATGCTAAAAACATTCCTATTTGTCTACAAAATATACATGCTTCCATAAAACCACATTTTGCAACAGAATTTTCATCAGAAAAGTTAAACAAGTTTCATCTCTAAGAATGATAAAGTTAACTAGCTTTTGATTTGATAAAGTGATAAATCAGGTTTCCCCTTTAGGAACGGCTGTGCATCCCTCAGTCTCAGAAGAGCTACCTGCAATAATCATCTACTCTATGGCTGAATTCTGCATATCTTCCTGAGAACAGAAAGATCCAAAGCAACTCCTGGTAAAGATCACAAGATCAACCTCAAATCACCTTTTCAGTATAGCCAGTATTGATAATCTGGTTAATAAGATATGATTTTTTTTTTTTTTGTTCCTGCATGTAAACCAAACAAGCTGAGAAGGCGGCTGTCTCTCTTTCCACATGTTTATCTAAATCACTAAGAGCCTACAGGAATCAGACTTGTTCTGCTTTATACTATCGTACTAGAGAATGCAATTAGACTTAAGAAATACAACATACCAAGTCCCACCAAAAATCTTGAATAATTTTGTATTTAAAGCCCTCCATAGAAAGATAATTTATTCAGATTTTTGCTCAAGAGACTTAGATTATTTCTAAACGAACAGGTAGTCTAATAGAATTTAGCCATTAATAGGTGAAAAACACATGGCCAAAAGTATTTTGGTGGCATGATTTCTTTAAGGAGAAGTGAATTTCTAATGCAGATAAGCTTTTGTGAATACTTCCTATTATCTCATTAGCATGTTTTCTGACCTCTGGACTTGAAAATCTCTTGCATAGTCTGGATTCCTAATCTTGTTTAAACCCATATTTAAATGCAGAATAACTGATTAGCCAACATCCTTTGTGCTACACAACCACACGTTTCATGCTTTTATACTGAAGAGTGTCATCCATTGTTTTTTATTTCTCTGACCTCGCACTGAAAAAAAGCACAATGTGATAATACACTGCGCCTTTTCACTGCAAATTCAAGGACTTGTTTTTTCAAAAGTAACATGGAATAAAAAAAAGGCACTTTTCCTCAAAGACATTTGCTGCACTGTATAGTGAAACATCATATTTTTTATACATGTGAACTGACATGATGCCAAGGTGTGCAGGTATAACAACGAACAAAGTTCCTAAATGCATTGTGGTATAAAAATCTGCATAGGAGAAAACATGCCTGCACAGTTTAAGATATGTTGTCCATGTTATGTCTTTAAATTATGATGCTTGTTAACATGTACTGCATGTGTAGATTGCACAACACTTAAAAACATTTTATAAGTAATACAGATATTACAAGATTATCACAAACTCATGGTACTCCGTATTGGGTCCTCTCAGTGTTCAAGTGAAATGTTTTATATATGCTTTATATAGATGCACTTTATATATGTTGCTACTCAACATAATTCGATAAAATAATTTGAGTTAGATAATATATTCCCCCCCTCAAATCTCAGAAATTCTAAACATTTTATAGTCAAATTAGATCTTGACATATAGCTTGAATATTGTGAGCACTCCCAAAGTATTTCTAAACTGAAATATATTTATAAAGAGGAATGAATTGCTTCCATTACTTTTTACTTCTTTTGTTTCCTATTTTGAATTGTAAGACATACATTTCTCATGCTTTCAAAGCCACAAGTATATCATTCAAATTTTCATGGTGGGTACAATGCTAGGAGAGCTGCGTTAAAACTAGTTTCATATGGGAAGCTATCAAAATTGGCTTCACTTACATTGTTTTCCATTGCATTAGCGGTCACTTGCTGCAATCACTCTGACTTTCTGATGAATACATTTTTTTTAGAGAATCAAGGGAAACTAATTATGTGGCACTGCAAAGCACAAGATCAACTTTGAAGTCTCCACACTTAATTTCTGTATGGATTGGAAATTAGCACTTACCTCTAAGAAAATTCGGTAATAATGGATTCAAGAAATTTGCTAAAATGAAACACTGAATAAAAAGTTAATATCATCTTTGTACAATTACTGCAAATTAGCATATCCATTAATATATGAAAATATGTGTGTATTTGTACTAAACCAGAAATTTTTTGTAATACTATCTACTGTGCTGTAGATGCTAATTCAGAGCAGGCTTTGAGAAATGTAACTGTTTATTTCATACTGGGTTTCATCAGGGACAGTCTTTAAAGGGTATGTGCTGATTATTACTGTACGGATTTATGATTCAATTTGTGACCTACATGTCAGAATAAAAGCCATGGAGTGAGATGGCTCAATTAACCTCATCTGCAAATAATTTATAACACAGAATACTAGTAGTGTGATACCAATCCCTAAACCTCTGTTTTTTTCCGAATCAAAGTACACATGCAGTAATTACTATTAATTGCCATTAATGCTGCTGGTCCTTAAAACAGGATTAAGAATTTAACACCGGGAAGGAAAAAGACCAAAGACACATTTTTTTAATTCAGTTACATTCATTTGAAAAAGAAAATTAAAGTTATCTAGATTGAAAACAAGGGTCAGAGAGTCATCAGAACATGGAACCTCATTCTATGCAACCTGAGGCTTAATTAAGCTATGTAGCAAAATACTCCTCGTCTCTGATACATCAGGCTGTTCGCTCATTCACTTATTCTACCAGTATCCCTGCTACTAATCTCCAGGAGGGAGGAGGGGAGCTGCCATGATTATGAAACAAAATATGTACAGTAGGTTTTTAATTAACTATATAACAGTTTGAATTTTATTTGAAATATAATTTAAGGACCAGAGCAACAAATGTACAACGAAGAGCTAATTAAGCGATGCTATGTACCACTGTCATTTTTCCTAGCTTTCTGGGAAAAACAAATGTAATTTTCAATTTTGTCATATATAAACATGAAATTTTAATCAACTGATGCCTCATAAGGCACTTTGTAATTGTGCTTTTTCTTGAATGTTAATTATAGTTATAATATTTTTCTTTCCCTGCTATTGGCAGTGGTTCATAGCACTGCTCTGACTTTCATATGTCTGCCTTCAAGATTTCTGGCTTCACCGCTAAGGACTGATTGAAAAGGAATATTGTGCCTTTAAGCTAAATGCCTTGTGCGTGTTAACAAGCAAGTATTCTACAGACACATGATTTATAAAATTGCACACTCAGACAGTAACTTTTCCTCCCCTCCAATGCAATATCTGGCATAACATGTGACAATAGTACAGCTTTCTGGAAGGAAAAAAATACAACAGGAAAAAACTCCACCCTTCTGCTCTGGTTATGTGGGCTGGTATCCTCTCCTTGCGTGATTGAAACAAAAAGAAAAAGCACGACAGATAATCCCTGAATACCCAGCCTTTAAATATGCAGGAGCCTTACGCACGCAGAAGCAAGTTAGGTAAATCCATGCATTATCCAAATTGGAGGTGGGGAAGCAACAGACGGCAAACCCTCTCATCCCCAACCTCAACCAACTTCAAGCTTCTTTTCTAGAAGCAGAAATTTAACAATTTAAAGGAAGAGTTTTTCCAGCTTTTGGGTGGAAAATAACTAAGCAAACTTTGAGGTAATTTGTGGTCATTCTAAAGTGGTGATGTGAGGAGGCTGTCGCTTTTCATATTTGTCTAACGAGCAGTTGACTTACAAAGGCCATAAGGTACATGCACGTCTCATCTATTTGAGCCTACGATCTTTATGACAGATTTTTAGAGACAGAAAAGAGAAGATTATCACTATTTAGCTCTTCTATGTTAAACCAATGTTTTTCAACCTGTCAGGCAAAACTCACCTAATGAATATATCATACCTACTAAATTATTGTTACATTCAGGTAACACAACTTTTAAAGAAATAAATTCTACACTTAAGTATAAAACTCATCACTTCCCCAAGCATGTTGTTAGAAGGCTATGTATCATGCAAAATGCATAGGATGGAAAACAGTATTACCAAACTCAGGTGATCATTCAGTTCAGTACACCGGTCTAAAAAACACTTTGCAGGGCACAGAAACCAGCACTCTTCTGCACAATTTCAATAGCAATCTCACCACATACCCTCTTGGAGTATCTACTAATAAATACAACATATTCAGCCTGCCTTCCGCCAGCAGAAGCAGAAGTATATTTGTGTATGCAAGGGATGTGCTAAGCAACACAAAATCTAAAGCCATCCTCCTCCTGATGAACTGCTCAAGGGAGCAAGTCAAAAACATGACAGCACACTCGCTGAGCTCCGACATGTAGAGCCCCAATGGCCCATCTTTCCTTTCTGTCCCCTGCTGGGCCCCCAGCTCAAATGCCCCTCCCATGCCCCTTTCAAATATTTGCTGTAGAGTCTTTGAAGCAGGGGATTATGCCAGACACTTACACTTCATTTTTCAAAAAGGAGGGTTGGTTTTTTTTTTTAATATTATATTGTGGTGGGGAAAACCAAAAGTGTAAAGAGACTGAACAGCTATTAAATAAATATAAAGAACTTCAAGTTCATTTCATAGTCCTGGGCAACTGGCAGTAGGTGGTCCTGCTTGAGCACAGGCGTTGGACCAGATGACCTCCAGAAGTCCCTTCCAACCTCATTCTGTGATTCAAGCTCAAGACTTTTAAACTCATCTCAAGGTATGATCTGATTTGGGATTTCTAAATGTTTGTAATTTATAATATGCACAGTACTTACATATTTACCACAATTAATTGCACATGTTTCACAAAGATATATGAGAAAATAGTTCTTAGAAAAGATCCTCTCCCCTGCCCTCACCAAAGAAAACCCCCGCTTACATCAATTTTTAGATCAGCATCACTTATTTTCAATGCATGCTAACACTAGAATGAGGTTCAAATATGATGGGGAAAAAAATGCCGTTGAACTCTTAAAATGAGGGATCTGGAAGTTGGAGTAATTATTTTTACACCTCTTTAGTGTTCTAGTATTTCATCAGACTAACTAAGAAAATAACAGAAACTTTGTTTTACTCCCCAAAGGTGTCTTTTTTCTTAAACCAAAGATAACTAAAAACGTTATCTTTTATATAGACTAATAACATGGATTTCATGGATCCATTACCCAAAGTAAAATTACCTAGCGGGTGTGACCAGCTTACAACACCATTCTGAGGCACATTTTTTTTTCTAGAAGCCACACCTATGGGCTTTCCAAGCACACTCCAAAAAGGAAGAGAGGCTGAAAGCACCTGTATTCTTTGGGCCAGAGCTGAAGGTGACAGATGTTGCTGGGACCTCCCTTCCCCTCAAGACTACCACAATACTTATAACCCCCGGGCTGTCTGTGGCCAGCAGTGCACGCGCGCTGGGTTTGCCTCTATACTGTTCACCTATACGTGCTCTTTATATACTTCTACATGAAAAAAATTATATTTTTTTTTTCCCTTCTAAAGGTGTTTTTCCCATGTTTCCCACAACCTACTGAGAGGAAAAAACCAAGAAACTATGGCACCGAGAACTGCATTTAGATTTATATAACAATAAATAATAAAAACACTAGTGATTCACTTATGAAAACAACAGATCTACTGAATAGATGTCAAAACACGAAATAAAAATTCCTTAAAGTAAAACTTCCATCTATCATGTTCCTTGAGGCTACTGTTTTTTCTATATTGTCACCAGGGATGGATGGGGGGGCGGGGGGGGAATAATCAGTAAACAGCATCAAGAGTGTACAAAGTAAAAAAGAAACATCAGTATAAAACACAGAAAAAAAGGTTATGGTTATTCACATTGACAGTGGAATTCCATTCATAATTGAAGTCACTGTTGTTCGACTACCATTAACTAAAAAATAGTCTTGTAAAGTTATTTCCCATTATATAAGGAAATTATCTGAGCCATGTTTTGCATTTACTACAAAGCAAATTCCCGTCAGTTCCTTAGCTAGCAGCAGAGCTACATGAAACACAATGAAGAACTCGACTTCTAATTTTTAGTGAAGTAAATTAACCAGAGGTGAGAACACAGTCTCAGTCACAATATTTCATTTTTCAATATTACAAAAGCCAGGTATGTTAATCACGCCAGCAATCAGGTGAAATCACGCTTAAAGGAATAGTTACATATACTAAAATTCACTCCTCCTCCACCAATCTCACTCAGCGAAAAAAAAGGGGGGAAAAAAAAAAAACAAAACAAACCACTACTTCAATGTGGTAATTCCAGAAAAAGAAGTAATACCTATTTAAACATCTTATATATATTAAAAACAAACAACCAAACAACCAACCTAGTGATAATTACAGAGAGTCCATGGATTATGGAGAACTGAAGCACTGCCACACCAAATAATGCTGTACAAGATAGTTAACTCAATACCATCACAGAACGATGTATGTTCTCCTTACACATCTGCACACAGAGCTGCGGAAGAAACGCACAGGGGACAAACTCCAACCTGTACTAAACCACACTTGCTTACAAAAGTAAGCAAATGATCAGGAGTAACACATCAAGATAATAAACAGACTAGTGCTTAAAGTACCTTTGACAACTGTAACCTTTCTTAGAGGGGTGAAAACTAGGGCTAGGGCAGGGAGTGTACACGGAAAATCACTACTTTGATCATATTGCTTTAAACTCCTTGCATCACAGGTTGGCTTTGTTATGCATCATTTCCATGAGATTTCTAGGTGTTTGGGGTTTTTTAATACAAGATTTTGTTTTAGTATTAATCACCCCTCAATTTGCACACTCAAGAAGAGGTTGTAAGGGACTCCATTCCACCTTTGACAGCAGCAGGACAAAGCCAGAGATGCATCACTGTATCCAACAGCAGAGGACGAAGCAGCGTGCAGGGCTGACCCATGGTAGTTTACGTCATTTTTTTTAGACCCCAAACAAACAAAAGATTCACAAGCCTTGCCTTAATATATATATATACACATTACCAATAAGATACTATTTGAAACATAAGGAGCATTATTTTATTGTGGGGGTGATAGATAAGTTCTGACATAAAGTGGAGTAAATTTTGAGTCACTTCAATTAACGCGCACTAGTAAAAAGAAAGAAGAAAATGTGCTCTGTAATTCTCTACAAGTTTATTCCACTTGTCAGCTGTCATCCACAACAGAACTAAATCAAAGTTGTCAGTAGTTACTATTATGCTTCTCATTGTGCAACTGCCTAAGTAGTTAATAAAACAACTACTGCGTCTATTTTCTCAACTTTAAAAAAAAAACGCTAGTTTAAAACCTTGATTTTCTTCTTGTGCAAGTACTTAATTCTCTTTAGAACAGGCGCAAACTATTGTTCCTGACCCTCATATGCCTTATAATAGCATTAATCATGCTAAATTCTTTTGGTGCTCATGTGGATATAATGTAATTATAACAAATTCCTGAAGATAATTTCTTATTCCCATTGGTCTTTGAGGCAAATCTAAAATGCACTTAATTTCTATAAATGAAAACATGCTGTAAAACTTCTCTTGGTAAAATAAAGGTTATAAAATAAATATCAATAAGGAAGAGTAAAAATTATTAAACTAAAAGTGATATATAATCAAAACCAATTCATTTCTAATGTATTTTTCCATGTTTTTGTCCCATTACCCAAAGCAATAAAAGCCTTCAGAGTACTGTCTTGAACTACAAATGCAGTTTATCCCCCTATTAAAAAAGACTTATTTTTAAAGCACATGAATCTGCAGAATATTCTGTATGCACACGTGAGGCTATTCCCAAAACACAACTTGCAACCTGGAATCCAAGAATATTTACATCCTAATAAAAATGTTGGCAGATAAAGGATTTTTTGAATTCACTACGTGTGCTTTTAAAAATGCTGTTAGGAGTTTTTTGGTTTTCTTTAGTTGTTGTTGTTGTTTTTTTTTTTTAAAGCTGAGTATCAATTGAACTCATCTGCCAGGAGTGCAATTACTGGCCTTCATATATAAAATTGCTGAATGAGGTTCTGCATACGCACAAGCCACAAAACACCCGTTAGGTCAAACCACACGATATTTGGAGGACAAGATTCTTTATCAGTAGATTATAATTTTAAGAGTCCCCCTTTTCTTTTTTTAGTGTAACACAGAAAAACACAGATTTACAATATGATCTCATTTAGAATATACCCTTTTAAAATGCAGGCAAAGCAATTGGACACAGAGCTTTCATGCTCTCAAATAACAAAGAAAATCTAGCAAGTGCACAAATTTAAGATACAAATGAAAGAAAAAAAAATTGTGAAAAAAGATTTTGAAATGTTAGTTGTTATTATGGAAGTTTAATATAGTGCATTTAAAAAGGAAACCAGTAAGTAGGACTTCCCATATGAAAAGTGTACCCAGTGACATTTGAGATAAAAAACGCCAATTTCTACAGCATTTCTCAATAATGAAAAATACTAGATACCAGGGGTTTTATAATATGTCCTAACTATGTATTCTATAATAAATGTCCTAAACCAGCCTATTCTTTGGAATAAGCTTCATCTATAAGAAAATGATAAAGTAATTGTGGTAGTTAATCCACAAAGGAAAGAACTCATTGCTTTCAGATTTCTTATAGCTCAAAAAAAAAAATTAATTACAATGACCTGCAATATCAGTTGTCCAGAAAATTTAGATTTCTGAATTTATATTTTTTAAAAATAAAAAAAATTGCTGCTCCTATATGTAGCCTTTAATATGATCCTCTTCATCTTAGAAATCAAGTAAGGTCTACTGGAGATTACTAGGAACAGACAGAAGTTTAGGACCAGACCACGAGTGATTTCAGACCAGTCAAACATACATATAAAATAGTTCTCTGAGTATGTTTCACACAGCAGAGGTCCAACATTGTCTAGTTAGCAGCCTAACACAAATGATTTGATTTTCCTGCGCTGAACAATGTGCATGAAAATTAAACTTAATAAAGTTCCTAAGTAGCAGCGTTTCATTATCTGTTTTAAAATCCTGCCCCGATCCCTCCGTTGTGCTCCCTTTCATATTGTCCCATATTATATTTCATATCACACAACAGATGAATTCAGTAAGTAATTTTAAACTAATACAAGTATTAATGTTTTCATGAAAAGAAAAATTCTCTTCATGAGAAATAGCTGATTATTGCTTATGATTTAGGATTAAAGAGAAAGGGTGAAATGAAAGGAAAAAAAAAAAAAAAAAAAGAAAAACAAGCTTTAAGGCTATAAACTTTCCAGGAGCCAGGACTATGATTTCCTCTGTTTACACGACACGAAGCAGAGAGGGTGCCCCTTCCTGCTCACACCCTGTGGATGTTGCTGCAGCACAGTAAATAATTATAAACACTTCCCTTTGTACAGCATGGCTTTGTTGATAACAGCAACTACAGCAAGCCTCTTGCTCAGAAATCAAATAGTATGTGGCAATTGAGTATTTATTTTAATAAGATGCAATTGGAAAAACTGTGGATGCTGGTGCAGCCTCTGATGTGTCAATACCACTTCATTTTCACCTTTGAGCACAACTAATATAGACGCTGCTATAAAAGGTTTTCATAATATCATGTGCAGCGCAGGGCAGGCTGAGGCCAAGTGACAAAATCTACCCCGTGTGTTTTCAGAGACTAAAAACAAACCAAAGACAGTCATCTTCTCCAAGGAAAACCGTAGCAAAATGAATACACGCACACAGACACATGGATGTGCTTAAGCCAACTCCCTCCCCCCAAAATAAAGCAAAATAAAAATCAGATTGTCTCTGTACTAAGCGGTGAATCTATAAACTGCTTTCCACAGAAGTCATAGGTTTGCCCTTTGTAAAACCAACATCTTTGTAGAGAAAATGTAAGTGACAATAAGAGCAACTTAATAAACCTTTGCTTCCTTTCCAGCTCTCCACAGATCAGGCATGGGAATTCCCTCTACTGACCCCTTCACTTGTGAAAAGCCGAAGAGCAAAATCCAGTAATGAAGCCCAGAGTCTCCCTACTCCCTGACCTCTCGCTCCCCAGCCCGATTCCCCCTACATGTTTCCAGTTATTTGAAACGGAAAGATGCACAAACCTCAGCAATGCATTCACAACTCCTCATTCTAGAATTAGGGGCCATTATTCATCCCTGGTTCCTTATTTCTCTGCTATTTAGTTCATCGCCTCGCTGTTGCTATGGGTGGGGAGGGCGGGAGGACGGCGGGGGAGGCAGAGGAAGGTATTACTAAGTTCCCAGACCTCCTTAAACTGCTCAGAGCAGCATGGCTAATCTGACCACGCAATATTCAGAACAAGTGCTCATACAGGCAACCTTCCCCTTTGTTTAAAAAAAGCAAAACAAACCAAAAAAAACCCTTCCCCCCAGCCACATTAAAAGCATTTTTATTCCATACAGTACCTTTTTTCCCCCCCCTCCTCTCCATTTCAAGACCCTCTCCAACAGTAACGGTCTCTTTCGAGGGGCCTGAACCAGCTGATATTTTTGCACATACAAATAACCACTCAGGAGTGTCATCCTCATTCATATAATGGGACGGCTCACATGAGGAAAGTTCCTGAGGTGCCTGAGGATGATAGAGCCCTACACAAAGGGATTAAAAAGCAAAACAAAAATAAGTAGTCTCCGGCCATTAGGTACTTAAGATTGAATACATAGGCACGGTTGTTCTTTGTGTGGCACTATCTCCTTCTCCCAGCAAGCCTTCTCTCCTCTGCAGTAGATCTTGTGGCCATGTTTGACCAGCTAACGAGGCTACGCTCATACTAAGTGGGTTCTTGCTGCCAAAAGACCAAAAAACACAGGGTCTCACTTGCGTGAGGGCAACTCACCTGCCACCGTGAGCGACTGAGGACAGCCCAAACCTAACGTGCTGCATTTGCCTTTCCCTAAATTTAATGTACTGTACCGATGCTGGCTGGCTCAGAAAGGGAGTGTTTTAATATCACAAAAAAGCAAGTAGTTCATGTAATTGTCTCCATTTTTTCCTTCCACTATCTGAGTGATATTTAAAAAAAAAAAAAAAAAAGGAAGAAAAAAAAGAGCAGTGGCTCTCTTTACAAGGAATGAAAAAGAAACACCATTTCATTTCTGTCTGGGGGTTTTACTTAATACCCATTTGTTCACACAGTAGTGCTTGCAAAAAATATTTGTTTGATATAAAGGACATTGAATAATTTATGCAATATTTAATAATGCAGTAAACCAGGGAGAGTTCAGCAAGACAGGCATGGCACTCTACATTATTTGCCTTGCCCGCCTCGCTTTTCCAAATAAACCCCCACACTTAAAGACCATTAGCACACGCAATATAACAAAAAAGAAATACTGTCTAATTTGGAAATTAAACAAAGCGTCTGGTTCTAGTTCATAGGATAAAACATCAGCTTTCCTAGTCATGTATTTTTAATAAAAATAAGGGCTTCAAGAACAAAATCAAAATTAATGGAAGGGGATTTAAATCAGCATCCAGTCCGTTCCATTTGAGTCCAGAAGCCACATGAACTAAGTCGCAGTAGAGTATTAGTGTGATAAATGACTAATGGTTCTTCAGCATGCTGCACGGGGTATCTTGAAAGCAAATACATTTTAGAATACCAATAATTGCATCAAGCCAAGTACAAAGCTTTCACAACATATTACGGGTCTCCTGACTTTTCATTCTTTGAACAGCCATAATATACATAAGCAATATATCAACTTCCAGGGCATTTTACTTTGTTTTCTGGCTTTTTTAAAGCATTTAATATACCTTTTACTCATTCCTTAACTCCAAGTTTTTCCTGCTTTGGCATCTCCAAGAAAAATATATATGAACCCTGCTTTCAAGAGATGTTATGTTTCTCAGTGAGAAAAGCAGGAAGAACTCTCTATTCATAGATAAATGTTTAGAATAGTACATAACATTATAAAGAAGATCTCCATTTCTTTCTCCTATTTTCACATTTACTAAATATTTTTGGTGAGCCATATACCAAGGCCTGACTTTTAGACAGTAGATAGCTAAGCAGGGTTCAAGATATCTGGATGTGAAAAGCCAAAACTTGTAAGTCTAGATTGTGAAAATTTTTGTCTCCTCCAAATTATAATTCAGTGTTTAGTCTGCTGAATTAGCTCTACATAGTCCATAGATTACAGCATTTCCTTTGGAACTGTACGCTTTATTGTTCAAGAATAAAATTTCGTTTACAGAACCTGACATGATCTTGCATGTTTCCTAAATTCAGTGTAAATAGTTTGCTTTTTTTTTTTCCTCCTTGAAACAACTTGTTTAGTGCAAATAAACCATTCATATAAAAAAATGGGCTACAGAGTCTTTAAATTATATTATTTTGTACTGCATAAAAAACAAAATAATATATAGTTCCTACAGAAAATCATGTCACCAAAGAATATATGTTTACCCTCCATCTTTCTGTTTACAAACACTGACTTTAGAGCTACAAAAAAATGGAAAGTTTACAACTTTGCTTTCACCACCAGCATCAGGATCCAAAGGAGACAGTTTTCACTTGTCCTGCACCCACATGAAAAAACCAATCTACCCCCACCTGAGCTAAAAGCATGCCCCTCTACGTGGCAACACACTTGTTTGCCATGAGAATTCCTAATGCAAGTTATGTTTAATTGCAAACAGTAACATGCATTGTATGCCTAGATATCGCTTCAAACCAGATTTTCCCATTTGCTGCGTAATGGATTAAGTAGTTTCAAAATTTTCTTTTCCCTGACAGATTTATTGTTTTAATCAATTTGGAAGGAGTTCACTGTTTCGGTAACTTGTGTCCTCTTATGCCACACAATGACTCAGGGATGTTGGCTTCAGGGAACTTAAAAATCTCACTTCTGTTGGAAGCAGGCTATTGTTGGTGCTTTTGTCCGTCTCCACTTAAGCTCTTTTACTTCCAGAATTTTTGCGCACTCACCAAGCAATGTAACAAGTTCATAATGCCCATGACAAGAGGCCATTAATAATAAGCCCCAGACTTTACCAAAGGGAGATCACCAGAGATTAATCATCGTGGTAATTAATCTATCAGTATTGTAGAAAGTACCAAAACAAAGGAGATGCTTTTTCCGTTATTGTGCTTAAAAATTGTTATACAATTCATGTTCATCAATGTAGTTATAAGCTGCTAAACTGTAAGGCAGATGAAATAGCATACCAAGTACAATTTCTGCAAAACAAACAAGTATGCACAGCTGCTTGAGGATTTTGTTTGTATCTAAAAATCTTTGTCATTACAATTCATTCTGCTATTTACGGAGGAGATAAATCCCACTGGTTTTCAACTGAAAAGCCCAATCATTAGGCTAAATTTCATGTTTGTCTACCTAGTGCACATTTGCCATTCTGCAATCTGTATGTTTAAGAGCACGGAGGGCGCGCAAGTGAAGGGCAGGAGGTCAGAGAAGGATTTTTTCAGGCCTGAAAGAAAGATGATTTTGTGGGAAGACAAGCACATATATTGCCTTGTTTCATCCAGAATCCTAGCAGCCAGCTTGAATAGCAAGTTAAAGCCTGCAGATGGCCTCTTCCATTTTCAGCAAAAGGCAGGGGAGGAGGGAGATGCAGAGCGGGTAGTTGCTGAGGCATAGCTAATCTGAGAGGACAGTTCATGCTTATTATAGACCCATTGCTGATAATAAAATCTGAATCAAACTGCCGACTGGAATCCACTTGAGACTCTCTGCTTCTTTAATTTTTAAAGTTATGGAAGCACTTGACACTGAGGTGGATCAAATATCACTGGTTTGCGTGCAAATACTTACTTAAGCAATCCAGCGTGCCCCAATCTGTGCAGAAATTTCAGGTGAGCACCGTGAAACAGCAAATAATTATGATGTTCCATTACCCCTTTTCTAACCATCACAATTGGCCCTAAGTGGTCACGGCTGATTTATTTCAATTAGTTTTCACAGGCTTAAAGTTATGACAAATTTATGTTTTGGCTGCAGGAAATTGGTAGCAATCACGAAACCACCAAAACATCAAAACAGAAGGGAGCGCCCTCGCTAACAAGGAGGCGGCTCAAATCCCTGGACTGGGAGGAGGGCGGCAAGCCTGACAGAGGCTTGGGAGAAAACCACTCCATCTCCTCCTGGGTGTTTCCTCAGCTTTTAAGTAAGAGACTGGGGGAAGAAGTGCCTCCTCTAGATGGCACTAGAAAAAGAAGGTTGTGCTCAAGTGCTCTAGCAAAGAATGGTTCTTTGGATGCAGAATACTTATCTGTTTTGGTGCCTTTTTGTCTCCATCCGTACAGTAATTGCACATAAAAAGCAGCTGTCCACAATGTAGTTTATGTGGGCTATATCTAAAACGATCACATAGAAGTACATCTGAAAAGCATGAATTGGCAATACAGCAAACGATTCCCATTTATGCCAGCAGAAGAAGAAAAATTTGATTTCAGTCTACCCACAGATTCAAATGCAAGTTCAAATTCAGATGTAAGCACATTTCTTTCTGAATTCAGAGACTGAATTTGACTTCTTGTCTATTAAATAACATCTTTGCTATAAAAAAGGCATCGCATTCACACTTTTTAATACAAGCATTAATTTCAACAGCCTGTCAGATAAATTCAAATGATTGAAATTTACCTGTCTTTTATAAATCAAAATACCTTGCTTCCTTCCTTCCTACAGTTGACTTAAATTCATAAGTCTTCTGGTTAGTAACTCTTTCATTCCTTAGTTCTCCCTTTCTATAGCGTAGGGGGAAAAAAAAAAAAACATACAGCACTTAAAAATATGCTGTGATATTAAACGCTAGTAAGCTAGGAAATCTATTATGATGCAGTCTCATGACATGATTATATTGATTTTCTGCAGGATATGCAAGTGCATGCACTATAAACGTCATAAATTAAACTACTGTATGATAATTTTCATAGTAATACAATGAAATTACAGCTATATAGAATCTTTGCTATATCCAGAAGCAGTACAGGCAAAAGAATGGTTTGGTTTTTCGTATTGGGTGTCTATTTCAAAAATACCCACATGCCTCAAATTACTTCAACAGCTCACTGTTACACTATATCATCAAGAAGAATATCCATTTTCTAAAAACATTGAATTTCTGTTTAGTACTAGAGCTGGTTGAATATCTTTTGACAAAACAGTTTTCCATTTTAAAAACACGAGCTCTTCATACAGATGAAACAGTTTTCAGGAATGTAACTATTCTGAAGAGATTTTTCACTGAAGGAACAAAGCATCTTAATTTCTTTACATTTTTAAGATATATATGTATGTATATGAACAGTAGGAAAAATAAGGGGCTATTTCTAAATTAGAAAGCATCAAAATCAGTGTTGCACTACAAAAAACATGTTTCAGCAATCAGTCATTTTTGTTCTTACAGAAAAGCAATTCTTATCCCTTTCTACATCTATTTGTAGTAACATTGGAATTAAAAGACTAAAATTGTGGTGAAAAAATTATACCCATAACAACAATATATTTTTAAAAGTAAAAATTAATCCCTAAACCAAAGTGCCTGCATGTCTTTGATTTTCAATAAACAAATCCTTTAATTTTACCAGGTTTATTCAATATATTTTTAATTGTTCTTCAACTTCAACTGAAATAGATCAGTAATAAACTTGGCCTATAGTTTCTAAAACTTCCATCACCCCATGACTGAGACTGAGGAGGAAGTGATAACTCTAAAAGCATGTACGGTTTTATTCAAGCAAGATTTGACAATGGGAAGACAGACAGTCTGATGTAATTTTAGATACAGTAATTAGGTATCAGTTCATTTCCAGTTAGGCCAAATTCTAAACCCATTAGCTCCATGAAAAGGAATATAGACCTTCACAAAGGTAATGTGCAACATTTCATTTTGGGGTTTGTTTAAATATTACTTACAAATATATTTTCCTCTGGGAAAGAATTACAGTGTAATTGCTTTGTAATTTTTTGTTCTGCCTTTAACTACAAATTAAACTCCTGACCAAAAGACATTTCTAATAAATACTTTCCTGTAACTTATCCCTCAATGAAAGTACAGGCATTCAGGAAGAATTACATCATACTACCCAGATTAGAAAAGCATCACAAAAAATTTTTAGATGTTGCTAAAGAAAAAAAAAAGTAGTATTTTGTCAATGAAAATATATCTCCAACTTTTTAATCACCATCATTCTAAAGAACTTAAAAATCAAACTGGGTAGTTTCTAAGACCTGGAAAACATTTCAAGACCTTCTGGCATGAAGGCACATGAATAACTACCTTGTGAGGACATAACTCAGCATTTTCACATATTGAAAGTTTACAAAATAAACATTTTCTCTTATATGGAAACTGTTTCTGCAGATAAAAAAAAAAAAAAGATTGGAAACTTTCATTATACAGCCTTCAAGATCAAATGTTGACTTACATGTTGTACACTTATCAGCACATGCAACATATGAACCAGGCAACCAGCTTGAAAATAGATAACTGCTTTTGTCTTCTATTTGTTAACATAAAAGTGTCTGCTGAAGTCAACATTTACATCATCATCTTTAAGTAGTACAGCTAAACCGCAAAACATTCAAAGACAAGATATTTTTATATTTTCAGGTATTCTTATTTCCCAACTAACAGAGCATTTTTGACAGTGCAACGTATCAGTGGTTGCAGAGCAAAAAATAAGCCCTTTCCAAGAAACAATTGAGTTCTAGGATTCAGATAGCTAAAATGAGAAATTTCAGTTTGAAGAGATGTTATGGGTGAACACGGGTAAAAGTTATATAATTTCTTGTCACAGCCCAGTAATGTTTCGGAACGGCTCTAAATATGGTGCACTCTGTTACTTCTACAGCAGCCATTTTGTCCATCTCCATGTTTTGATGGAAGATTACCATTAGAGTCATTGTCATGATTAATGTTAGGATACAGTTCAACCAACTTAAAATTCATCAGCAATAACTAGAAAAACCTTAGAGTATGTGTAGTCTACATGTCCTCTCTATTGAGCCAGCAGAACCTAAACACATAGAAACAGTATTTAACCCATAAGTATATGCAGAAAACATCCCCTTTAAACACCAAAACCCAAAAGCAGAGGGCAATTTTTTTTTTTTTGTAAGCAATTCTTTTCGGTACGGTAAACTATTGTGTGTGCACATCTTCATGTTATCTTGCATTTCATTGGCCATGGAAGTTGCTTGTAAAGAAACTGAAGATACTTTGGTTTTTAGAAGTACTGCATGTATGCAAAATACTGTTATTGCTCGAGGAAATAAAACAGCCTTCAGCAAAGAAAAGTCCAGCTCAGTCACTCAGAAATCCCCTGAGAAAGTGAGTACTCACAATATTTTTCCCATTGTTCCTGTTTTTTTCTTTATTATGGCCTGGCTCTTCAAACTTGGAGTAGTTTTAGTATAAGATCTAAGAGCATATCCATCTCTGTCAGGTTTTCATTTGCTTTTGTTATTTAAGTCTTCTTCTTGGTCTACTTCCACAAATTCCAGGCAATCCTCCTACACCTTTTTCTCCAGTTTTACCATTCTTTTATGGTCTTTCCCTCAGCTCAGGACTTCTCAATCACAGGGAACAGCATAAGCCCACAGAGATTGGAATTTTCTGCTTTTATGGGCTGTTGGTCTTGGGTGAAAATTTCCAGTATGATCTAGTAAAGTTTCTGCCAAAGAACTTCAGAGTCTTCCAGAAACTGACCTACCTCCATGTTTGCAAAATTTATGCTGCACGCATTCCTTACTCAATCTTTGTAATAAAAATATTCTGGTCCCTTTATGGCATTTTTCTGCTGTTTGCCTAGTCATTAGTGAACCTTACTAGACATTTGATTCATTTTCCATATGACCCATTTGCTCATCTGTTTCTACAACTGCAGAAACAGGGATCAGGGATATAATATGCTTTAACAGGAAGTCTCAAACATCTCAGTCCCAAATATTCACAAAGTTACACCCAGGATTTTTAATTCAATGCAGTCTTAGGAAAATACAAAAGTAGAAACAAAAAGAGCAATGTGATGAGTTTTATTAAAAGACTAGGTTTCTTCAGGCTGAGTTCTAAACTGAAACCAAAGCTTTAATCAGCCCTTAATTACATAACTTAATGCACCACAGAAGTTAAATTCAGCCATCCAATTAAAAGAAAGTATAAGTAAACATGGATTCATTTCTATGAAGAAAAATATCACAGAGAGACCATCACTCAATTCAATAGCCTTCCAGACACCATATAAATGAAAATATTTTGCTAAGATTGTTTTGCTTTCTGGTAACATAACTAAGCTTTGAGTTTCAACATCATTACCTGCAACTATCATGCTAAGTCTTTTGGGGGCATGACCTTGAGAGGGTAGATAATTCATAAAAGGACAGATTACCAACCCAAGAAGATAGTCTCAATGAAATGGAGTGGATAAGCCTGTAGGATATCAGCTCAGCATGAAATGCTGAAGTGTTCTTGTAGAAGAGGTTTTGAGTTACAGGATTTGTGAAGCCCAAAGAACACACCCTGAAAAGACATTTCCTGTCACTGAGTAGATTAACAAATGGCTTGGTGGATTTTATACATTGATTTCAAGAGAGGAGGAAGCATAAGGTCCAGAAATAGTTTAATCTATGTTCTGTTTTATGAAATACTTTTCAAGAGGAAAAGAGAAATGTGAATTTTCAGAGATGTGCAAGATATCCAAGGTATTCAAATACAAACTGAATATTCATTAAAACTCAGATAAGTTCTCAGAGAGTCTTTCCAGAAGTTCTCATTTCATCTTTACTACAGAGATTGACACCAGCAAATAATTATTCCCTGGAGCACTTCAACAGTTATAGTACCTCTGAAAACCGAGTTTCCTCTACAAGTACTGAGTAAAGAGTCAAAAACATTAAGTTCTAATGTAATTTTAAGTTTTAACGCATCTTCCAAGCTTTGAGTACCAACCGTCATTCTTGACTTCGATACTAGGTCTTCTTGGAAAGAGGTTTGGGAGAATGGGGGTGTGGGGAGATCAGCATCCTATGGAGCGAAAGAAACAGTGTCTTAAAAAATGTTTTCTCAGAGTAATAATTTTTAGTGTCCTTTGCTAGCAGGGCTGACATAAACCTACTGGAGGAGCAGGAGAGTGTCACTCCTTCCCCAGGCTAAGGAAATAATGCAAACTCCAGTAAGTGTTCCAATAAAGCTGAAGGAGACAGACCTGTGCTTGGCCATGTCATGCCTTTGACACATATCAAGGGATATGACAATTACCCTAAAACAAGAAACTTGCTGCAACTATGAAAGCTAAACTTATGCACAGCACAGCTCCTTTCTCTTTTGGGAATCTCTGTGAAGAGAATAAGCAAAAGAGAAAGAGAGGACTTCTGGAAATGACATCTTTCCCAACCCAGATATTTCTTTGAAAGGCATAGTGTACAATTTAATCTCACTTGTTTTAAGTTTGTAAGAATAAGAGTGGGGTATCATTCCCCAAAGATTTCTATGAATTGCTCAGTTGGGTAGAGAAAGACAGATTTTTAATCCCTCCCGCCCTCATTGTAAGGAAATCATTTGAGTGTTTTTTCTATGCAAGACAGCATCTAAAGAAGTTGGAAGTCAACTAACAGGTTATCTTATAGTAATTCGCCCGTAGCAGACTCTTGTATAATTACCAAAGGAAAAGCAATACAATCATATATTTGAGGTAGGAAACCACTCTACAGCAGCAACTTATTAATTTTCTAATAATGAATTTCCATCTTAGCTTGTTATACAGTTGGGGGGGGGGGGCAGGAATCGGTCATCATGGTAACTATCTTCATTAGGATCATAGCATAACTGGGGTTGGAAAGGAGCTCAGGAAGTCTTTAAGTCCAACCTCCTGCTCAGACCAGGTCAGCCATGAGGTCAGATCAAGTTGCTCAGGGCTTGATCCAGTCAGGTCTTGAAACCCTCCAAGGCTGGAGACTGCTCTGAGCAACTGTTCCACTGCCTCGCTGTCCCCAAGGGGAAAAAGTTTCTCCTTATATTCAGTCTGAACTGCTTTATTTCAACTTCTGCCTGTTGTCTCTCATCCTCCTACCTTGCACCAGCTTTGAAGAGCTTGGCTCCAAACAACTGTAGCTGTATTTTACATATGTCCTTAACTGCACAGAATGTAGATCAATTCCTGCTTTCTAAATAAGGACTAATACCAGTCATAAACAATACATGCAAGGACAACCCACCAAATAACAATATTCAGTCCTTTAAAAAAAAAATAAATTACTTTTAGAGCAATTTTTGAAATCAGCTGTAGAAGCTGGTAGAAGACCAGCAATACATCTGCTGTGAAGAAGTCAGCCTCCTTTCCCGCATTGCCATTGTCATGCTCCCAGGGTATCAAGGCAGCATGCATAAAGCATAATTCTGAAATATTTACAAAGATTATAGCTACACAGGCTAGGGACAATGAATGATTAATGTTAGAAGACAGTATTAGCGAATAGAAAATCAGGGTAAAAGCGGCAAAAGTCCCTTTTAGGCCACATTACAACTTTCAGAGCAGTCTGTTTCAGCATGAGACTGGCAGCTTTTTATTTGTTTCCTCTGTCTCTAGGTGATGCTAGTTCAAATCTCTCAAACGATATTTTCCTCTAGTCGGGTGAATTATTGGGTTTATTGCTTCCATTATCACACAGTTAGGCAGCAAGCTATCAGGCTGTTGATTTCTGCCAGGGCACAGCAGGAGCCAGGGCCTCCCCAGGGCCCAGGAGCAATGGCAGCTCCCTGGGGCAGCAGGGCAGGGCCTAGCGGCCAGGGCCTGTCCCACCTCCCCAGCCAGGAGCAGGGTGACAGGGGAAGACAGCAGGGGCAGCCCCAGCCCCGGCCATTTGGCACCTCCCTGGGGACAGGGACAGGCCGAGATGTCAGCCTGCACATGGGCTCAACCCGGCTGCTCCTTGGCCATGGGCAGGGTCTGGCAAAACCCTGGGTAGGCTGGGCAAGGGTAGCTGGGCCCATTAGTGCCCTCAGGGCCCTGTGAGGGCCCTGTTTTCCCAATATCACTTTTATATGTTACAATTCACAGTTTGTAGAGGTAATTCTACTTTTTTCACTCCTAGCCTCATGTTTTGATTTCAAACTGTTGCTGGTGCAGAAACCAGCTAGTCACAATAATCTGGCCACATTTAGAATCATAGAATTCTTTAGGTTGGAAAACACCTTTAAGATCATCAAGTCCAACCGTTAACCTAGCACTGCCAAGTCCACCACTAAACCATGTCCCTAAGCACCACATCTACCCGTCTTTTAAATACCTCCGGGGATGGGGACTCCACCACTTCCCTGGGCAGCCTGTTCCAGTGCCTGACTACCCTTTCGGAGAAGAAATTTTTCCGAATATCCAACCTAAACCTCCCCTGGCGCAACGTGAGGCCATTTCCTCTTGTCCTATCGCTGTTACTTGGGAGAAGAGACCGACCCCCACCTCGCTACAGCCTCCTTTCAGGTAGTTGTAGAGAGCAATAAGGTCTCCCCCCAGCCTCCTTTTCTCCAGGCTAAACAGCCCCAGTTCCCTCAGCCGTTCCTCACAGGACTTGTACTCTAGACCCTTCACCATCTTGCAATGTTAGTTTCCCCTGTGGCTGAATCAATTCACTGAATCTGTTCTAATTATTTTCTCAAAGAAAAGAAACCTGCCGTGTCGTCTTGTCACAGTCAGGTCTGATAAAGTAGCACAGAGCATGCAAGAAAACACAGGGAGACTTCAGAGGTGCTCAAAGCCACATAAAAGCAGGAAAGCTCTAGGCAATATCAAGACCACCAAAAAAAAATTGATCATACTGGTCAAGAGCAGCCAAACAAAATGAATGACTCCCTCTCCTCACAGCACCAACAATTTGGAACATATGCAGGCTCTAGTCCCTTGGGACCCTGGGTGCACATTGTTTCAGAAACATCCCTGAAGGTCCTACAGGAATAAAGAGTCAGGGGACAGGCACATGCTGCAAAGATGAACTAGGCTTTCATCAGAAAAATGGCAAAGAAGAGTCTGGGGAAGTCTGTATAATTCTGTCTAGTAACAATCTGTACTCACTTTCAGTAATAAGAAAAAATAAAACTATGCAAAGCAGGATTTATTCTACAAACGATGAGCTCATGTTGATCGCTAAACCTGACCACAGCCACCAGTGAGAGAGCTGTAGAAATTTTTGAAACTTATGATCTTGTTTAGCCGCAAATTAAGAGCATCAATGCAAGAATTCCTAGGTGAAGTTTCATCACCTAAGTTACATCAGGAAATCAAATTGAGCCACAATATTACCTTTATGCCCTACAAAAACCCAGCTATGTTTAGTTATTATTGATCAATAACACTAATTCTTCACTAGCAGTGACTTTAAAACTTGCTTGTCTTTGCTAAAAGATGTGGCATAGTTTGAGACCAATAATCATGTGATACAGTACATAAGCCTTCAAGTAAAATGCAAGGTAAGCCCGCCTGTGATTGAAGAAAATATATTGTCATCTAGTAAACTAAGTGCCCTAAAATAATTGTGTGGTATGAGCCTAGGCTCACCAGCGAGTATTCAAAACTGATTCTCTCTCTGATCAAATTATGGAGCTTTTCAATAATGATTTTATGACTTCCATTACATTAAATGCCACCATGCCTTTATCAACAAGAAAAATGGTACTGCAGTGCCAAGTGTTAGAGTGCCACGTACAAAATTTATCAGCTACCACTTCTGAATGAAAAGTGCACTACTAGTGTTTATGCTTTTCTAAATACAGAAATAAACTGAGGTTACTACTTTATAAGTAGATAATGAAAAGATTGACTTTAGGCATCAGGGAGGCATTCAGGACTCCCTGTCTCACATCCCTGAGGGTACAATACAGCCCAGGGCTGTTCCTAACATGTAGTATCCTCCCAGGGTTAATACTCCAAGGCTAAGAACACCAATTACCCAACATAACACCTTGCTACACATGGCAGTAGCCTTTTTAAAATCCTTGGCCACATCTTTGATGACAGATATGGCCTGAATAGGAACAGACATCCTGATGCACAACACTACTTGTAGGCAATACAACGGATTTAACCACCACCCATGAATTCATCAAAAGCCTGGATCTAAATAAGGGTTCATACACACAGCTCCAGGTCAAACCTAGTCTTAAAATAAGATATAAATATGCCTGAATCTTTTAACCAAACTACTGCATCCATTTAAGCATGTGTAAAACAGGAGCAATGGTAATGATCTGCTTGTAAGATAAGAAATGACTACAGAACATTTCAACATCTTTTGATATTGCTATACTACAAGATGATATCATTTCTATTGTCAGCCTGGTATACTTGAAGCTCTCGAAGAAAAATATACAGCTCTGAAATGAAAGAAGCAGACTAAAATCAGCCAAAGGACAAAAGCAGAGATCTGAAAGCAGTTACAGGCAAGGAGCTGAATAAACTAGATTTTTGGCTGCAAAGGCTGTTTGACATTGAGCCTAAAAGTGAGAATTGTCAGTCTTGCCCCTATTGGCAAAATGAGCTCAGGATTTCATCTCTGACAGAGCGCACTGACAAAACTCCTCAAGATGGCAGAAAATAATTTCAATAGTTTATTTTGGAAGCACAACTTCTAGCATCGAACTTTTCAAGCAGATTTTGATGGTGTGAATAGGGCATTCAAAATTATGACAATTTTAACTACGATGAACAGATTCTTGACTAGAATCCAAAAAAAAAAAGTCCTTAAGGAGATATGGGCTACAGTTTTGGCATCTTTCATTTAAGGGATCTGAACTTCTTCCTGTAAAGATCATTGAGATTTTATGCTGTCCTGAAATAGTCCCAAGTAGACCTATGTAAATAATCGATTTTTCCAGTGACAAGCGAAACAGAACAGCAACAACAAATTAACTCAAAATTAAACATTTTACTTGATCTGAAACACCTTTTAAAAAAAAAAAAAAATTTTAAGTCTTCAGTTTCAGCCCATTTCAAAAAGCAAACAACATTTTAAACAAAAAGAAAAATTGCAAAGCTTTGTTTGCAAAGATAACTGTTCTGTTTTAAAACTGTTTCCTGAATTAGGTAGTAAATAAAAGTTTTGGTCTATTTTTTCCCCTCAGCAAATAAACTACATGGTAGAAAGTAAACAGACAAGGTCCTTGGGAACATCTGCATCTACATCAAAGCTGGAACACGTTATGTTTGTCTACAGCTTACCACTTTAACCAGCACTGGATGGTTAAAACTTCACCCTATGCGTTCTTTCCTTGTTATTATTCCAACAGAAGGAATTTTAATGGATAGATGAACATCTGCCAGCTTGAGATCTTAACATTTGTTTTTTCATGAAGGCAGACTAACAGGGAGACCTCAGCCAACATTTTGCCAAAACAGGATTTTTCATCTCAAACAAACATACACCCACCAGTTTTCTGGGGAGACTGGGGGGAGAGGCACCTGGAGAAGCTGCTTCTTTCATCTTTCTTTTTTCTTCTTTCTTTTTTTTTTTCCATTTAATCTTCCCCCCTCACACACCTTTCTCTGATGATGATTCCAGAAAAGCAGCAGCTAGAAAATCCATCGTCTACATTATTTGACTCCTATTTCAACTTAGAACTAAGTCCCATGTGATGCTTTGTACATGATAGTTTTTACATATAATTTATATGTACGAAGAGCCTCTACTCCATGCCAGTGGTACTGCTTTGG
Organism: Nipponia nippon; assembly: GCF_047370975.1. Lineage (NCBI taxonomy): Eukaryota > Metazoa > Chordata > Aves > Pelecaniformes > Threskiornithidae > Nipponia > Nipponia nippon. Next base: position 13,035,565 of record NW_028262336.1, on the reverse strand, counting down.
GCATGGGGGCACCACAAGGGCTGGGGCCAGGCAGCCACAGTGTCAATTCTGTCCGCCCTGAAATGCTGCTTTGGGCTGGGCAGCCTGAGCCACACAACTATGCTTTGTCATCATAAGGAGAAGGACAAAACACGACGTAATCTTGTCTTAAATCCCTCTGATGAGGTACAACCAAGGCAGCTGTTTCCTCCATGCCACCCTGCAGAGGTGGCTGGATGCCTGAGGACACAATGGGATGTAGGCTAATTTGAGTGGATGGACTCCCATTTGGCCAAAAATAGATGCAACCAGATTTTAAATATAACCAAGAAAATAAAAGGTAACAGCTTCTCTCAACATCTGTTAGGATTTTTTAAATCCTAAGTGGAAGACATATGACACCTTGAATCTCAGGGTTATTTAATTCCAAAAGAAGTTGAAATAAAATTACTTCTATTGTCATCTGTTTTACTGTTTATCAAGCTAAAGATGCTCCTTACAGGTATTGCAAGGAATTGATTAATGTTTTCAAAGTACCACAGAAATGGTACAGGCACCTGGTATTGAGAGAGAATGTGCAATATCATTCTTGCACAGTACCTTCTATCTTAGGGTATAAAAATGCTTTAACTTGTTACATCTCTGCCAAGCCATATTACCCCAGTTCTGAATGTAAATTGAGGAATAAAGCACTGAAATTACTTGAGCAAAGGCATGCATAGTAATTGAGTAGAAGAGTTTGGAGCCATGGTTTCCAGGTGTCCCATGACAATCCTTGTCTCACAAACCCAATTTATTTTTTTTTTTATTTAGAAAAACAGATCGCAGTAGCATGTTTTCATTGAGGAACAGAAGCCAATAAATTTTGTACATGCTGCTTAAACACTCACAGCATCAGTTGTACTGTAATACCATATTTCTTGTTTATTAAGGCATAGAGGCATGTAAAGTAATGAAAGGCATAAAATCATTATTGAAAAGCTCCATAACTTGACCACAAAGAGAGAAATAGTTGTGACTGCCTTAAAAACTTAGCTTATACTTTGGCAGTAATGACACTTAAAATTTTTTGTATTGGATCCTTGATACCAACCATACTGTTACCAGAAAATTTCGAAGTTACATCACGAATGGTTTTAAGACAAGTTAACAAATGCCTAAAATGGACTCTGAGATGGAGATTTCCTGGGTTCTGAATATAATACTTCATGCTAATTTATGAAAGCCTTTTATTTATTTATTTAAAGGGAAGAGAAAGGAAACAGAGATAGCTTGTCATTATGGTTTTGCACGCTTTCCTCTTCTATGGCCTAAGACTTTTGTATTTAAAAATGGTTACCTCACAACTGTGACCAAAGGAGCTGCCACTTGATGCTAAATGTTTAGAATTTCGGCTTCTCCAGAGTTTTAAGAGACAGCTATTGACCTCTCCAGAGATATTTGAAATTTTCCTTCCCTTTGTGAAACATGGCCTATCCCTTTGTAGCCTTCAAATCCATCAGAAGAAGCAACTGCCTTTCTTGGAGGCAAGATATGAACCATCATCAAAAACTTTAAAGCTAATGCTAAATCACTAAGTGGAGAGTGCCTATCTTTCTTAGATACAATATACCGATCCCACAGTGAACAAGCAGCACAAAGACTATCCGTTCCAGCATTGCTTACAGAGTATGAGTAAGACAAAGCAGGGGTCTATATTTTTGCCTGATAGCTGAAGACAAAAAGTGAAGGAAAGATCTACTAATGAGGTAAAGACTGTTGGCTAGAAGAGTTCAAAAGGAACTGAACATGTATCAATTCCAGATACGTACTGTCCTTAAAACACACCGTTGAAAAGCATAAATCTTTTTTTAATTTTCTCACTCTTGAGAATTGAGAGTGGCAATAAACATACACGCAGGGCTCTGTGCATTAGCTGCCCATAGGCTGATATTACTTAATAGTGACTGAGCGCATGCATTCAAAACCCAATAGAGAACGCAACATTTGTAAAATCTAGAGATCACTAGAGCAGAAATAAACAGCCATCTTGGAAGATAATTAACTATTAGAAGGAAGGCATAGCAACAAAAAATATTCCTGGAAAATATAGCCACCTACATTGACCAAGATATTTGCAAATGAGAAAATTTTCTGTAGTCATTTAATCGAAGGCCTAAGTGAACTGGTAGGCTACTAAATCATAGTGATTAAACAGAGTAAAAGTTAATTTCCTAAAATATATACTTCTTTCTTAGTTGTATCAACTTTGAATTGAGCTTGACCCCAAAGTATTTCAGGACTCTTGTCCTTAGCTCTTGTCCTAAGGACAGAGGTTATCAGCTCCAGTGCAAGTATGTTCCTGCGCGGGAGGGCACCTCTTTGAAGGAGGGGCGTTCCACTGGCCAGCTGGGAGACTTGAAGTACACATAACCCAGCAACCAGGCACTGTTCTGTGACCATCAGCACAGGTCAAGGTCACTCATTCTACCTGACCCTCAAGGCAGAATGGTGGATGCACATCTGACAGTAAAGGCTGCAGCTCCAGCTGAGGGGTCTGCACCGCCTACCTCAGCAGCGGCCAATGCCTCCACCCAGGTGGAGCTGCTGAAGGGAGAGGCTGCAGCGCAGACCTCAGGCTGCAGGAAGTGCCTGCACCTTTCACCTGGGGCAGGGACAGGCAGCAGACCTGCCTCCAAAAGGTATGCCCAGGTGGAGAACCTCCTGCAGCAGGTGGCTGAGCTGCAGGAGGCAGTGAGAAGGCTGCATAACATCAGGGAGGCTGAGGAGGAGTTAGATAGCTGGTTCCAAGCACAGTAGACCCACAACCCACAGCCAAACAGCCAGAAACTCCCTCATCAGTACACACAGAAGGGAGGGGGACCAATAATGCAGAAGAATGGATGGTTACAACGACAAGGACCAGCAGGAGGGAGAGATTTCCCCCAAAGCCTGAGGTCCCCGTGCAGAACCATTTCACTGCTCTGCAGACTGAAGAGGAAAGACCTGTCACACCAGGAGGGATGCTGGAGCTGAGTAAGGCAGCCCAATCTGCTCCCCGTATAACAGCCAGCGCAACTAAGAAAAGGCGACGGGTGATAATAGTAGGCGACTCTCTTCTGAGCAGTGCGTAGACACCCATTTGCCGACCTGATGCACTCTCTAGAGAGGCATGCTGCTTACCGGGGGCTCATATCAGGGATGTCACCAAGAGAGTACCAAGCCTCATACAGTCCATTGACTATTATCCGCTGCTGCTGTTTCACGTGGGCACCAGCAATACAGCCAGGAGCAGTCTGAGAAGTACCAAGAAGGATTACAGAGCCCTGGGAGCAGCAGTAAGGGACTCTCTAGAGCACAGGTAGTTCTTTCATCAGTCCTCCTGTCAGAGGAAAGGGGTTTGAAAGGGCCAGTCAAATCTGGCGAATCAACAAATGGTTATGGGACTGGTGCCACAGCCAGGGGTTTGGCTACTTAGACCATGGGACTTGCTTTGAGAAACCTGGTCTACTGGGGGCTGATGGGGTTCATCTGTCAGAGAAGGGGAAGAGCATCTGCAGTCATAGGCTTGCCAAGCTGGTGAAGAGAGCTTTAAAGTTGCCAGGGAAAGGGAACCTCAATCCATCCCACTCCTACCAGTTTGATGCCAGTGCCAGCAATAGAAGCCTGGAGAAGAATCACAGGTCAGCAGGAGAGCACCTGAAGAGCAGCACAAAGGAATTCCAGCCACTCCAGCCAGTAAGTCAGCTTCATCGGTGGCCCAACTTAAATATCTCTATGCAAACACACGTAGCAGGGGGAATAAACAAGAGGAGTTAGAGATGTGTGCACATCTGCAGGCCTATGATCTTATTGGCATCAGGCAGACGTGGTGGGATGGCTCCTATGACTGGAGTATTGGGATGGAAGGATAGAGGCTTTTTAGGAAGAACAGGCAGAGGAGATGAGGAGGGGGTGTTGCCCTCTATGTCAATGACCAGCTGGAATGCATGGAGCTCCACCTGGGGATGGATGAGGAGCTGAGGAGCTTATGGGTCAGGATTAAAGGGATGGCAGGGATGGGTGACATTATAGTGGGGGTCTGCTGCAGGCCACCCAACCAGGAAGACCAAGCGGATGAGGCCCTCTATAGACAGACAGGAGCAGCCTCATGTTCACAAGCCCTGGTCCTCGTGAGGGACTTCAACCACCCTGATATCTGTTGGAGGGACAACACAGCAGGGCATAAGCAATCCGGGAGGTTCCTGGAATGCATTGATGGCAACTTCTTTCTCCAAGTGACAGAGGAGCCAATGAGGAGAGGTGCTACGCTGGACCTTGTTCTCACCAACAAGGAGGGGCTGGTGAGGAATGTGAAGCTCAAGGGAAGCCTTGGTGCAGTGACCGTGAAAAGGTGGAGTTCAAGATCCTTTGGGTAGCAAGGAGGGCGCACAGCAAGGTCACTACCCTGGACTTCAGGAGAGCAGAATTTGGCCTCTTCAGGGATCTGCTTGGTAGAGTGCCATGGGATAAAGCCCTGGAGGGAAGAGGGGCCCGAGAAAGCTGGTTAATATTCAAGGATCACCTCCTCCAATCTCAGGAGCAATGCCTCCCAACAAAGAGGAAGTCAGGCAAAAATGCTGCCAGGAGGCCTGCATGGATGAACAAGGAGCTCCTGGACAAACTCAAACACAAAAAGGGAGCCCACAGAGGGTGGAAGCAAGGACAGGTAGCCTGGGAGGAATACAGGTTCAAGACCATCTAAGGAACCTGAAGGTGCAAAAGTCCATGGGACCTGATGAAATGCATCTGCAAGTCCTGAGGGAACTGGTGGATGAAGTTGCTAAGCCACTACCCATCATATTTGAGAAGTTGTGGCAGTCTGGTGAAGTTCCCACTGACTGGAAAAGGGGAAACAACCCCCATTTTTAAAAAGGGAAAAAAGGAAGACCTGGGGAACTACAGGCCAGTCAGTCCCATCTCTGTGCCCAGCAAGATCATGGAGCAGATTCTCCTGGAAACTATGCTGAGGCACATGGAAAATAAGGAGGCAATTGGTGACAGCCAACATGGCTTCACTAAAGGCAAATTGTGCCTGACAAATTTGGCGGCCTTCTACGACAGGGTTACAGCATTGGTGCATAAGGGAAGAGCAACTGACATCAACTACCTGGACTTGTGCACAGCATTTGACACTGTCCCGCACGACATCCTTGTCTTTAAATTGGAGAGACATGGATTTGATGGATGGACCACTTGGTGGATAAGGAATTGGCTGGATGGTCACACTCAGAGTAGTGGTCAAGAGCTTGATGTCCAAGTGGAGACCAGTGAGACAACTGGCCTTCCTCAGGGGACAGTATTGGAACCAGCACGGTTTAACATCTTTGTCGGAGACACAGACAGTGGGATTGAGTGCACCCTCAGCAAGCTTGCCGATGACACTAAGCTGTGTGGCGAGGTCAAGACACTGGAGGGGAGGGATGCCATCCAGAGGCACCTTGACAGGCTTGAGAGGTGAGCCCATGCAAACTTCATGAAGTTCAACAAGGCCAAGTGCAAAGTCCTGCATGTGAGTCGGGGCAATCCCAAGCACAAATACAGGCTGGGAGGAGAATGACTTGAGAGCAGCCCTGAGGAGAAGGACATGGGGATGTTGGTTGGTGTGAAGCCCAACCTGACGCGGCAACATGCGCTTGCAGCCCTGAAAGCCAACCATGTCCTGGGCTGCATCAAAAGAAGCATGGCCAGCAGGCCAAGGGAGGTGATTCTCCCACTTTACTGTGCTCTCGTGAGACCCCACCTGGGGCACTGCGTTCAGCTCTGGAGTCCTCAGCACAGGAAAGACATGGACCTGTTGAAGCAAGTCCAGAGGAGGGCCACAAAGATGATCAGAGGGCTGAAGCACCTCTCCTGTGAAGACAGGCTGAGAGAGTTGGGGTTGTTCAGCCTGGAGAAGAGAAGGCTCTGGGGACACCTTACAGCAGCCTTCCAGTACCTGAAGGGGGCCTACAAGAAAGCTGGAGGGAGACTTTTTAGAAGGGCATGTAGTGATAGGACAAGGGGTAATGGCTTTAAACTGAAAGAGGGTAGATATAGATTAGATATAAGGAAGAAATTCTTCACTATGAGGGTGGTGAGGCACTGGAACAGGTTGGCCAGAGAAGCTGTAGATTCTCCATCCCTGGAATTGTCCAAGGCCAGGTTGGATGGGGCTTTGAGCAACCTGGTCTAGTGGAAGGTGTTCCTGCCCATGGCAGGGGGCTTGGAACCAGATCTTTAAGGTCCCTTCCAACCCAAACCATTCTATGATAGCACATGAGATTGCGTCATTCCCAAGTGTTTTAGTTTGCTAAAACAGTAAGGACAGATCACTTGAATTAAAAAAAAAAAAAACCCACACACAAGAAAACCCCACAAACAAAACAAAAAACATACCACAAAAAGCCAAACCAAAACACCAACCCCTGCCAACACCCACACAAAAAACCCACAACCACACACCAAAAAAAAGCCCCACACCACACCAAAAAAACCCAAAACAAAACAAAAAACCCACACACAGTTCAGGAGTATGGCACCTTTTGAATTTTCCCAAAATCTAAATATAATCTAGAAATAAACTGGCATATTACATGGGCAAGAGAGGCAGTAGGAAAAGCTTTTTGTTGTCAGTAAGAGTGGAACTTTGTCTAGAATTTCTAGGGTGAGAGAGGAAGCCTCCCAGATACTTAGAAACCACAGTGAACTGTTTTTATGGGTTATCAACAGATGGTGAAAGCATCACGGTACCTTAGTACTCTTGTTGGATCCCTCCAAACCCCTGCTCTTCCTAGGTTTAGGTGCACTGGCAAGTCAACACATTACAGAAAGATCTGCTGTATCTCAAATCTGGTACAACTAATACAATATGCCCCCATACAATATTTCTCAATCAGCTAGCTGCTTTATTTGACAAACTAGGAAAGAAAATCCCAGATATTTTCAGTGCTACAGAAGCTCAGATACACAACATAAAACTCTAATATACAAGATAGCCCTCTATAACAAATATATTTTTCTGCAGATAAAAATATGCGTTTTGCATTGACTACAAAATGCCAAACCTATTTAACAAACAAACAAAAGTAAATCCTTAGTTTTATAATTAAACTTTCATCTTCCAGTTACAGCAGGCAGGTAGCAAATAGATCCTTGAACAGAGAGATCTGGGATTTGCTGCTGACCGTCCCTAATATGTCAGTCAAAGGTCTAAAGAGCTATGCCAGTTTTGCCCATTTCACTCCACAAAAGATACCCATCTTGTCTCACAACATGCATGTGCACATATATGTTATACACATAGACATGATGTTCATATATTAACCCTTAATACAGAGTTCTGTTTCCATGGAAACAGCAGCAAGCAGCTATGTGTCAAAGTCCTGTTAATTTCCTCATGAGCATGAAATGGATGAGCATCTGCTGGCAACACAGATTAAAAGGGGTGACAATTGGAATGTAAATAATTTTCTTAACTCCAGGTTTTAATATTACTTATTTCAAGAAACATCAATAGAAAAATCCAACTTAATTTCTGGATTAAACTAAAATTCATGCAAGCACACTTATTGAGGAATAAGAGTATGAAGACAACAAGTTAGTCAAGAACTGCTTATCAAAATGTATTTTGTGCGGATCTACAATGGAGAACAGCTGTGCCTCGTAAATAGAATCTAAGGACCCCAGCTTCCCGGCGTGGACTGTTTCGCTGGCTGCATTTAGTATACCTCTAGGACTGCTGGCAGAGTCAGAACTTAGAGCAAAACAGGTCTCAACTAAAAGTGTAAACCAAAAATCCTTTGATAAATACTTAAATACTTTCCACATCAAAAGGACCTTCACATGCCTGTTTTTCTCAGTAGGGACCAACCAACACTTTGCCAAATTCGTGGTCTGAGTCAACAATTATAAATATTCAGTGAAAAGAAATTAAGTTATTTTCCAAAAATATAAAATGGAGTGACAACATATCATACTGAATGTTTCATCCTTCAAACGCTTCTCTTATGTCTTCATTAGTATCACCAACAATCTGAAGACCTAGCAAGAGTTTTGTGAGGAAAATAGTAAGAATACTTAGGATTTATAAAACTCTCCCAAGGTCCATGCATTCCTGTCTGCAAGACTATTACCATATTTATACACTCTGTAATCTAACATTCAAAGTTTTAGTGTGCTTGATCTAGCTGTAGCTTCAACCATAGTCCAAACGCAACACGTTTGGAGGAAAGAGCCCACCTAGCATGTTCACTGAACTTATTAGCATACAGAAAACAATTTTTAAAACAGGAAAAGAGATAAGTGAAAAAATTATTTATGTCAAAATCAAGTAATTAATGCAGATACAAAAAGTCAGACTTAGAAAAAACACATATTTGAAAAATATTATTCTATTACCTTATAGCACGTTTCTGCTAGATACCAAGCTTAAAATAATAATAATGTTACCCAGCCAGTCTAGCAGCCCTTAACCCAAAACCGTGCATGTGTGAACTGCAGACCTTGAATACTTGCACTCTTTTTGTGGATATGAAAGGGTGATATGTGGGCTTTGATCTTTTAATAACTCTGCTTAAGAGGGTTTAACTGTATGAATTAATCAGCGGTCTTCTGAAATGCATTAATTAATTCTACTTTGGAAATTATTATTATTATGTAACCATATTACATAAGCTAGGGCATCTAAACTTTGCATTTATCCAGTAACTTCAGTGAAAATCAAGAGAGCCGCTCTGCATTACAACAAGGAACAGAAACCGCTGCACAATATGATCGGACACTTAACAAGTGGAACGTTCAAATCGCATTACTGTAAAAGTAACAATTTAGGGGGACGCCCTCAAAAATTTAGTGGGAATAATTAAAGGAATCTGAAATATGACTTTTTTTTTCATTTTCTTTGAACTAGGGGAGTTAGCATGATATCCTTTGTATTTTTCAGACAGTATTAATTTTCAGGACTGTGAGGGGGAAGGCCTGGAGGGCAAACTTGAAAAAGATTAGTCTAATTCAAGCCCTATATACAGACGAGAGAGTTTTATCTGTCAGTTTGAAAGAGAACTTTAAAGACGCTGTGATATGGAGCGGAATTATCACCACTATTAATTGCACAGGCATATTAAAAAGACCCTGGAAAGTGACCTCCTCTAATACAGAGAATGCATGTAGAAAAATATGTCTTAATCTTCTTTTCTGTGCTGAGATAAATGTCAAGTGTATCTATCACCTCAATTAACCATAGGAAAAAAGCTGTCAAAATCTAATTCTTTTTTTGACAAGGCGTTTATTCTGAAACCAGCAGAGGGAGAAACAGGCACTTGTATTAGAAAGAGATGAGTGTCAAAGGGTTCTGAAACACATGGTGAGTTTTCCATGTGCGAAATGCTGATTAGAACCATGGTAAATCGGTGCTAGTGTGTTCTGCGTTTGTTGCCTGAGCTACAGTAAAACTGAGGGCTTTGTGGCACGGTTTACTTCAGCATTGAGGTTACATTAACAAAAGAATGTTTTTCAGCTACAGTACCATGCAAAATGCGAAAGAACTGGTGAAATGAAAGAACCTTAACTTCAGGAACATTAAAGACTATTTTACAGAATATTGTAAAACATATTTATTTTGATAGTTTATTTACTCTTTGATTTTTTCCTTTAAATAGAATTGAAACCTTTTTGTTCCTTTCCCTGTTACATCAATGTGATCTCATCAGGGTATTAGGATGGATTCACCCTTCATCAGCTCGATTCACTCACACACGGAACTTTTCCTACGTAACCCTTGTTTTTTGCAGAACAGCAGTAAAAGGCAAAGCAGAAAAACAATATTTACACATATCTTTTTCATAACTGGGCTTTGAAAGCAAAATGACTGACCTACTAATAAAATCTTCATATTAAGGGCAGCTAGAAAGAATTTTGCCAAGTAATTGGTGCAACCAAACTTGCTTCAGTTAGAAACCACGCAGAAGAGGAAAACTGCCTATCTAAAACAACGCATCTTGAAAGAGCAGTTCGGAATCATGAGGCTTAAAAATCATCCAGCTATCTTTCCTGATTTTAAAATATCTGATGCATGTGCACGTGTGTGTGTTCATTCAGGTTTTTGAGACTCCTGCATAAAACGAGAGTTTGAAACTTTTTTTGAAAATTACAATAGAGTTTTTTGTGCAAAGTATTAATTTTAAGGGGGGAGGGGAACAACTGTAAGAATTGAGATTGAAATGCCGTAGAAGTCTAGGATTTTTCAACCTCCAGAGCTAAATCATTTCATATCTCTCAAGATGAGATGAGCCCGAGAGCAGTAGCTGCCACTGCAGTAGAATAGCATAACGTTCTTTGCCACCATGCTTTTTCCAGAGACAAATGATGCCCAGAAAAGCTATATATATACACTGGAAATATACGTGACCTACAGTGTTTGTTGGAAGATAGAAGTGCATTCAAGGATTAAAACAATTGCATCTCACAAAAAAGGACAGGCTTCCCTAGGGAAAGCTCTAGGATCGCTTGTTAGCTGTAGCACAACTGAAAAACAACAGATCAGTCCTCCACTTGTTTAGGTTGTCATATGCTTTTGACTTCAGTGACACGATATGATAGAGTGCCAAAACTGGCTCTCTGTTTCCTTAAGAGTAATGCAAATAACAGATCCTAAAAGCTTAATACAAACAGGAGTCCTCAGGCAGGGCCTGCTCCACTGTATTTTTTTGCTGCTGTTCCAAACATGACTCAGAATTAAAAATTGGCCAAGTCAGAATCACATCAGGTATGTTCCTCTTACAGGACTTCTGTTAATATGAGCAATGGGTAAGGAATGCAGTCTTGCTAGCCACAATGAAAGCATGCATACGTCTGCTAATATAAAATTACTCAAAACAAGAAAATAAAAACTACCACTAATATTTCTGAAAATATAGATTGTGGACCTTAAATTATTTCCAGAAAGTACAATAAAGCAAACAACCATTGAGCAAATATTAATCATGGCATGGAGAATTCAGGTGATATGCAGGCTTTGAGAACGGAGGAATTTTCTCTTTGATCTTTTTTAAACTCATGCAAAGGAATTTGGATAGAAAAGTCTTGGTATTCTGGGTAAATGATATGAATAAAGTACAAGACAATCACACATCTACGAAAATGTGATTAACATGGCATAATCATTCAACACAACATTCTCTCCCATTTCGTAAGCTACAAACACTCTGGAGCACTCAGTTAAAACTGGTAACAGCACAGAAAGGATTCACTTTCCTATTTCCCACATACTGTATCAGCTACGCCAAGAAGGAAATAAACCAAAAACAAGAGTCTGGAAGTCTTTTTTAATTCCAAGAAAGAAAAGCGTTACCCAATGAAGCTTTATTCCAATAATGATAACACACTCTAAATTAGATCTAAATAGGTGTTCTTTCCTTCTCTCAACTACCAGGCAAAATGGGCACATGGTCTTCTCAGCTAGAAATCCAGACCTGTCAGTGGTACTTGTGGGCTTCTAGCCATTGTCAAAGGGAGATTTCCAGCTTAAGCCCAGCTGGGCTCCAGCTCTCCAGCACTGCCCTCGTCTGCCTCGGGAGCCCCGACTTACAGCTCTAACACACAGCAAAGGTACAAAGCTCCCGCTGAGCCTCAGTGGCAGTTTACATGTATGTTTTTAAGTTTGCAGTAAAGGTGAGATAGTTCAAATTTGCTTTGGATTGCAGAATAACCATACTATAAATGCATTTGTATAGCTTGTGAGGCCAGAACACGCACGAAGTGAGCTACCTTGGCTCACCCAGTGCACGACAATTTCTGGCTCACAGCATTTGTGTGTGTGTCAGATAGGACAGGGGTCTCTGGTCCTTGAAGGACAACAGAAAGTGCGGGATACATTTTAGTGTTTTCAAATGGGAAGCCATTAAGATATTTAGCAGGACACAGCTAGTAGTGATCCAAAACAGATTTCTGCCACGAGAGAAGAGGAATGAAAGATATAGCAGTCCATTCCCACCAGGAGCTCACCTTTGGTGTATGACAAAGTCCTCCCCGCTCAACACGCCATGTGTGGCTTTGCAAAGCAGCACGTGATAGTACGGAAGCAAGGCTGGTACGCACAGAGGGTTGCTCTGCAGATCCGAGGAGTCAGAGGCAGCGCTAACCAGGACCCCACAAGGGCAGCTTGCACCTGGTCAGTTTTCTCTGGACCAGTAACAAAGAACTTGAGCTGTTGCTGTTCTTTGGTTCTGGTGCAGGTACTGAGAAATTATCAAAATAACAGCTCAAGACCTCATCCAGTCGAAGAAAATATCACTTTGAACCAGCCAGGATCCTGATCCTGTTTGATTCCCAGTACTACATTTTTCTTTGCCCTTTTTATTCCCCCATTTCCTGGATCTACAACTGTATTTTAAAAAAAACTCTTATTAAACAAGCTTCCATTACCAAACCAAGGCACATACTTGCCTCTACTCATTGTTTATAATATCACAGATCCAGACCATCATGTAGCAGCTCTACTGACACTGCCACTCATTTCACAGGTAGCAAGACAGACAGCAAACAGTTAAGCCACTGTTCCTGTGTCCCTGTCTCAGCTACAGTACTTATCTGGAAGGCGACCAAGCAGCTTGTCTTCAGCTCTAGTTTCTCACCCACTTCATCACACGATTTTACTGAAGTTGATACTTCTTCCTGACACAGGCTTTACCTACCTACCTAGTGCCAGTCTCTGACCAGAAACAGAGCAAAAGCTCTGTATTCTGTCTGCCTTGAAGCACCAGATGCATTAACAGCACTTAATTCACATCCACTATAATATGAATAAGGAATTTAAATGGATGGTTATTGAGAAGTTACGCTCTCTATCGCTACATAAAAACTTAAGTGTCGTGCTTGACAAAACCCACAAAATAGTGTGAATAGTTGCACCATAATAACGGGCTGATGTGTTCCAACTTATTTTAAGCTCTTTTGAACGTAGTTTCATAAAGCCCACTTGTATGAACATCCTGAAGATTTCCTCTTGTTAAAAAACCGTCCATTTTTAACGAGGATTTCATAAGGTGACAGTGTTTGCACCTCTCTCACCCCCCCTCCATCCTGGGAAAGAGATAAAATCTCAGAGTTTAAGAACAGTATTTATATGACTTAATGAGTTAAGGGAGCTGGAACAGATGTGAAGGTACTCTATGGGGATTCTTTGTGGAAGAGATTATAAAAAAATAGTGTATTTGCTTTTATTACTACTGTAAATGCCTGCTCAAAGCACTTGGGTACTTCATACTATTAAAAATGAAGAGAATCAGGTACCCCAACTGCAAGGGACAGAGCACAGCCCATTCCACCGTGCTCATTTCCATAACCTGACTCACACTCTGCCGTCAAAATACTCTGATGACAGTTCTTTGTGGAAGAGCTTGAATACTACAACGCGCAATTCTCATTTAGTGAGAGAGAGTTGATCTGCCGCCAGCACACTTCTGTCATAGCCTATGATTAATATAATACAGAAATAAAAGGAAAAGGTTCAACTGGACCTTTTGATTCAAATACCTCTAAGAAGTTTCTATTTTGAACTAGTAAACATTAGCCAATGATTTTCTTTTGCTTGAGCCAAAACAAAACAAAAATCTATCTGAAATGTGCAGTGTTTGCCTTCCCTATTTATGTTTTTCTGTGCTGAACTAGAAGATTTAAGAGGGTGAAAGAGATACAATCAGGATTAGCAAGCCAGTAAAATCTTACAGTGAACAGGAAAGCATGAAGATTTGTATAAATATTTGCAGGAACTGGAAAGAGCAGATGCACAGTCAAATAATCCAGAGGATGTGTGTACACTTGCTTTTAAAAGAAAACATTTCTGTCCCAATCTAAAAAATAATTAGACAAAGAGAATGCTTTCATCAGCTGGACAGCTCCAAAATTCTTCATTCTGGATTTGTTACCAAAAAAAAAAAAAATTAAGGAAAATATCTTTGTAGAAAGAAGCTTCAAAGCATATTCTTGTCAATGTATACTTGAAGGTCAGTTTTTCTAAATAGGCAATTCAGTCTCCATTGATAACTACTTGTAATACAGCTTTAAAAACAACAACATTGAACACCAAAAGAAGTAGAAAAATCAGGTAAAATTCTGCTGGCATGATTACAAGTGTCTATACAAACATCAGCTCCTGTTCACTGAAAGGCTGTGCCCCTGTCTAAAGGAGATATGCCCAATTCATGTGTCTGCATCATTACCGTTTGCCTGTAATATGGTTTTGCATAGCTGTGCCAGTTCCTACTGAGTGTGAGAAGACTCGCAGAGTGTGAAATCTTGCAAAATAAATGAGCCATAGGAACAGTTTGCACAAATCTCACATGATCAGCGTGGTAACCTAATCACCTAGTATGTTATTTCCATTATTAGTAATAGCAATTATTCAGGCAAATAAATGACAAAATAAACCCCTTGGTCTCAACGTTTGAGTAGTGCTGGGTCTGAAAAAAGGATTATTATGTTTTTCCATGCACAAAGAGCAACTGTATGCTAATGTACCCCCTTCCTTCACTAAGCTGCAGGGAAAGAGGCTTGTCAGGCTCTCGGACAGCTCATGCTAATACAAGCACGGTCTCTCAAGCAGGCAGGCTACAGAAAATGAGCTAGGGTGTCTTGAGGGTAATAGAAATTTGATGGCAGTTGGAAGAGAGTAACTTGTCAGTCAGAGGAAGCCTCCACATTGGTGCACAGCGCTGAGAAAAGGGATTTAGTGGGGGCTTTCTGCCTCTCATCACTACCCAAGGAGGCTGCAGCCTTGCTCCCCAGCACGGGGAATCTTGGAGTTACTCCCCCACTTCTCCCCAAAAGGCACCAGCACAACCAGGCAGTTTCAGTTTATGTTTTCTTTGCCCCTGACCCCAGAGAATTTGTGCATTGCTATCTGCAGCTTTGTTGTGCTGTAAGGGAGAAGAGTACAATATTCCTCTCTGTCTCTAAATGGTGCCCACAAAGAAAACCTCACAGCAGCAGTCATTAAAATGCACAGCAAAACAAAATAAAAGAATTTACCTAGATGAAGACAAAAAAAAAAAAAAAAAAAGGAAGAACAGTTAATAAAAGTGTCCTATTTCTGAAGAAACTGAAGAGAAATGGGAAATTGCATTTTCACAATTGAGTTGACCTATCACTTGCCAAACATGTTGAAACAGGTTTTAGTTCTACTTCATTTACAGCTACCTTCAAATAGACTATTGTGTGCAGTTAATGAGCACAAGTTGCTTGGGAAGTTTTGCTTTTGGATTCTGTTTTTTAGAGGAGTTGGAGTTTTTTCGGTGTTTGGGGTTTTGAGGAGTTTTCTTTGTTGCTTTGCTGGGGTTCTTTTAAGAATTGTAGTTTGGTGGGGTTTGGTTGGGTTTTCTTTGGGTTTTTTTGGTTTTATGGTTTTTGTTTGGTTTGGTTGGTTTTTTTGTTGTTTGTTTTTTTTAATTAAACTAAACATGATATACTGTCAATATTTTTCCAATAAATTTAGGAGGGGAAGAAGAGAAAACCACAACCCAAGCTAGGACTGAAACATTTGTCTGCCCAAATATAGACATTCATTTGGCTAAGCAAAGATGGCCTGTTTGCAATCGCAATCATATATGACAATGACAAGAGAAGTGGAAGGTGTAGGACCCTTTGGCAATCCATCACCATCTGCTCTGATTTCATCACGAAAAAATCTGCGCAACTGAACCTTGAGGAGACATTATGAGAAGACCTTCACATTCTTTAGAATGAAGATATAGAACACTGATTAAAATTCATTATGAGTCCTAGTATCCTCATTTTCAACACACTAGCATGAGCGAGTGTTGCAGAAATGCTTGACAGAAAACCTTTTAACCTGTTACAGAACAAGTGTGAGAAAAATAGTGTTTTTACCCCTGAAGCTGAGAACTCAAGTAGTTATATACCAGGTGAGTGCAATAGCACTATTTAGGATGAGATTTATCAAGATAGCTTTGAGATTTACTTCTCTTGGGATAGGCATCTAAGTAGTAAAAGAAAGCAAGCAGAACTGAAACAACAATCAGTTCTTAGCCTGCCCAGGAGCAACATCCCTTTGGCTCTAATGCATCCCTTCCGTATTTAATTATGGATATACTATTGCAGACACACCACAAATTAATGATTGGAGTCCTTGTGAATCATGCCACGTACAACAGAGTTCCTCTTTCTTCCACTCTTAATGCCTGCCTCTAATGTCTGCTCAATTAGGTTTCCCTGTCAATATCCTAAGAAAGTATGATGCATAGACTGAAGGTGATCTTAGTGATGACATCGATATCTTTAATGTAATGAATACGAGCAATGAACTACTCTAAGATGAATGCCAATTTTCTGGAAGTTTCTGCTCTTTCATCAAACTTTCTCCTCTCTTTTTGTATGCATAGGGCTTGGAAGCCGTGATTAATTTTTTTTTTTCTGATTAATGCAGGACTCTGGTACACAGGTACAGGACTGGTACACAGGGCCTGCCCCAGGAAGAGCCAAGCAGTGAAACCACACACACAGAGATCTGAGGGGAAATCCCATGGCTCCTTTCAGCCTGGGGAGATATGTCCCGGCTCCCAGCTCTGGCTGCATCCCAGCCAGGTGCTGGGGAAAGACCCACACGTACCTGTGGGAAGGTGCTGGAGCACACAGGCCAGGAGTCAGAGCCACGCTGCAGAGCCCACCACCCCAAAACAGCCTCAAAGCCACAGACAGACAGACAGCTACAACATAAGCCCCTTTGCTGGGTCATTAAGTTTTATTAGATCTCAAGTACAGCTTCGTTACATGTCCTAAATAGAGCTCTAATACTGAGATGTTGTCTTCATCCATCTTTTATATCTGGAGATAATCATCAATTGCTTTCACCAGCCTTACAAACTAGCCCCAGCATAAAGAAAGAACATTAGAAAGATCAAAGAAAGATCAGAAAGACCTTTCAGCGGTGGTGAAGGAAAAAGACAAATAACATGCTTCTGAACATTTTTGAAAAACACTCAAGTTTTCCTACATTTCAAAAATAGTAATAAAACAGTTAGACATTATTCAGGAGCGGTAAAAATTATCCTTCAACAGAAGTTTTTAAATCAAGACTGCAAGACTAAACTTTCTCCGTAAAAGAGGTGCTGTGCTTCAGTCATCATTCACTGGGCTTGGTGAAAAAAGTTATTAAATCCAACTGTATTTTAGGCCAAGATGGATCAAAATAGTTGAAATTGATCCTTTCCTGCTTTCATATCTGTGTCTCCAAAATCTAGGAGCTTTTATTTAGTTCACTTGGAATCAAATTATCAGGAAGCAATTAGCCTTCTTAAAATGGAAAAAGGCTACATCGTGCTCACTTATTTTTAATACTTCATCACATACAACAGGGAATACTGAGGATCAAGGGAGAAAGATCACTGCTCACAAAGAAAAGCATGCATTAGGCAGATACACAATACACCTCAGAGAAACCCACTACTATTGCCACCTCATATTCCTGAGCTCTGAATTTCTACCCAGCGTTTAAAGTTTTTTTGGCAATTGGTGCGCTGGAAGTCTGCTTACAGCCTTGAGAGATCATATCGAGGTCTCTCGAGAACAAAGGACCATAGCCGGATTACTGTACATCTTATTTATCTTATACTGATGTGCCTTTACAAACGAAGACCCCTTCATCCTAGCATTATAGAAATACAAAATAAAGGAGACAGCTGCAAACGCTCAGAGATGGGACAACTAACACTGGCCTCTGGTGGCCTGTGCAGAAACTGGCCAGACTCTAGAAACAGGGCAATTTCTGAGATGGGACCATGCTTTCCTTTGCGAAGAGCCCACCCATAGTGCCTGAGCCCATTGTGTTAATTAAACACCTGCCACCTAGGTTGGAACAGGGTAAGAAACCCTGAGCTGCAGCTTGTTTTCCTAGGCCTGAGACCAGCAAAGCCACATTTACTGTTCAACCTCCCCAAACCTTTCTCCCATCTCTGCTCCTCTGGTGTGCTGAAAGAAGAGCCCATTCCCCCCGCTCTGGGCTGCCAGGCGCGCTTTTCCCCACAGTGCTGAGACGCCCCACTCTGAATCAGCTAGTTCTCCTACGAAGCCTTACAGGGTTGGGCTTTGGGATGAAATTTGCCATTTTCCTCCAAGATCTGAAACGCAAAGACCATCAGCAGCGGGCAGCCAGAGGGGTACACCAGCACTCCTGAGTGCTTCTGTACCCAGCAACTGGAGCCCCGTTTCAGGTGCCTGGTTTGAGCTGCCATCTCCTGCAGCCCCAGTGCAGCCTCAAAGAACAAAAGCAAATATTCACCCAGCTTTAACACCTAATTTTAGGTGAAGGGAGGTTTTGTACCAGTGACTAAGTTTACAGCAGACTGGGAAAAGTTTTTGGAACTCACCTGAGTGCTCTGGTGAAAATGCTGGGAATACTCCCTGTTATCTGCCACTCCTGAAGGGAAATTTCTTTGTCCTGTGCATTGCTCTCAACTCCTCTTTGGGACTTTCAGATAAGTAGGCTTGCCCCATTATTTTCACTAGATGCATCTGATGGAGTTGCAGACCACTGATACCCCCTGTTTTATCAGGGAGAACAAGAACTCCCCATAAGCTGTCTCACGCTAACCAGAGAGGAAGAAAGTTGCCAAGGGCCTTGGTAATGCATGCTGCCCGACCCACGGCACCGGAGCATTGCAGGAGGTTGCGTTTACTGTGCACAGAAGGTCAATATCCTCGCTCAGCTTTGCAGTAGCAGTGGAAGAACTAGTCTCATAATTTACTATTCATTTCAAAGCCCTAGGCATGTGTTCCTTTAAAAGAAGAGTGACAGCTTCCTTTGTTGCACAGGTCTGTGCCAAGATCAGGTGAGAGCACTGTCGGTCAGATAGCGGGGGCTGACTGGGACAGACCTTCAGACCATCAGAGTGGTTCTCCTGGTACATCTCATGGCACCTGGGGCTAGCCATGTTCCCCTGATGCCCCGTATCTCCTCTTCACTGCAGGAATCGCTCAGTGCATGTGAGCGGCATGCCTCTGCGGCCACCTGGTAACTCACAAGAGACTAGTTGGGAGGGCCAGAGCCTACTGGCAAGGCCAGATCCAGCACATGGGCTTTGCTGGCGCAGCTTGGTTCAGGGATATTCATCCTTCTGCTACGCTGACAAAAAACAACAGGCAGTCACCCAACATCCTCATTGTTCTTTCGGGAGAAAAACAACCTCAGAATGGCTAGAAAAGGAAAAATATGTGTGGGTACTCATGGCCCAACATGTGCTTTGTCTGGTCAGCGATACTGCCAAGAAAGATGTGGCAATTGGCCAAAAAGCCTCGGCACGCCAACAAAACACACTGAAAGCTCAATTATGAGGTGGCAAAAATGGTCACGGGTGTTTGTGATGATGTGACTGAGTGCAGTGATGTATGGTATGAGCACGCAGAGCTGTTCAGGAATGACCGTGTCCATCTGTCAGAGGGTTGGATACATGACTGGATGACAGGCACTACTGGTCAGTGTGACAGACCATGCTTTCAGCACTTCATCAGAATTGCTTTCAAAGTGCTGCCTAACAACTGTCAAGTATCACTGTATCGTAGGAGTTATAAAGACATTTTCAAAGGACAATAATGAAGTAGCTTTGTGAATTACTAGGAAGAGCTCCACTCAAGCATGAGGGGCCTGGCAGGGAAAAAAGCATGGAGAGGAAAATATAAAAAGCAGGTGATAGAAATAAATCCCTTCCTTCTACCAAGGAGATCTCATCCTGAATTGTGAAGGAGATACCAAGTATTTGGGCCTCTGGCAGCAGAGTAAGTCAGGGTACCTTTATACGGGGCACGCAATAACCACAGAACAGTTCGACTATGGGACTTTTTCAGGTCACTGAGAGTGCCCATACGGTGCTCCTGGTGGGAACCACTGGATTTTGACATTTCCATTATCACTTAATATTAAAGGATGAACACTGGATTGATGGAAGAAGTTCAGCCTGTACAGAGGCCTCATGTCTGTGTGCTGCTGAAATAGCCTTTACAAAAAGACCCAGAGGCTGCTTTCTCCTGTGTTTCAAAACCTTCCTCAAACAGCATCTGGAGATATTCCCCATCTTCCTCATTCCCCCTTTCTTACATTCACAAAGAATGAGCCCTGATCTTTGCCTGAGCTACACTGTTGGTAGGTCTGTGCCTCGGTGATCCTGACTCATCGGCTTGGCCTTGGGACCCATCTCATCATTTCAGATTGGTCTGGGGGGCACCGGCCTGTCACCCAAACCTGGTTACTATCACTGCAGCCACCCGACTCACCACACTGGTGTACTGCAGGTCTGCACCCAGTGAAGGCACTGCCCCTGCCCGCACCATTGCCACCCTCTGCTCCCAGCTCACCTGGCACTGCTGCTCCCTGGCAGGCAGACCTCTCTATTGCTTTAACCTGCACATCATCTTTGATATCACAGCAAAAGTGGCTGAGCTTTGGTTCAGTGGAGGGACAGTATGCACTGGGTGAGGAGGAAAATCATGCTGTATTGCTCTGGGAATACTCACAGTCCAGCCAAACAAACAAACAAACAAACAAAAAGTCAACCCACAAAACACCATTTCCTGGGTACTGTCTGGACAGGCAAATGCAACGGCTGTAGTTGTAAAACCCTTCCCTGCAACTCCCATAAAGAATTGGCTGGTACAGCCAACACTTCATTAGTCATTCATTAAATACTTTCTACTATTACAGCCAAAGGTGAGCCAAAGCTAGTGATCCAGAGTTTAGCAGATTAAAAGCATTCTTAGTTCCTGTAACCATCCATTCCTGCAATAGTTTAAATTTCTCTAGTCTATCATCAATATATAAACCATTTTCATAATCTTATTTATTAGTTTCTTCCACTTTCTATATGCATACTTTTATTTCTTAAGTCTTGCTTTCATTCTATTTGGCTGTATCTTTTTCAGACTAATTTTTTTGTTACATCTACTGAAGGAATAAAAGCTATACAGGCGTAGAACCAGGGTGAAACTGCAACTCCATAAATTTTCCATATAAATGCACTTCCATAATGTACATAATAAAAAAAACAGCCTACTCATGTCAAGCAGCTTCACAGTTCAGGTACTGTATGAAATTTACAGTTGTAAATGGATCAAACTATTAAAGCACTTATACGAACTTGAATACGTGAGGCTAGCCGAAACATCAAGTGAAAGAAAGCATTTTCTGATAAGTATTAGTTTGATAGAAGTCTTACAGCAGTTTCAGTTTGGATTATAGGTTGGGATTTTTTTCCCTCCAAGTCTTGTCAAGAACTGCCTAACTGTCCCTTCTGATTGAGGTTTTAATCCTCTTGAAATTCATGTACTACTTCTGAAGGTAATTCGGCATCTGAAACTCTTCCGTTCTTTCTCAAGGGATAACAGGAGAGTCAGTCAGTCCATGACAACATCTTTCACAAAAGAAATTACTATCTACTTGCAGCAAAAAGATTGCAAAGTAAACATTTGTGTGTTTGTATGTGTACACTCTCTCTCTCTCTAAATGTATGTATACACAATATACAAATAAAAATATCTCATGAATGACATGAAAGTCAAGACTAACCTTGAGAAACGAAGTATCCACCCAACAGCTTTGGTAGTTGGGGTTTAAATTGTCTGCTCTTAGATCCTGTGTAAATCACATAGTCCTAAAAGGTCTGTGCTTTTTGTTGTTGTTTCCAAAAGCTTAGCTTTCAGACATTTGGAATGAAAAATAACTCTTTATGTGAGGAAAAGCTGCTATAGGCCTGCCACCTGCTGTACGGACCTGCATCAATGAGTTAATCTGCAGGAACACTCAATTATGAAGCCAGGAATACACTTCCTTGCCAGCCCATCACAAAACTTCTAACTATGCAAAACCAGTAGATATTTTGGACACTTAGAAGCCTCGCCTCAGCCACTGGATGAGTGCCCTCACGGAGAAGAAATCTAGAGTTGTTCAAGTTACTGCATAAAGAACAGTGACTGTGACGATAGACTGGCATATTGATGTGCAGTCCCTTGACTTCGTCCACTCAGATTTCAGTCCATTTCCAAAGCACAATTAAACCAGTCTGACTTTGGAAGGGGAGAGGCAGCCAGTAAACACAAGATCAGTTGCAGAACTGGACCTAAACGGGCAAAATAAAGATGAGGGAAGAGGGCAGAGTACACAACCCCACCTTACAGAAAGGAAATGAAATGAGAGTACAGACTATTTAAGAGACCTGCCTCATTATCAGAATTTGTCTGTGAATGAGCTGTGAACTAAATCAACATCCAATCCCGTAAGCCACAAGCCATCCGCTTATTACGCCAGCCATAAGCACGTCCTTCCTCTTGAGGGGAATGATGGATTTTCTGAACAGAAGGGTAGCTCAGGCATTTATATGGATTAGGTCATTTCTGATCACCACAGTCATATGAATATGTTCTCCCTAATGAGAATGTAATTGTTCAGAAAAGCAAAATAAGTTTTCTAAAAAGGTATTGAATTAGTAGTCAAAGTAGATATATCAAAAGAATGTTTTAGGCATCTAAAGCTGTAAGTCTAAATAACTATTATGGTCTCTTTTATTAGACCAACAGGTCCTACTTTATTGTGGCTGTGTTACAGTGAAAGATAAATCATTTAACATAACAAAAGTCAAGTAACCACAATAGAATATTGTCACTAAATCAGTCTCTCCACATGAAAATTAGTCTTTCATCTTTTGCTTTGCATTTCTTTTATTTTTAGTAAGTGTCTGTGGCGTCTCTATCCAGCTGAACAAAGTTGCTAACCTGTAAGCTTACGTGATTCTGTGCATTTGAACTGATAAACAAATGTTTACCATCATTTATTTTTGAGACAGTATGCCATAGAACTTAAATAAATTTGTTATTATTTAAGCAAACACATTATGTAAGGAAAAGAGCATTGTCATGATTTTGTTTCTCATACAAATCTTAGTGACATTTACTTTTTTCAGTTTTATCACATAACTCTACAATTAGAAAAGTCCTTCATATGGTTTTCATATGAACTAGTAAGGGGAAATAAACTCTTCAGTAGCATTTAAAAGGAATCCAACAGAAGTCAATTTTAAGCATTAACTTGGCCAATGCATCATATAAACTTTAAGTCAATTGATACCAAGTTATGTATTACTATATAATTCTGGCTTGATGGCCTCCAGGGATGTCTCAGAATCTTGCTGTGCTTCGGTGCTCATATACTGATATCGTGTATCAGTGAATATAATCAGAACAAGTGTATAAACTTAAAATAGCAAAGCTGTTGCATGGTAGACAAACTGGAATTGTTATAGACAGTTTGTACCAATTAAAAAGTTCGGTCTGTTAACTAAATACCTGAGGCTATCTTTTGGCCCTCAAAGTTGGAGAAAAGGTCTATTTCAGCACCAAAGAGCAATTATATCCAGCCTAGTGACTGGCAGTTGAGTTTACAAAAAGGTTAAGAAAGCCCTATAGGTCAGCGTAGCCAAATAACATTGAGGTAACTGCACTGAGATAGCTTAGAAGAAAACAGTAATTGAGGAACAGAAATGTCAACACTTAATCATAGTCCTTACAATTTTTCCTAGGTGGGAAGAAAACGTTTGATGCCAAGCTACCAAATAGCCTTTGCAAACCAATATCAGCTGCACCTGGAAGTGATCTAGATGTTACATTTTCCTAGGGACACTGCTTTTTCCTGCATTCTGACTACAGCAGTTACAGAATGCGCTCATAAAACAAATAGCACAAATTACTAGAGGTGGAAAACTTCTGCAGCAGAGTCACCTCCCTGAATTACGGTAATTTCATCAAGCTTTATTAACAGCCAAAAGCATTCCCTGAAAGATTTTAAGAAAATCTTGGAGACCTTAAAAAAAACATGGCTTGAGGCCATATGAAGACAACTTATTGCTTAAGAGCAATCCAATTGCCTTAGACATTCTCATAACATTGTCCCCTTGCTGTTCAATACTAAAGGAAAAGGCTGTGTGCCCCCATGTTATTGTAAGATTTCAGAAAGAAGAGACTACCCATTGAGCAAATGATAAAACCACAGTTCCAGCCCCAGGATATTGTTGCCATCCCATCATACAGAAAGCAGTGACTGGAGCAGAAAGGCAGTCACAGCAACTTAGACAACATACATCGTCCTAGCACTGCTCAACAGGTGAGTCACAGCATGAAATATCTCCTTTTCCATCTCATCATTTGTATGTTCACAAAGAGGCACAACTCCTGCTAGATATCCCTGCTGTCCCAGTGGGGCAAAGGGAGAGAAGGGTGGAGTGACTTAACAAAATTACCAATGAGACTTGCAAAACACTGTTTGTAACATCAGGAAAATAAAAAATTAGCCTCTTTTTGGCTTGGACAGCAGAAATTATTTTGAAATTTCTTAAACATGCTATCTGCACCAAGATGGCTGCAGAATCACAACAGGTATTGCTTTCTTTTCACTGAGCTCATGTGATACTTTCAGCCTCAGAAAAACTAAGAGAAAAGGAAAATATCACCACATAATTCTGAGAATCTAAGTACCTCCGTAGCATTGCCTTGAATAGTGAGCTCAACTGATTTACTGCTCTTAAAGCAGGCAGGGGAGAAGGCACCCTCACGCTAGATGAAGAAATTAAGTGAGGAAATTACCGTTATAGGAGTGACTTAATTTTCATTGATCTAATTCCTGACAGATACACCAGCAGTGAAGAGTTTACTGTTGGTTCCTCCTTCCTCCGCTATCCCTCCTCACCTTTTTACCGCAGAAGCAGAACAATAGAATCAAAGAATGGAGGAAATACTTAACATTTCTCTCAAATTGCTAATTAGTACTCCTCTTGGGTAGAAGCTATCTCATGCTGTTCAGCCTTTATAAAAGATTTGCTGAATACCAGTACAAGGATGGCACCATAATACAAAAAATGTCATTGGGTCAAATTACCTAAAGATTATTTTTTTAATCACCATTTTGCTCAAATGACAGCAATAGTTCTTTTCTGGCTGTATATCGAGAGGCACAAAACTGTTATTGGGGCAGAAATCAGGAGCTCTATTTAACAGACATAGAATTCACATATCATGTCTTGACCTAAAATAGGGTTTATATTCAAAATAGATTAGCTGACCTCTTTAATGAAAATGGCACAAGACTGTTGGACACTGTCCCCAATAAGCTGGTGTGCTCTGATAGCAATAAGTGCATTCTGTTTACAGCTTGGCTTTTAAACACGGTAGTCAACACGGTAAGCACAACATGCCTATAGAGAAAACAAAGTCTGAATACAGTAATGTATTTTCCACCTTGCATATTTTAAGCCCTAAAAGTCCAAATGAAGCCAACAGAAAACATCGCCATCATTGTTATTTCCAAATAGGATCAGGTTTCCAGGTAGATGCGTATACCATATTTTGACCTGTGCATAGCAACATCCGAGTGAAAGATTCAGCTCTCCTAATCAGAAACACAGCCTTCAAATATAGCAGAAAGTCACCATACATAAGCAAAAGAAAAATATTCACTTTGTGGTTCTATATCCATTGCTGCTGACAGATGACATCAGCACAAAGTTTTCCTGAAATTCCCAGCTCACGGGGTGGGGGGGGTGGGGGGGGGGGTGGGTAAAAAAATCAGGTGATGGGTTTACTTATTTATTACATTTCTAGCTACCCGTGTTTGAAAGAAAAGCTTCAAAATCTAAACTCAGGTACACCCTCAATATTAAGACATTAAAGGTAAACAAAAAGAGATCATAGATTCCATCTATTTTATATCACCATTTTTGAATGGTCATTCTTTTAGTGGAGGCACAGGGCTGGATCATGGTTGAAAAGCTTGGTCTTGGTGAGCTAGTGGTCCATGAGGCACCATTGTAACAACGGTCAAAATAATGATGCAAAGCTTTAGCAGCTATGTCATCCACTGTCTCGCCACAGCCTGCTCACAGAAGATGCAAGGGTCCAGCACCCTTTCTATATTGGCAGTTCTGCTGCTACTAGTAAAACTGGATTGCTGGGAAACTTCAAAAAGTAATGAGAGGGTATACCCAATGTGGAAAAATACATGCCTCACATAAATAATACCTATGAGTTCACTGAGGTTTGTAAAATTTGGGAAAGACTATGCCTAAAGAATTTAGGTTGTTTACAAAACAAAGCAATGTGTTTCCAGAGCACAAAAAAAAAGTTGAGGCTCTGATTACTACCACAGTTTACATCTACATGCTCATAGGTCAGCTGAAGAGAGCCCTTCACCACAAATGCAAATATAAATAAAGATTAGACACTGAAAAGAATTCAAATACATGACCAATGTGGTAGTTCCCTATCCATAAGAAATACACAATTCCTTTCTAATTTATCCAGATGATACAAAGAATAGTTTCAAAAGTTCATCCCACGAAGCTGACAATAGTAAGTTCTTCATGCTATTTTGAACATAAGCGTGCAAGAAATTTTAAATAGCGTTAGATCACTTCTTTCTATTCCCAATGTTGGATGAACTCGTGATAATTATGGTGCTACCTTCCTAGCTGTGGCATTTAACACAAATAAGGAGCTCAAGAAAAGTATGATAAAGTCCCTTTATAAGTGTCTGATGGTACCAAATTATTTACTTCCCATTCCCACTGTACAAATCTGTATTGTCGTACCACAGCAGTTTCCTTCAACTGTAAGTTGTGCCTGAAGCACGATGGGCACTGCACTGTCATATCACTGTTCACTGGAAAGGGGCGAAGTGGGAAATGAAGAACTAGCCAGCGTAAAAATGGCATCACAGGGCCCTACAGAGAAACAGAAACAGACAAGGAACTGAAAAACAAATGCAGTTTCCATAGCCTTGTGAAAATACCTTCCTGTAGGGTGGCACACCCTCATCATGAGATTTATAAAGTCCCACATGGTTCAGAACAGCAGTCTGACATACCTGGATAGCAGAAAACAACCTATAAAGAATGGTTTCTGGGATCCCCTCAACACTCTTCTTTGGGACTTACCCACTTGCTGAAAGACTGAAACACCCAACACGTTTTCACTGTCACGCCAGACATTTACTTCCAGCTCCAGCTGGCTGGATTTAACAAAAATCTAAAAACATTTCAGCACAGTATCAACGAAGTAAACACCTGGTATAGTTAAAAGTGAAGCTGTTACAAAGCCAAATAACATCTCCTTTCTGCCATGCCTTCACCTTATTGATCAGCATTCTCCTGCACATCATTCACTTAACTTCAGACCTCAGCCTGCAAAAACAGACATCAGTAACTGTACTGCCTCAAGCAGCACCACTGAAGTCAATGAGACCACAGATATCAGGCAGACCAAAGGGATGACTTAAGCTTCTCATTGCAATATTGGGGATATTTATTTCCATGCCTGTTTAAGTAAAATAAAGCCTACAATTGCACTGTTTTTTGATCAATTCATAAAAAGACCTCCAGTTATACATACTAATAGGGAAGTCCCTCTCTGCATTAATTCTCTGTTAACCAGCAGGTCCAAGTCAGCCAACCACAGAACAAGAGTGAATCTTGAAACAGAGCTCCCTTCTCATTAACTCCTAATCATTGCAAAGACCAACTTGCAGTACACGATGGGAAACAGAGGCATTCCTTTCAGCGCACCCTTACACCAAGAAACTCAGACTATGAAACTGTGTTTGGGGAAAATAAATTTTGCAAAGTTGTACCCTTTTAAAAAAAAAAAAAAAAAAAAAGAAAATTACGTGTCATGGATTTCATAGCACGTTGTATCCATATATCAAGCTATTTCTGAGGTAAACGTGACACATCATGAGGCTGATGACAATTGCAGGAAAAAAGTACAAAAGGAATGGCCTTGTCAGATCTAGAGGAAAAACAAGAGGGTGTTTTGGGGGCTGAAGAAGTTGGTTATCCATTTTTAATTTAAAGTAGGATGGTTAAAGAGCTACTTTAGGTACCAAGGCAATGCTTGAAGTGACTCATGCAAAATATGTGGGGTTTGTTCATTAGTATGGAAGTGTGGGGTTACATTTGCAATTCAATCCTTGACACTCTACTTGAACTTCAAAAATAGATCACACTTCTCCATGACCAAGCGTTCTATATGTGGGAACTTGTTGAAATTCTACACATTTTCTCCTATATTATTTTAAAAACTAAAGTTTTCCCTCATGAATACTTCTGAAAGTAACTTGCTCTCTAGACAAATAATTAGTGGAAATCCAAGTCTCAAACAAGTGTGGAAAGATGTTCACAGAGTTCAGTATTTGAAAATCTTCTCAACGCTGCTCGACATTTTCACCTTTCTAATAACGGCAAACAAAGAATGCTCAACCGGTCAGAAGGAAATCGTGAGTACTAGATTATCACCTACTCGCATATTGCACGGTATAGTCATGAAACAAATTCTGGTTCATAAACCTAAAGGCTCCTGTGAGCACAACGACCAACTCAAAAAATAACTTCACTGGGTATTAACTGGGACTCCATCCTTGGAGCAGTGGTTTTCTTCAGAAAATACACATATACTTGAAAAATATCTTATTTCAGTTTCCTAAGAACCCTTCATGCCAAGGTATATAGAGTTGGCTAAAATGGCTACATCTATCTTTACTGTGAAATACATGGGGAAATTACTTTAGTGCTTTAACTCATCTTAAAAACACAGAAAGAAAAGTAAAAAATAATAGGCATGCCATGTAGCAGATTAACTTGAACATTAACTGCAGAGCATTGAGAAGAGAATGAATAATTATACTTAACTCACTGGTGATGGCTCTGGTCTCTAGTTCCCCATTGCTCTCAATCAAAAGCAATTCTGTTCAAGTTAGTCAAATTGACTGAGGTGAAATTGGTGAGATCAATATCCAGTTCAAGAACTAATGAAACCTAGTAGAGAGTTTTTGTAGGGTCTTCTGTTTTTAAGAAAGAAGGTCAGTAGGGGAAAAGGTAGTGGTTTATTGTAAACATTTAAAATTCGGCTCAAGTTCAGTCCTCCTTTCCCCATAAAATATCAATAGAAAAAATGATGTCTCTTAAAGAAGTCCTATTTTTGAGTGTTGTTTTCAGGGTTTTTGCTGAAAGTTTTTGTTATTGTTTGTGGGGGGTGGGTGTGAAGAAACAGTTGTGCTGTTCTTTTTAATAGAAACTCCATCATTTCATGACATTTTAGAATGGAAAAAGCATTTGAAGAAAATATAGTCTAGTCTGAGGATTTAAATACAGTTACTGAAAAAGCTTTATGGCTTAGCATTGGAAAAATACCATATGTTACACTCTAGGCACATTATACAGTCTTTTTAATTTTATGTACTTATTTATTGGAACAGTTTAATGCATTTCTGAGGCTGGAAACAGAAAATGGGGTCACTTAACAAGTTTAGTGCCTTCCCTGTGCTGCAGTGCTGGACCGCTCCTGCCCACCCACCACTACTGCAGGCAAGCCCCCTCGTTGGAGAGAGCTACCTGCTCTCCCGGCAGCACCACTGCACAGACATTGCAGCACGCCTACAAACAGCCTGGATCTGGCCCTTGCCAAGGGCAGCTCTGCACAGGCCAGACCCTTTCTGCAGTTCAGCTTTCAAGAAGTAGCCAGGCAGGTCAGGAAGGCCAACTCAGGCCGTGATTTTTGAATGCAAAACTCCAGGCTGTGAACAAGCTTAAAGCCTTTACCCTCCTAATGCCTGCTCTCCTTTCCCAGTACATTTACAAAATGCTTGCAAAGGCTGTACCGTGATCCAGATCACACATCTGATCCAGCTTTAAAACCAAAACGAAACCCTGAAATAAGGAAGCGCTCTCTTTCTTTTCCAAGCCACTCAAGCTCTCAGCACATCAGATGGATGTGCCAGTAGTGATGCAGAGGGGTGAGGTGAGGGTGAGCATCCCTGGACACAGACACCACGAGTGAGAGCAGCAACTGAACGCGTGGACCCCACAGGGAGAGCCAATCGGCCAGAAATGGTCACTTTCCACCTCACATTTGATCATGAAAGTAGCATTCCCCCCTTGCCTCCCCACAACTTCCCTAACTGTCCCTTTTAACGTCATGCTTTCTAGGAACAGTGTTTAACAGCATGGTTCAGCAAGTACACCTATAGTTGTATACCCAAGAGGACTCCCAATCGCCTTTTAGGGCTACTCAATAGCTTAGAGTTGTATACATTCAGAAGTAACTTACAGTCAGGCTTAGAAAGCTTTGGTGGGAAGTCAGTTAACAGATCCATCATCCAAAGTACTGTCAGAAACCAAAATTGGTCTCATATCCTGTAATTTTCCCAGAAAGCTGAAACAGACACTGAAAACAATTGTTCCTTCTTTCACCAGTTGTATGCTTGTGCTTCATACTTACATTGACACAACCAAAAGCACAGGATTTAAAAGTCTTTTTTTTTTTTCCTTTGGGGGGAGGGGGGGATTTTTTTATTATTTATTTGAGATTTGTGGTTTGTTACTTTTTGTTTGTTTTGGTTGTTTGGGTTTTGGTTGTTTGTCTGTCCTGAAAACCATGACACCTACTAACAAATTTTTGAGATGACGTTTTCAGAGATAATCTTTTGGTATGTTAAAGCTGGTCCTTAGAAGAACCTGAAATTTTAAATATGCTAGTAAATTTTTATTTGTTTTTTAACTAAAATTCATTTTGGTAAAATACATTCATACCCATCATGGAGATGGAGATAGCATATGAATTTTGCCCTTTGCCTACAAGCATTATAGGCTCCGCTCTCCACCTCATTTATACATCAACGTAATTTAGTGTACAAATTTTGCACGTATGCTATTTATCAGGCTCATGAAAGAATTACCAGCTGACTCTGCAGTCATCTTATTTTGCAGCTACCCTGGTCTTCTCTCCCTCACTCCTCTGCCACCAGCCCACAGGGCTTTCAGGATAACCTCAGCAGAGGGTTTTGCACCACAGCCAGTTCAAGTGACCCCAACAGCATAAGTCAAACTGAATTTTTTCCGCAGATAAGAAGGCTGCACAGGGCAGAGGCAACTACCAAGGAAAACAAAAGGGCAGGAAAGTAAAGGGTCAGAGCTCGAACAAAAGGAGAAAAGGCCACAGAGAGCCCAGGGAGCTATCACCCTCTGAGCATCTGGAGGGCCACAACTAGCCCCTCCATTGCCACCAGCAAAATCACAGCCACAGCTTTTTTCTGCCCTGTCCCAAAATCTCTTCACAGGCTTCCACTGCCAAAGGCAACTCCCTGTTATTTCTGCGCCTGGACCCAGCTCTGAGCAGTTTTCACTGTATCTATGCTACTGGAACAGCCCTTATCTGTAAGGTTCGTTAGTTACAGATGAAAACACGCTAGGGGCCACTCTCTCTGATACAAACTTTCCCTGCGCTCCAGGGGAAAGTGAGATGTGCTCAACCTCAGAGGACAATTATTGATAGGAATGATATTTAAAATACTAACGCTTTTGCTAAGCGTATGCATAATCAGTACACTTGCATAATTATATACTGGTATAGACAATAAAAAGCAAATTAAAGGGTTTTAGTTTTGTCTTTTAAAACACCCTTGAAAATACAGATGAAATCACCCTCTGCCTGAAACCGCCAAGTAACCGTACAGAAAACAAACCCTTCCAAAGGCGACCTATGAGACTTACTACTGGTATTAAACATGTGCTTAGTGTCATCTCATACCATGCAATCAAATACTCATTTACTGTATTCAAGCACAACAAAACAAAAGAAAAAAAATATTAAATTCTTACTCTGGAACTTGCACCTTTCCCCCCTTTCCCTGTGATTTATTTCAGTGCTCAGAGAATCGAGTATCTCCGAGAGCGCACCCCTGTTCGTCCTGGCTCACAGCTCTCCCTGCCACAGCCCCGCGTGCCTGGCAAATGCCAACCCCTGGCCGAGGGCAGCTGCAGAAGCAGCATCTGAGCAAATAGACCTGAACAAAGCGCCTGAAGCAGTCACGAGCAACCCATCATCGCTCTCTGAAGATGTTACCAGACAACACAATTACAGGAGTTGAGTCAACTTAGTGGAAAAAAAAAAAATATCTATCTAACATCCCACCTGTCTAGGGGTCATTCCACATCTACCAGCACATTAACATCTGCCACTGTGTCCATCCATTCACAGTAGATCATTTCATGATCACTACACACCTTTCTGAAAAAGCTCACTTCTTTTTCGCATCATATGCCTGCTGTTTCGTTTCTCAAGTTTGAAAGGACACACATCTAAAAGCTGAATTTCCTCGGGGGGGGGGACGACAAAAAAAAAAAAGCCAACCATACAACAACAACAAAAAACCCCAAACAAAATCCCACACAGAAAACTTGTATTAAACTGGATGTGGGGAAGTTGGCTAGAAATAGACAAATAATACTTCCATACTAACTTGTATAAGTAGTCCTAGGGATATTCACATGTTTACAATCTTATGTTCACTGAAGTGGCCTGAAAAGGCAGGCAGTGCTTTCAGCGTGGGAAGTCTGATACGATTCTGTTTCTGTAGACAATTGCTGGTATGTGCAGAAAATCCTAATGTTTGCTAGACACAGTCATGTTTTGCTTGCAGTTGGGTCTCTAGAATATCAAGAGGTTAATAGAATAAGCTGGCATTTATGCTCATGGAGTTTTTATTAAATTCTAGTTTGCATCTCTTCCCCTTGCACAGAGTGGGATGAACTGTTTTTACTTTCAAAAAACTTTCAGAAGGGGGACCGTAAATCCATAATCACTGAAACCAAATATATCTTAGGCAAACACACAGACACACACAGGTTCTTTGTGGTGCACA
The DNA here is from genome assembly GCF_047370975.1 of Nipponia nippon. NCBI lineage: Eukaryota > Metazoa > Chordata > Aves > Pelecaniformes > Threskiornithidae > Nipponia > Nipponia nippon. Next base: position 13,002,852 of record NW_028262336.1, on the reverse strand, counting down.
TACAGTAGATCGGACCTTGCCAGGGAGCACTGGCTCTGTTAGCACGCAAGGGACATAAAGGAGACGTGGTACATGGGAGACACCACTAGGCTGCGTGAACACAAGGGCAGCACGACAGCATCAGCCAAAGACTCGGAGTCTGGTTGGAGGCCTGTAGCTAGCGGTGTTCCCCAGGGGTCAGTACTGGGTCCAGTCTTGTCCAGCTTATTCACCAATGACCTGGATGAAGGGACAGCGTGTGTACCCTCAGCAAGTTTGCTGATGATCCAAAACTGAGAGGAGTGGCTGATACCCCAGAAGGCTGTGCTGCCATTCAGTGAGACCTGGACAGGCCAGAGAGTTGGGCAGAAAGGAGCCTCATGAAGTTCAGCAAAGGCAAGTGTTGGGTCCTGCACCGAGGGAGGAATAACCCCATGCACCAGGACAGGTGAGGGGTTGACCTGCTGGAAAGGATCTCTGCAGAGAAGGACCTGGGAGTCCTGGCGGACAACAAGTTAACCACAAGCCAGCAATGTGCCCTGGTGGCCAAGAAGGCCAATGGTATCCTGGGCTGCCTTAGGAAGAGTGCGGCCAGCAGTCAAGGGAGGTTATCCTCCCCCTCTGCTCTGCCCTGGTGAGGCCACATCGGGAGTATTGTGTCCAGTTCCGGGCTCCCCAGTTCAGGAAAGACAAGGAACTACTGGAGAGAGTCCAGCAGAGGGCTACAAAGATGATTAGGGGACCGGAGCATCTCTCTTATGAGGAAAGGCTGAGAGAGCTGGGTCTGTTTAGCCCACAGGAGACAGATCTTGTCAATGCTGACAAATATCTTAAGGGGGGGTGTCAGGAGGATGGGGCCAGACTCTTTTCAGTGGTGCCCAGCGACAGGATAAGGGGCAATGGGCACAAATGGAAACACGGGAAGGTCCATCTGAATATAAAGAAAGACTTCTTTACTTTGAGGGTGACAGAGCACTGGAACAGGCTGCCCGGAGAGGCTGTGGAATCTCCTTCTCTGGAGGTGTTCAAAACCCGCCTGGAGGCGATCCTGTGTGATCTGCTCTAGGTGATGCTGCTTTAGCAGGGGGGTTGGACTGGATGATCTCCATCCCCTCCAACCCCGGCCATTCTGTGATTCTGCAGTCCTCACAGAAGCACTGACTCTCACATGCCTGGCATGCAGATTGAGAGACATCAGCTATCTAGCGGTATGATCCCACTCCAGCCCATCTGCCACAAAAAAAAAAAAAAAAAATGCATGAAATTCTCAGTTTCTACCCAAAGTTTCTGATGGAGCAACAGCAGGTACCCAGTGAAATCCAAACGCCCAGTGGCTCTCACCAGCCCTTGGGGATGACTTGCTCCTTGACTGAATATATCTTTAATGGTGACAAGAGACAGGCAGTCATGTGGGGTGGGAAGGCAACTCCCTGAGCCAAACACAGAGCTGGTAACATGAAAACAGTGAGTTGTGATGCTGAGGTGGAGGCAGGCTTCCTCGTCAACCTTGGACAGGTTACTTCACCTCCTTATCACCTTCCTCACTGATAAAAACAACTGGGTCCCAGCCTGAACTATAGGTATCTAGGGACTCTCTCAAAAAATGAGAAAGGATAGATATAATTATTTTCCTATTCATATACACAAAGTCTAAAAAGCCACTAAAATGTTTGTTCCTGGCTTGTACATAGAAGAAACACCGTACTCTCAACAACACAATCCTCCATACGGGAATCTGTGTTTACTAGGCTCATACTTCCCAAGCAATGGTGTCTGTACCAAGATGTATTGTTCAAAACTATAAGACAACACTGAGGAAAGAAGGTGCAGAACAATAGCACGTGTCTATTGAACTATTACTGCATTCTTTCTGGTTTTCACAAGCTGTCATAATATTTTGACCCAAAGTATCTCATCATCCAGGTATGCAAAATTTGATTTTGAAAAATCAATTCAAGTTACTGTTATAACAAAAAAAGCTCTCTGGATTTATTCGACTATTCTGCTTTGTATGCCCATATAATTTATGATAGTCCTACAGTTAGTTTGTTTTGTTGGGATCCAGTATTGTATTTAAGCATGCTTCTAAGTAATTGCTCTACATTGTACACTTTGCACTAACAACGTCACGCGAAAGAACAAGTGAGGACTTTAAGGAGAACTTTTGACAGAGAGCCCAGTTTTCACAAATGACTTCATATCTGTGTTTTATTGTTTTTTTAAAACAGGAAGAGAAGGAGACATTTTTTCTCCTACAATAGCGATAGGAGGTTTTACTTGTTAATGAGAAACATTATCTTACCAGAGAGCTGAGTCTTCTCATTTTCATTTATATAGGAGATTGATTAACACTTAGCTAATTGGCACATGCAAATAGGGATTAGCTGAATTTGTTTTTCTTTACAACAACTATAATTTAGATACTTATTTAGATTAAAATCTGTTATTATTTTTGAAGGTAATCATCTGCCTGTTGTCAAAAATAAAACAGCAAAATATATTACTAATTGTATCTTATGTATGTTTCAGAAAATAGTTAATTAACTTCACTAAAAAAGTAAGCATAAAATAAGCCAAGATTCACTTCACAGCATTGGAGTCAGGTCTCCTAATAAGAGAATAGAGAAGACACATTTTCTCCAGTGAAGTATGGTCAAATAACTAGAGAATAACTAGAGATTGAATCGCATCTGAAGTCATGAAGATTTCCAGCAGAAAGCATCTGCAATATAACTAGAAGTAGGCAAGACGGCAGACTGTCTTCTGAATCCCCACACTAGATGGAAGATATGCAGCATAATTTTCCCTGCTGTGATTTATAATAAGTAACATCTCTCAACTGTTTGGCCTCCCCCCACCACCCCCTTTCCCATTATTCCTTGTAAGTCAAATTTCAGGGAGCAGCTTAAGAATAATTGTGTGGCAGGATGGGGCAGGGAGGTTGTTTTTAAGGCATTTTTGGATTTTGAAGTTCTTTCGGGTTTTTTTGGTTTGAGCGAGACCAGGTGGTTAGATGCGGGTGTTCAGCAAGCCAGCATTACAAGAGCAGAGACCTCACAGCAGCAACTGCGTGTGGCTCAGCTCATTTTATGACTTAGCAAACAGTGCAGCCTGATGCGGAAATTGTTCCAGAAAAACTTTCTCTTTCCTCTCTTCTTGCACTGTTACTGGAGAAGGGAAGGCTGGAGGGGCTCATACGGATGTAAATAATTAGTTTTAATACTTACTATCTCACATAACCAAGGCAGCCAAAGTATGTACATGCTACTAAAAAGATTTAAACTTTTATTAGCAGCTTCCAAGATCTATCCTAAATCTATCATAGGAATTAAACTATCTTAGTAGAGCTTTTCATTAGGTGATCATGAAGCACCAAGCAACAGACCAAAGCCCACTCCACCCAAGAGATTACAAGACAACATTTTGAATTCAGAACAAGTACAGTAAACCTACAATGACCAGTAGGGCAGCAGATGTAGGTGTAAAATACAGGCTAGATTACATTATTTGAATGTTTCTGCAATATGTAATTACTATCTTTCCAGTTTTTCACAGGGCAGTGCCTACAGCAAGTTCAGCATGCTATGTCCCCAAAACTTAATAAGTTGGTTGAGTTGGTTGAGTTTATCCACCAGACAGTGAGTGGTGACCATAATGAAACAATCATGGGACTTGACTCAGTTTATTTACTTCACACTTAATTCAAGCCTCAATTCCCTCCTCGAATCCTAGTAAGTGGCAGTAGAATATCGTCTAAAATTAATCTCCCCAGATTATCTTTTTTGCTAGCAGGATTCAAGCTCCAGAACCCTGCCACAGACACCTTTGCCCTCACAAACATAGCTACTAAAATTGCATTCTCCACTTACCAGTGCAAACAGACCATGCACATCATCTAACATGTCCTTCACCATACAAAGCAGAAACACCTCATTCTTTTTCTGAAGGCAGAATTAATTTCTCATCCTCTCTGCTTTGGGGTGGAAACTTCTCAGAAAACTAAGAGGGAGAAAGCACTATCTGGACATTCTCTGGGCATTTGTCCACCTTCTCTTCTTTGCATCTTGTGTTTATCTGAATATCTTGGTTATTTTTCTCTTTAATACACAGCCATTTAGTGCAAGCAAAGGAACTGGATTACTGTTTCTTATTTCATTTGAAATAGGCCATCCAGAGCTAGATGGTAAGTCTCTCTCCTTACTACCCTCTTAAGGCCTAGAAGGGATGCCATCAGGTTGGCTCCCTGTCCAGTTGCACTCTGACTACCAGCAATGCGTGCAAGCAGATGTCTACACCTCAGTCTGCGTTGTATCGAGAAGAGGAGGAATTACCCTGGCCATAGCCACACAGACTCTATCCACCTCCTTCTCTGTAGAGTACATTAGCCCGTGCAGAGTTTCTGCTGCACGCACCTTGCTTTTAATGCTCGAGCTATTGGTATGCCATTAGGATACTTAAGCAGAGCAAACCTTAGTTTGCTGCCCAGAATCAATGTATTGCTCCCAGATCCACGTGGCTCATTTTGGAAGCCAATTCCCTTTGGATAAAAGATATTACCTCTTATCAACCTCCGAAAAGCAACACAGGCAGACTGAATGAGAGCGCAGAAGCAAATGTGCAACTTGTGGGGACCAGTTACCTTGGCTTGTATCTTTTGGTGTGGTCAAAGAGAAGCTGCCTACACAGCTACACACATGGTGTCCTACTGTATAAAACAGAGTTCATCACATGCTGAGTAGGAATGGGGGAAAAGGAAACATGCAGATGAGTGATAGAAGTCAGAGAAGTTCCCACTCAACCTCTACACAGAATCAACAACTGCCTAAGTTAAAATTTTTAAGTATGTAGGACAGATCACAATCAAGTACGCTCCACACCGAATAACTTGAAAAGGTTGCCAGGAATGAAGAAAGAGGCATGTGCATTCTCCATTAAAGTCTAAAATAATTTAAAAGCTTTAACTGGAGTGTCAGCGTGTGTCAAGAAATATTAACTTATATAATACTGCGGCATTTTGCTTGCCAGATAGTTAGCATGCCAAGTTTCTATAATATTACTCCATGCTTTTCTAAGTGTTCTTACATGACTACGATAACTCAGCATGATTGAGACAGCAGTAAATTTTTTCCTGTTTAATTTTCGCTTTCCATTTTATTCTACAACTGCTATGAATATGGACATATTTGGTTACAATACCAAAACTATAATGACTTACATTAAGACTGCTTGTTTTCATATATCTAGACTAAGCTAGTCTTTAAGGAGTTGAACACTTGAGCACTCGTTTAATCAAATATCTCATAGTTCTATACCACCAACTTCATTATACATGATCTTATATAAACCTTTGCATCCCTATATGCCTTGAAAAATAAACATTGAATCAACCACCTTTTTGAGGATCCAACTCCACAAGGACCGAGTTTCACAAACACTTATTAGCACATCTAAGAGTTTTCAGAGGAGCCAACCCCAAGACCATATAACGTTTTTGATGATTACTACAAGAATATTATGATAATTGAGTGTCCTTTCCTCCAGCATAAATACAAGACTGAGCCATCTGAACCTTAAAACCTGGCAAATAGTGGACAGAATTACATTAAAATTTAGAAAAGATGTTCCATACTACAAAGTATTTATTTGTGAACTAGCTTTGATCTAGGCTAATAGAAAATAACAAGAATACTCGTTTGTTTTTCAAAAACCAGATAGAGGTGCCTGCCATTCTATAACCTATATCAGACAGCAAGTATGCCATACAGAATTATCCTAGGCATTTGCAAACACCCACTGCATTTTTAATTGCACTTCATATGTGCCTTGCAATGCCTGATTTGAAATCTTTCCCTGTCTTGAAGAAAAGATGACTGTGAACTGGCAGAGTAGCAATGAAGACTAAAAGAAAGCTCTACCCTGGAAGGGAGAGCTGGATAACCATAAATATCTGTAGTACAGACAGCAAACTCCCGGTGGTTACCAGGATGATAGCTTGATAAGTCATGCTCTTTAAACCTGGTCATAATTTATGTCTGTTTTTCTGGGAACCTGAATCCTGTGGCTGCATTTTAGCTCTCATTAACTGCTATAAATTAAATGAATAAATGGATAGTTAAATAACTTGCTAGAAAACCATTGGGGCCACTAACCAGATATCAGGGTTTGTAACCTTTCCTAAGCCACTGGGAATACAATATTAAATAATGTTTTTATTATCTCTTGGTTGTTAGATATTTATTCAGCTTTAAAACAGTGGTATTCTAAAGGCTGACAGCAAGCCAGAAAAGCACAGCCAGAGCCAGCTGCATTCAATCCACATTTAAGAAAAATATACAGACCTAAATTCAATTGATTTTTCAAATATTTTTAATCTTCCTTCCAAAGTGTATCAGATAATTAGATATTGCATATTTATTTTTTAATAGGGAATGTAGTACATGTGAACTGATAGCCTGATACAGAAATAGATATATCATTAGCTGAATTTTGCTTTCAAGCTACCAAAAAACAAGAAAAGACTGGAGATTAAGAAGGTAGAAATTCCTGTTGGCAGCATTTTAGTTACCGGTAGAAGCAAGGACAAGAAATCAAGGCTAGCAATTTCAGAAATGGCCGCAGGTAGGTCTGCGCAGGCTGATCCAAGCCTATGGATGCATTCTGCCTCCACCACTGGGAGCTGGAGGGACACGAGCTGCCTCCACCTGGAAAGCCAATAACTGCGCTGGCTGAGCGTGCTCTCCACAGCACAGTGCTATGCTCATGGGACTCCAGGCTTGCCTATAGCCACCACAGGGAACTTCAGTTTACCAGGTAGCGCATGGGACTTGGGCCACACTCGGAAAGTCTATGCCACATTGTGCAGAATATACGGTGTCTGAACTAGCCTGTTCAGCTCTCACCTTTGGACATAGCTCTCATTCTGCAAATAATTCCCATGGCTTCAGTGAGATCACTCTCAACAAAACACTCCACAGCTCGTAAGTGAGAGGTTGCAGCAAGGTCTAAGATTTTTTTAGGGGCAGAATTCAAGCTTGTCTACTTGAACAACTACATAAATGGCCATTAACCAGAAATGGCGTGAAAGGGTGAATATAGACATCTCATTTCATGCTGTTTTTTTCCCAGTAAAAAAGAATACATTTGTGTTCATACAGTTCTATGACTTTTCAATTAAAAAAAGAAAAAGGTTGTCGCACCAGTCTGCTACAAATATCGTTACTGCATACTACACCTGACTTATTGATACATGCATTAGTCATAGCAGCCTAACTCATTAGGTAAGATGTGTGCATAGTCATAAATATGATACACCATGACTCACCCTACACCGGTTAATCCTAGCAATTAAAGTCCCATCCCATAAACATTCATGACATCACCTGCAAAGAGCGATAATCCTCACCTGCACAACTAGCACATCTTCACCAATATGACCTCTCACTTTAAAGAGTACAATATTGGATGAAAAGTAAAAAGCAATCATCCAGAATGAAGATATCACTAAACAATTTCTAAAAACCCCACTCACCTAAAATATTTTATTTATCTATACACATTGTGCACTGTGAGATAAGTAGACTACACCGTATTGGAAGAGTTGCTTAAAAACCTAAGCATGTTTTATAACCATATTTTTCAAAGTTGGTGACTGAAGGTATCTGTGCCAAATTTCAATTCAGAAAAATCTTCCAAAGCTCAGATATCATCTCATAAAATAGGGAGGAACAATGGAGGGGGGGGGGGGGGGGGAAGCCACCCACACAACTGTAACAAGTCTAAACTTGAATTTAAAACAAAACAAACAAAAAACCCCAACCTGTCCAGACAAAAACCCAGCACCACGTGGTCACACAACGATTTAACGCTGTCCCATAACCACACACCACAGAAGACCAGAGAAGAGGCCAAAGATCTGACTTCTCCTAAGATGCTGGAATACAGATTTCTCCCTGTGAGACCCACATAGGAGTTCTGAATTTGAAATTCAGGCTGAATTCTCTTCTCTCATGAGGAAATCCTGTGTTCAAATTATACTTTATCAGCCCTCTGTACCTTTAGTTTTTCTTGCACATTAACAATAAAAGATTTGTACTACCAGTGCTGCTGTAAGGAAAGCCCAGAAGGGAGTCTATCCATAGACAGAAGTGAGGCACTTGTGCTTAGAAGCCCTAGAGATGCAAACCCAGACTTAAACTTGAATTGTTTCATTGCGACACGTTTTAAGGCAGAATCACGGGTGAAGTCTACCACTATTGGTGTACCTGCATCAGAAATACAGGGCAACTCTGCTGTGTCCAAGGAAGTTGTACAAACCTGAGATGAACTTGCCCTGTAACCTACAAAAAAAATATCTGCCCAGGTGTAATTTTGCTTTGGCTCTTAAGGTACTTTTACTAAAGACACCTTTATGACCTTCTGTCACAAAGAAATAAGGAGAATCCAAGTGGTCTGCTAGAACATGATCTCAAAAAGGGGGAGGTATGAACATAAAATAAACTTTGCTAAGGAAAAAAAAAAAATCACTTGGGGAAAAAAATGGACAAGTTTTATATCAGCAATTTTGACAAAAAGTCACACAGATACTTCCCTTTCTGGAGAGAGAAGTAAAAGGGGAACAAAGTGTTATTTTGTAACAACGCAACAGAGCAGCAGACTGCTATCTGTGGTTTTGGAACATGAAGGAAGTTGCAAGGATGGATTTGGATTTTGGCACTATCAACCACCCGCACACTTTGTGGGCAGCTCTGGGTTCGCGGCGCTGAGGGAGGAGAGTGAACTTAAAGATCTGTTGCCTTGATGCCTTGTCACGTTTCTACACAGCCCACCAACAGATGCGCTGCTGGTGTTTCTACTTTTACTCTGAATGTCAGCGACACCTTTTTTCACTTCCAGTCTGATCTCCTCATTGTTATTCTCCAACATGCAGAATGTTTCTTGCCCAGTGATGGTATATATCTATGCATGAAATGATGTCTAGTATGCAGCAACAAGCATATTACCTTAAGAAACCATCTAACACTGATTTTCAGGTTCTGCACTTCAGCCTCCCTACTGCTGTCAAACACAAATGTTAATGAAGTATCAGGTAGACCTACCTGAAATCCTGGACTCAAAAATATGATTTTCTTTGTTTTTAATTTCTTTTGGTTGTGTTCTTACACAATGAAAAGCCTGAAAACCATGATCTGGAACAGGGCTAGAAACCTACTCAAAGGAAAAACAGAAAGGTAAGAGTCTCTTGTAGTTCCTGGATTCCAAATCCAGAACTGCTGAACCAGGCTAACATATTTCTACATGGATACATCTGGTCAGGATTTATTTCATTTTAAAATTTAATTCTGTGTCATTTTTTGAGCATCCTAATGTAAACGTTCCCCTAGAAAGAGTGAAGGCCACATATTCTGCTAGGCTGTAGTTGTAGGTGAGACCGACTATAAGACAGCTGCAAAGCTGAGCAAACATTGCTTGTGAGAGCTGCTAAGAAGCCGGTTAATAAGGGGGCCATTTGCAGTTCACAAGAGCAGCAGTTTGTTGAACCTGCATACTTATAAGCTATGACACATTTTCCTGTGCCAGTAGATTTCCGTACAAGACAGATGTGTGTATGTAAATAGTTAATAGATCATGTCCTTTCTATAACAGCAGCTCATCTGACAATAATAAACAAAAACGTGCAAACACAGCACATGAGAAAATGCCTGAAGACAGTCCAATTTACATTAAAGACAGATGTTCTGACCCTAAATATATTGCCTTCCTAAGGATCTAAAGATCATTTTTTTGTTTTATTCTGTCAAGCATACCTGTACATTTTACACAAAGTAAAAAAACCAAGCAAACAAATGTGGAGGTACCTTTTATTTCTTGTACATGCAAGGGAAAGTATTTGGAAGGGACTTGGTAGACTTTAGCTAAAGTTGGATGCTTCAAAGTTGTCAGTTTGAATGTAAAGACAACACCACCACAAAGGTAAATTTTACATGACCATTTTAATGGGGAAATTTATTCTCCTTATTTGTATTACCCTCTTCTTTCACCCAAACAAGGACTTTGTCTGATTTACAGAAACCCTCAAACTCCTGTCCCCAAAGATAAAGGAAACATTTCATTCCAGACATATTTGGGGAGTCGGAGGGCAGGAAATAGCTCACTGCTTTTGCAAGACATTTACTTTTCGCAAAATAACATGTTTGGATAGGTTTTTTTGGTCCAGTCAGTTCTACTAAATATTGCCATTTCCTATCGTCCCTGCCACTACACCGCACAGAGGGGAGGGAAGCATTTGTATGTTCCCATGAAATGCGACTCTTGGGAAGCACTGAAACCGGGAGCGTGGCATATGTTGAACGCTACCCCTTTCCCTCCCCTGGCAGGCATCCTCCCTCGCGAAAGCCGCCGAGCTGAAGCTGGAGCGCGAGCGGGGCGAGCAGCTGCTCTCGGTGGCACGATTCCCAGGCGGGAGCTTCTTCCCCTGCCCCTCCGCTGATTTCCCTCGCTCACGGCAATGCACCCAGCCTGCCTCCTGGGCAACCTGCTGCTGGAGCCCTCTCATCTATCTTTCTTCCTAGGAAGCTGGATTTCCTACAAAACTTCCCCTCCTGCTTTCTCAAAATCTCTTTCTGACTGCGGGTTCTCTCATCTTTTTTTCCTCTCCCCTTCCCACTCACAGCACTCTGCCAGCAGTAGCTGCAAGCAAAATGTGCCTTCACACAGCAAAACTAGTCTATATTCACAGGCACTACCCCCCGGCCCCGCAAAACAAAAAACACACCACACTTCAGATAACCGTATTTTCAGGCTACACAGCGGAAAATGTGTCATACCCCTCTCTACCCAGGAACTATGCTTTGGGCACTAGCACCATCAAAGGTCAGAGGCATGTTGTCTGAGGATTTGTTTTCAGAAGAAAGGAGGTTTGTTTGTGGTTTTTTTTTTGTTTGTTTTGTTTTTTTTGTTTGTTTTTTTTTTTTTTTTTTTTTTATATTCCTGACTGTATAGCATAGTCCATGCCCCTGAAAGACAGCCCCAAGGAAACCGATGGTCCCAAAGAAATAGCCAGTGAATCCTATGGACACTACTCCCATTTTGCCTCCACCTACAGTAAACTAACTGCATATGAACTCAGCTGCGTTGTGCAGGGTATCACTCATGCATTATGATTTTACTTTCTGCGTGTGTTACCAGATCAAGTTTACTCCAAAGTTGGGGTTTTTTTTTTCTATAAAAAGTTTCAACTTCAGTCCTTACAACTGGTTAGCAGAAATTAATGTTATCTCGGTACTTTGCGTGATTAAGTCTCAAACATCTTTTCAGATAAAAGGAGTTTATCATTCCACACTTTAATAACAGATTAGAGAGTGAGCCTAAAGCTAAAAAAGTTGTCATCATACCGACAAGAAAATGATCCAGAACCATCTTAGACAAATATCTTAATAAGTAAACTTCTCCTCTCTCACTTTAGAAACAGAGATACTGAATTAGTCAGATCCTCATTAAAGATTTACTTGGGAGGAAGGAGGGGAAGAGAAGAGCTAAGGCAAATCGTTGCAGTGATTTTCAAAGAAACTTCCAGGCAGCAGATTAGAGCCTAAGAAACATCGGTCTTCTCCCATTTATAACACAGAAGTGGTAGTTCTCGGTTCTAGCATGGATTTCGCATCCGACAGCAAAGACCACACACAATTTCACAGGCATTGGCAGGAGTTCACATGAGCCCACGCATTTCTGGTAGGGGACAAGAACTCAATATCTTGACCTAAACTAGGAGCAAGCCTTAAATTTGCTGTAAATATGCAGAACAAATTTAGACACGTTAAGTGCTTCTTCAAAAGTTCTGAAGATGGGGGAACCTGTAAAATAAAATAGGGGGAAAAAAATCTGCTTTGCAGTTGATGGTTGGTTGAAGTGCAAGAACATCAGAAAATTGTGGTAGCAATACAGAGTCTGCTTGGCCAGGAGCCTGTCAGTGGAGAGGAAGCAAAATATTTCACTAGTACATTGCTCCTGGTAAACTTGTCTCCCTGAGCAGAACTTTAACAGGTCTGCTGCTCATTCCAGCTGCAGAATCCCTCCTCCAAAAACATCACTTCCATCCATTTTCAATTTTGTTTAATAAACCAGCCTTAGAGACTGGTATTCTTAATGTCACTCATGTTACAGCCTCTTTTTTTCCTTTTTTTTTTTTTTCTTTTTTAAATCCCTGCTGAAGCCCTATGGCATATTTTGCATGGGCCAAGGAAGAATCCATATGAAACATATGCAGTTACATAAATTGTGGTCAAAGACTTCCTGACATTGAGATCTACGAGGCTGTAGAATATTCTCCCAAAGGAAGTGGAGGAGACTGACATGTGAGACCCTTAAAACATGCACTAGCAGAAGAATGGCAGACGTTAACTCTGTAGTAACTAAAGGACTATCACTTATAGTAGCTAGTCCCAGAATTTGGAGTTTGTCATGGTTACCCTCAATAGAAAGGCCAATTAAACACTGTAAAATCCAACAAAAGACCATATAAATCTATTTGCATGGTTTCCTCAATCTTTAGTAGGTTTTTGCAGCACAGGAACCAGATGTACTTTTATTGAACTGGGACCTTAAATATGGTGTAATCCATATGGCCAAAATAACTAGGTAATAATAGTGAATTTACTAAGGGACCATAATAATTATAGGATATTTCTCTTTATGACATATAAGCAAAAGTTAACCACAAATGTCATTTACAAACTATTATTTTCATATATGAAATAAGCTACATAGTAAGTGGCAGTTGGGACCGCACAGACTGAAAAAGAAAACTCTGTTTCAATAAAAAAAGACATTGCATATTACCATAGCTGGATTCTGTTTACCTCCCAACTGAATAGCAAGGAAGAGACACCCCCCCCTCCAAGCACAGATCCCCTTCCCGTCCAGAGGAAGGGAAAGAAATCCTCACCTCCCAACATCATCTCTCCCCAAGGCTGGACCTTCAGGAACCACTGTGTTATGTCGGGGATCTGCGGTGCAAACGCTTCCAGGTTTCAGCTGAAGGACTAGAAACTCCTTACCACATCCAGTAAAGCCACACATGGAGCTGCACTCCTGGGCTGTTCACAGAGTCCTGAAAATCTACCCTCACATCGCCAGCGCAGAGCGGAGCCTCTCGGGCAGCCAGTGCTCAGATTTTCATTCCTTCACGTATTTAATAAAAACTATTCCCAGCCACATTTGCTTTGCTTCTTCCCCAGACTCTTTTCCTTACAGCTGCCCCAGATAGATGTTTCCAGAAAAAGGAAAAGAAGTCTCAACCCTGACTGCCAGCCACTGCTGTCTAGGTTGTTATTATTCCTTGTGCAAAGGACTGTTTGGGTAAATAACGCCTACGATTTTCTCGCTCGCTCCAGTTAACATGATTTTTCAAGAAAACTGTTCTAATACAAAGTTTCTCATCCAAAAGTAACACGGCAATATTTAACTCTAATTGCACTATTCTCTTCTTTTGCTATAGACCAGAGCATAATCTAAGAGCAGTTTTTAGTACTAGACTAAGGGTAGCAAGTCCTGGCACATTCATAGAGTTTCAACATTTCAAAATTTAACCTCTTTCCTCATGGGATACCCATATACTTAGCATGGATTTGTCACACACTTCCCAGGGTCTGATTCAATTCACAAAGGTTCTCAGTTTGCTTTTCAAATTATCACTAAATGCTTTTAGGGTTGGGGTTGTGCTGTTTGATTGGTGGTGGTGTTTTGGGGCTTTTTGATTTTTACTTTTCATGGAATTCAGCAGCAGGATATGTGCATATATAATATCAGATTTGTCTCTCCAAGTTACGTTCAGCAAAAGTACATCTGAAAATTGTTTGACAACTTAAAATTAATTCAGATTGATACAATAAAAATAAGAAGTTACAAGTTAAGTTTCTCACCTGCATTTGAAACAAGATCCTAGTCGGTATCTCAGGCTGTTTTCTCCAAGAGTTTCTGATCTCTCATCTCATTCTCTTGGTTTGGATATCAACATCAGGTTTTCCTCTCTACAAATAGGGATTTTTTTTTTTTTTTTTTAAAGGATTGGTACATTTCAGCAGAAAGCTTACCAATTACCTTTTTTTCCCCACTTGTGGTTGTATGAATGCGTATCTATTACCTCTAGGTGCACTTAGGGTGGAAGTGCAAGTGAAGCATTTGGAAGAGGAGGGGAGGAGGACACAGCTCCTTAACCAGCTCACTCGCAGCAGCTGACCTCAGCAGCAGATGACAGCTCAGGTAGCCCAATTAGCCAAGCAGCCACAGTAAGAGAAGGATAGTAAGACCCCATTCATAACGGGGTCATAAGACCCCTTTTCAACTTTACTTTCCTGTAAGTTCTTTTATCTATGTAAAAATTTTGATTCAATTTTTTTTTTTTCTGATGCTTCCAGACTTACTGTTAGCATGAAATGTTTTACTCTTTGCAGAGAGCAGCATTCACTGGAAACAAAGATTTTCAATTGCAGAAGGGAGAATGAAGACAAAAAAAGTTTATTACTTCACTTTAGTTTCATTAAATGAAATAACTGAATGAAGTATTTTGAGAGTCCTTTGCAGTATCTAACAACTTCTTAGATGGTCAGCTTCTAACAAGTCTCTTCCAGTAAATAAGCAGCATTCCTTTCTGAAAACCTAAATTTAAAGCATATATAGGTCTCATAAAAGGGGATAAACTATATTAACCCAACTCTTCTATTTAACAGAGCAGAGGAGATGGGCGTAGTAACCAGGACGCAACTCCCTGCACATGCACCTTGGTCTTCTTGTGGCAGAGACTAAGCGTCCAGCCCATTAGGGAAAGCTGAGTGCCCACACAGACTCGGTGTTGCAGAGACTCCCACTGCACACCATCATAATTTTTAAGATACAGCTACACATCCACCACATACAAGCTGTGTTGGCTTCCAAGCAGTCCATCAGCAACAACTTTGTCATCTCAACAACTTGCCTGGCTTCAGTGTAAGAAAGTGCTTGCAGGTGAAAGGCTCTGTACTCCATCACCCATCACACACCACCTGCTCCTGCCAACATCCATATATTAATTGCATAGCATTCGCAAACAAGAGCTTGATTCTGTGTTACCATTCAAAATCAATTCTGAGAAGAGCAACTAGATCTTATAAAGAACAGCTAATAATTAATTACACTCCAATGGTCTTCCAGCTAGCTCCCATACATCATAGGCTATTGGATGCTTTTAATCAAAGTGCTTCATTATCATATAGCAATGTATCACTTTCCTGTTTGGTTTTTTCTTTTTTTTAAATAAAGGATGACATTTTTATAGCAGTAACCTTAAACTTTCCAGCCACACATCTTCCTAGTTAAGAAATGCCATGAACAGCTATAGATGCAATAGCAAACTATTCTTCCCTTTAGTAAGTGGGCAGGGGGAAGAGAAATAATGTGTATCATATCACTTTTCTTCAACAGGACAGCTATGTATATAAGCAACTTTAAGACAGTTTTTCTTTTTTCCCCCCCTATCTAGCCAGATTAGTTACCTGCTCTGTCAGCAGGGCATGGTGCTACTAGATTCCCTAATGCAATGGTCCAACCCCTATGGCATTTTCTATGTCATGCAGTCTTGTTCACCACTGAAAAACCATTTTTGCAGTTGAATTGATGTGTACACTTGCAATGGTTAGTTGTTCAGCATTTCTGAATATCCACAGCATAGACTGCTATTCTGACCAGCAGACGCTGAGAAATCCTAGACAAATGGCCACAGTTTTCACGTTCCTCCCAAGTACTTTCCTGAACAGGAAAGGCAGGGGGGAGAACACAACACAGACACCATAACTTGGAAAACCTGGTTATGAGACAACCACCAGTCACGAGGCAAGAACCATGTCTGCTCACCTATGCCATTTAGTTCTGCATTTTCTTGTCTTAAACAGCCCAGAGTCCTTCCCACGCGTGCTCAATATGTAGTGCCAACTACTCTCCAAAATGCATAATAAATGCTGTCCTGAATACGGAACGTCTCTTCTAAAGCACGCCCAGAAGTGGACCTCCCCCCTTCCCTGCCTTCTCAAGGTTCACCTTCTCCACAAATGCCTGTTTGCAAAGAGTTGGTCTACAATTAAAAAATATATCTAAATTCCATAAGACACTTAATTTTTTTTTTTTTTACATTTGTTTCTGCCCTGCTGTTAATCTGTGCATGGTTAGTATATTTTTATGGGAATTATATGTATTATGGAACCTTTGTGTTTTGAGACATAGTAATAATCTGCTAACACTCTAGTGGAAAATCAATCACACAAAACCAAATGCCTCTGGCCTCTCTGTTCAGAAAGCCAGGGTAAACGGCACACAAAATTCATATTCCGAGAGCACGTGGCCAGTTTTGTGTTCATCACCCACTTCCAAATCTGTTAAGGCTTCTGACGAGAAAACTTCTTGTGAGAAGTATGCTGAGTACAGCTTTAAAGATCCCAAACAGCGTGGAAAGTAAAGCAGGTTTCAGGCTAGACAGACGTGATTTATTAGAATAAAGCAAGTGATACAGAAGTTGTGCTGTACCACCTTTACTCATTTCCTTCTCACGGAGACAGAAGGCAAATACCATTTTACCTCCACACAATGATACATGGGTTAACAATTATATTGTTAAGACCAGCTTTTACCGAGGCTATACACAGCTTCAACCTTTTTCTAGAGTACATGGCCTTTGTAGCATGCTTGGTAACTGCTGAAGCAACAAGGGGTGCTCAGAGCTCCCACAGAACAGGGAGGTGGTCGGCAGTACAGAGCTGCTGCAGCTATTTCCTAGATGCGAGCCACCATAAAAGCTCCAAAGAAAACATTACAGTATGTCTTGTAAAGCTTTCTATAGAGCCATGAAAATATAAACCTTTGGCTCAATTCACTGCAGCGGTTTTAGGGCTCAGCAAACATCACCTGGAAACAGCTCTGTCTGTCTCTAACTGTGATTTTAAGTCCAGTACTGCTCTTCGTCACCACAACCCCTAAGATCCCATCTTTCTTAAGAAAGAGAGAAAACACACCATGCTAATATCAGACAGAAACTAAGAGGTATGGTTAGTAAATGGCTGAAAATGACACAAAGCTGCTCAGGTTTTTCCGGCTTCCTCTTTAACTACTTATGAGGCATAAGCATAACAGGGAAATTTTTCAATTCACTACTCACAAAAGGAGAAATATCAAGAACAAACTTCATCCTAAATCCCTAAAAATCACATCCGTCTTGCTTTTCCAAAGAGCATCCTAGACATATATGGAGAAAGCATGCCATATTAATATCACCAGAAATTTGAAATAGCTATCAGACCCCATAATTTCATATATGTTAGATCTAGTTAGATGCTAGAAAGCCCTCCTCCAAACAGTTGCATAGAAATTGATGGATTCCTTCAACGAGCAATGTTTCACAAGCAAGAACAAACAATTCTCAGGTCCAGCATAAACTAAGATCCCTTTCCACTCTCAGGTAATGCACCTCTGAGACTGAACAGGCAGGTGATACATGTTTCTGCAGCCCCGTACACCCTCGCTGGCACTTGGCCTCCATGCTTTGCTGCCTGTGGTATGAGAATGGTCATTTGCAGTGTTGAGGAGTGATCAAGATGTAACAAAAATAGGAGAAGTAATTTAAGGAAGCTTTCTGGTCTCCTCTGTCCACTGTGAAACAAATTTTAAATTGTCCGTTTATCACATAGGTTATTTTTACATACGTGGTAACAGAAAGATAAGGAAAGAATAGCAGAGTCTAATGCTGAGACAGTGGGAATAAATTTAATGTACTGAAAACACACACATACTTTTACCTTTTATCCTAACAAAAAAAAAATATTATCACACAAGCTAATTTGAAAGCCCTTAAAAGAGGTATTTTCAATTAGTTCAGTCATATTTCTAGTCTTACAAGTAATCTTTTGGGTTGTGACAGCATTCGGTACTCAGACATTCATTTCCAGAATTTTTTTAAAATTCAGCTTCCTACAGCATTGAAGCAAAACAAACAGTTCAAAAATATGCTTTCCAACAATACACATTCAGGTAGGGATGAACAATTAAGCTCCAACTATCCAAGCTGCAGTGCCCAAGTATCTCCTTGAGTACAGAAGGCACGCAAAGTCTCGGTTCATTTGAATGCACTAATTGCCTATGAGATGCACCATTTCCCGAGCTTATGTTCATATAGTTGCTTTTATACAAAGGTCTCATCGCATTTCATTAAAGCTGGTCAGTAAGCATTACTGGATCCCATTTGTCCAGGCACAGTGACTACTGCCAGCACGGCACACAGTGCTGTGGAAATGGAGACATAGCAGCAAGATGTGGTGCAGAACAGCATCCATGTCCTCCGACAGCAGGCGGCCAGCCTGACCCCAGAGACAGCCAGGCTGGGCTCCAGGGAGCACTCCCCACGGCTGCAGCTACCTCCAGGAACCCCGGCTCTTGGGAAATCCTGGCAGGAGTTCCCTGTTTAACACGGCAAGAAAACCAGGGACATGGGGAATAGCCTCTCCTTAGACACACACTCCTCTCATCCAGCATTTAAGCATTGCCTCATGAATTGCCATCTCCCACCACAGTGACTCCAGCCAATGGTGCCAAGCTTGCCAAGGAGGCAAGGTGGTTCCCTTCTTCCTTCTGCAGAAATCAGAAACAAACCCTTGACCTCTCACATCGACTCCAAGACAGGCTGTCCCCCCTCCACGCCAACGTGTCAAGGACAGAAATGTCTGCTTCCCCCTACGTGAGTATGATTACACGATAAAGTAGCTGGCAAAGGATGGCTGCTATCAAGGAGGGTTCCCATGACAGGCTAAACCTCCAGGCTTCGGTTGCTGGAAGCCACCTCCAGACGTACTTCACATGGCTCAGCTCACACGATTGATGGCTGTCCCCTGATCCGCACATCGTGCCTGCGCAAGGGTCTTCATACTTGGGATTTAACTCCCTGTCATGGTTACTTCACTGACAGCCCTGAAAAACCTGGATGTCTGGCAGCACTTAGCAACCCTTGAAACATCGTAAGCACCTTCGGTTCCTACTCATTGCAAATATTTAAAAGTTAAAGAATGCTTAGACAGCATCCTAGGGCACGCTCACACTGAAGTCACACCTCTGAAATGGCCAGCTCGGGCAACTGGGAGAGTCCATGCCGCAGCCCAGGCTCATTTACTGACAGTCTCTCTCGGACATTTCCACCCTAGGCAGAAGTGTGTCTACGGGGTATAACTCAGCTCCTGAAAATTGCCTTTCCTTCAAATCTGCTCTCTGCCAGTTGAGAGATGTCATTATTCAAAACAACAAGCTTAAAGAGGTGGAAGGGGGGGAATTAATTCTGAATCGGGAGTATGAAATTACTGCCACAAATGAAAGGTCATTTCACCAATTATCTCCTGCACATATTTTGCATTAAATTCTGCATTGTTCGTAGCTTCACCAGGCTTTCTTCTGATTGCTATATGGAGAACTGAATATTTACATAGAGCATAAGGTTAAATTACAAATCATTGAAAAATTATGATAATGGATTTCAGTTTAATGAGCAGTGACATATGGAAAAAAATATGTATATATATAAAATAAATATACCGTGCTTAATTGATTGAAAAAGCCCGCTTTCCTATTCTAAATGCTCTCCCTCCTATACAAGGAAAGCAGCATTAAGGAGGGTTTCAGGTCAGAATAAGCACTATCCTCTTCAGTGATTAGGCATTCCACATTAAGGCAGTTTAAGAGAGTTTAATTTCCTTTCCGACTTAATGTTCTGATTGATAAACTTTTTCTAATTACATCGTGCTAATATTAAACTCCCTCCATTTACAAATTTTAATACTGAACAGAAGTCTCTGAAGCCATACTTATAGCAAGCTTTTCTTCCCTCCTCCCCACTTCTTTCAAACCAGCCCACCAGTTCGCAGCAGAGGAGCTGGAGGGTACCAGTCACCCGCTCACCTACGACTGATGGTGGCTGGGTGGAGGCCAGGCGCGAAGCCCAGGCGCGAAGCCCACAGGTTGCTAGCGACAGAGACAGATGCCTCTCAGAAGCAAGCACGTAGCTGTACAGATGGCACCAGCAAGAGATCTTTGGCTTCTTTAACTAGGGGATGTTATCCCATGAAGAAGTGTCTGAACAGAGATAAGAAGAGCAGGGTAGGAAGTATCAGCTTGCCTATCAAGTGGGAAAGATTTTAAGCCAGATTGAATAGCAGTGGATAACAAAATTCTCATGTTCTAAAAGCAACGATCTGGCCCAGAGGGCTGAAATCTGGGGAACTGATAAGAAACTGTAGTAGAGTCTATCAGAAGAAGCAGCAGTGAGACACTTTGGGAAACTTACTTAGATGTCTACATAGTAACTCGATGAGTGTGAAAAAGAGAAAGGGAAGAATTAGAAGCTCTAATATTTGAGCCAGTACTAGAAGAGATATTCTTGGGCAAACTCTGTACAGCTGAGCATAACTTTGTAGGAAGAAAGCAGGAATTTATTACATTAAATTTCAAGAGCATATATAAAAAGTGAAATGAGGAAAAAAAAAGGAAGGAAAAAACCAAGAGAGATGTCATTATAGGAGTCTTACTATGGCTAGGTCAAAAACACATCAGAAAAGAAGCCACTGTTCCCTGGTGCATGGCACCAAGAACTTCAGCTAGGTATGTTGGTAAAGCAGCAGAGCACCACATTGACAAATTGGAATTCAATGGGATAAGCTTTCAAGCTGGATAATCTTCTTCCCCCCACCAGAAAAATGCAGAAGTACCACCAGAGGGGAGCTATTTCAGCTCCATTCCTGACTAACAGGAGAGTACCAATTGAGAATTTGACATATGGGGGTAATAAATAACACTTTGGATTAAAGCAATCAAAAAAGTATGTGTTTATACATACATAATTATTTTAAGCAAAACAGCTTTTAATCTGATATAGAGGAACAGAATGCATAGCAAGACCATCGAGGCTGTGCCAGGAATTATTTAAGGCACTTGAAAACAGAAAGAAACATAAATCATATGTCAAAAACAAGTATACATGACTGAGGAATACAAAAGAACCAACATTAATCAAAGCGCACTAAAGACAAGACACAAAGCTAACTAGAAAGGGACAAAATGCATCAAGAACAACTTCCTTGGCATACAATAAGAGGAAACAAAGCAAAGCAAGACCATCTTCCTAAAGAGAAGATGATGAAGTATTTACTCCCTTGTGCCACAGACTTCACCAAAAGGGGAAGCATCCTCAGCCTCACAGGGTAACTAACGGGAGAGCAGACCGGGGGCTGGATAGGCGAGTTGCACACAAGCTGTCAGACATGGACAACATTCCCCTGGAAGACATCAGAAGCTGCCGGAAGCCACCTCCAAAGCAGCAGGAGCACCCTTACCAGCCAGCAGGGCACAGAGAGAGATCGCCAGGCTGAAGACAGGCAAACACAGCACCAACTTGTGTGAAAGAGCACCCACTGCTTCTATGGGGACCGTCAATCACCCAGCCTAATGCCACCGCGAGAACTACTCTGTCAAAACCTGGGTCTCTCGGTACCTGGCGCCTGATGTGATCAAAGGGGGCAGGTTTCCACCAGCAGACCAACCTCCGATCTGTTTGGGAGGCACGTCACTTTAATAAAACACGACTGACTCATTTGGTAGGGTCCAACCATTGATAAGCTGAATAGCTTTGCAGAAATTACATTCCTAAATTAATTGCAACAAGAGGATAAAAGTCTCATTTCCACTCTTTGCTCCCTCTCTCCTCCTATACAAGGCCTTTGAAAGAATAAATAGACAGGTACTTCTCTGCAGCTCTTCAGCGTCTACTTGATCTCCATGGGAAGTTCTCCATTGATATAGGATAATTAGGAAATTTCATGCTGCTTGGACCTGTAAGAGCGCACATCCCATTCTGTAGTGGTTAGAAAGTGGTAGGTTTGCTCCAATAAAACCTAAATTAGGACAGCATTCCCCTATCATTATCTTTGACTTCTCTAGGAAACCAAATCACAGAGAGGAAACATTTAACTGCCGTCTCTAATCCAGCTGTGTTTGCACAACTGAAAAGGACCCAATGCAGTCTCCTGGCTGCACTCAAGACCGGAGCCCAAACCCTACTTGCCTCATAAACACACAGCATAGGCACATCTGGAAAACAAAGAAGAAAATTTTAAACAGCATTGGGAGGTAAACTACAACCAGTGACAGATCTTTAAGAAAATTATAGTCATATGGGACATGTGAGAAAGCGCATTTTGAGACAGTAGAAGCTGTTTTTAATCTTGAATCTCACTGATGCACAGTTATGTGTTATTACGTTAATGCATTGCACGTCCAGTGAACATTATGGGAGGATTCCTGAAAACGCTCCTTAAGTTTTAAACATTAAACTCTGGCAAATGAAAGTGATGGAGGATTTCCCTGTATTTCTTGTTTGAAAACATTAGCTTAAATCAGTTTTCATAGGAGAAATATACTTTCATGATAGTAGGTAGGAAACATCAGACCAAGTTTATGCTTTAAGCATGCTTAACAATGTTCACTGCATGAGTAATGTCAGGAGTGCATCAGAATGATTTTTTAACCATTCAGTTTAATAAATTTTACATTTTAAACTGTTGTTATTGAAATGGTAACTACAGTCTCTTTATACTTATTGTAATTTTTCATTTCTTAGAAAAAAATTATTTCAGTAGAGCTGTAGCTCACAAACACCAGCTCCAAAAACTTACAACTGCAAAATGGTGTGATACCATCTGGTCACTAGTAGTTACAACAAGGAGAGGATCTCTCATCAGCATCACCTCGACAGCAGTAAAAGGCAGACCAAAGGATTCTGGCACAATGCAAGAGGCTGTAGACATTAGCCAGATGATTTCTACTATGCTATAGGGCACGTGGTCTACACATTCAAGGGCAGACAAGCTTTCATTTGCATCAAAAGACATACAAACCAGATCTTAGGAAGGAACACCATAAAAAAAAAAACCCACACCACAAGACTCAGCTAAGGATCAGATCAGTCAGA
The DNA here is from genome assembly GCF_047370975.1 of Nipponia nippon. Lineage (NCBI taxonomy): Eukaryota > Metazoa > Chordata > Aves > Pelecaniformes > Threskiornithidae > Nipponia > Nipponia nippon. Next base: position 12,979,853 of record NW_028262336.1, on the reverse strand, counting down.
CATCCATGAGGGATGACTTCAGTATACCTGATTGCATGCTGGTGGACTACTTTTTTTTCAGGTTCCCTCCATCTTTGTACTTCTATCAATCTATCTCAAGATCTTCTAGAAATCAAGCATGAGATGTTGCGGCTGCAAGCCACAATTAGGCATGAGAGCGATGACATATGGGAATTGCTTGTCATTATTTGATCTCAAATGATTTTCAATAATGCTTTGCTGTCGCAATAATTTGCATTCTTATTAAGATGAATTAAGATCATCATGTTGTATCATGACACACCTCATTAATACAAAGTAGCTTTGTACCTTTATCAGTAATATGCATTTTCATGAAAAGCCCAATGTCCTTGCACCAAAAAGCTTATAATGTTAAGTTACCTATTCTATATTTTCTCCACGCAAGCATGACAAATCCTTTCTATGGCTTCTTTGTGTATTATAAAGTATTGCATGTACACAGAGGCAACATTTTGCTCAACATATAGTGGAAGCATTAATACTATCCTTGGACTGTTTCTGGCTTTCATACTCAGAGATAACACAACGCATTAACACACTCCAGTGGATTTAGGTTAACAGCTGAGTAAAGATAAGCATTTATAAAACTTGATATGATATTGGATCCATTTGGACCAAGACCAGGTATAGATGCCCCATGTGAAAGTAAGTGATGGGGAACAGGAGACCTTCCCTCTATCCCCATACGCTACTTTATTTTGACTTGGGAACATGATATAATTTGAAATACACATTCTCCAAGCAGCGTGATGGAGAAATTTCCTCTCTAAAAACCAGGAAGCTATTTTTCAAATGCTACCTTTTAACTTTGAAAAAAACTGCATTCAAGCTAAGATCAGCTACCAATATTTTTTAAGTGATCTGAAGCACGACAAGCTTAGCCCGCAATAGAAAACCCATACAATCTATCCTCTATTGTCTGAGGGTTAATATAGTTATAGCAAGCCTATTACTTCTGAGCCTCCTAATGAAAAATGTTCTATTTAATAAAGTGAACATCAACATCCTGAAGAGGTTCCTCTGCTATCTGTCTTCTACCTTTAATTTTAATTAAGAAAACAAATGGACAGTAAATTTGAAGCAAAGAATCAACATTAATCTCTAAATCAAAAGGATTTATATTGAGATTACAATTAATCACATGCATGAAATATCTTATTTAATAGGGTGATGCCCTCAGTTACTTTGTTTAATCACTAAAACAATTCAATTTCCAAAATTAGAATTTGGAACCATTCCAAACATATCCCATTAAGATTATCAATCCAGCAAGAACAGTGACACTAAACCTCTGAAAAATAAACTCTTCAAAACTTTTTTGTTCGTACACTGAAGGATGTAAAGTGTGCCCAGACAGAGCAACCCTCAATTAAATATAGGGAGGGGTAATGCAACATCTAATCAAGGAGGCGACCCCAGGACATTTGCACTGAAACTTGTTGGTGGCATTACTCAATCCCCATTCAAATAAAGGCCATTAGGCCAGATTTTAGCCTCAAGTAAGCAGATAAACTCCACCACTTTCCTGGATTTCCCTCCAGTTCCACTGGATGTGATTTTGGCTAATTAACATAGAAAGGATTTTGCCATCATCCTTAATAAAGAGCAGAGAGGACACGGTCTTAGATTTGCACTCAGAATTACCAGCTGTCATGTGGGATACTGCACAGAGATCAGGTCTTGGCCCAGATGCACAGACAGGCTGTCATCAAAACGCAGGCTCCAGGGTACACCAGTGACAGCTTCTACAGCTGGCTAAGCCTTTTATTCAGGTTCACTTTAAACCTGTTTCTTCAGCCACCTTATTCAAACAGAGTTACCATAATCATTTCCCATGCCCTTCTGTTGTCAAAAAGGGACAATCAAATATCCCTAAGAAGAATCTGTTGTCCTCAAAAACACGGGGAGGTGGGTGGTGGGATTTGAGAAGGCAAACCAACGCAGTCAGTTTGGATTTAACCTAGCTATAATTTTTTAGCTGGCACATCAAAACATGGCTAGAACAACTCACCAAAACATGAATTTACACGCACACGTCTTTTACCTCAAGCCAAATGCCACAAGTCTTTAGATATTGCCTCAGCAAGATTAATGCAAGACTATTCATTATGTGATCAATAAGCCTGTCCTCTTACAGGCTCTTTTTCTCTTGCCCCACTTAGCTTCCACTCTGTGGCAGGGTGGATTTATTTAAAGGTATGATACACATTAACTGAAGACTGCCCAATGAATCATTAAGGTTGGAAAAGACCCTTAAAATCATCGAGTCCAACTGTTAACCTAGCGCTGCCAAGTCCATCACTATACCATGTCCTCGAGCACCACATCTATCCATTCTTTAAATACCTCCAGGGATGGAGACTCAACACTGCCGTGGGCAGCCTGTTCCAATTCTTGACTACCCTTTCGGTGAAGAAGTTTTGCCTAATATCTAACCTAAACCTCCTCTGGTGCAGCTTGAGGCCGTTTCCTCTCGTCCTAATGATGATTTCTGTTCTCCTCTTGAACTCTAGCACTGTGTGTCACCCCCTTTAAAAAAAAAAAGGGGAGGGGTAATCAAGAAGAAACTGGGTCATGCTGCTCTGGACACACCAAAGTGTGTTTGTAGGATAATGCCTGTGTCATATCTTAATAGAGAAGAGCAGTCACATACTGCTTTCTTACTTAAATGACACTTCTCATCTAAAAAGTCATTTTTCAAGTAGATTTTCTCGCTCCACTTGCTCAGAGTCATGCTGCCAGCAGAGGAGAACAAGCCCTTCTGGCTCCCTGCCCCCCTCCACATGCCAAATCTCCTCCAGTGGCACCTCAACCACCTTCTTTCTTTTCCTGCTTCACATGGCTCCAGTCACTTACCGCTCTGCAAACCCACTGGCAGACCCAGAAGAGCAAAGAGCACCCCCAGCTCCAAAGCCAGACCTGCCACTGAGAACCCCCCAGCAGGTCCCTACCTTCGAACCTGGCCACCAAGACCCCTGCTAAGAGACACCAGTCCACCTCGGCCAGGGGACAACCCCAACCACAAAAGACAACAAAATTTACTGTTACCCCTCAAACCATCGGCCCATCTCGCTGCCCAGAACAGGTGAGTGACTTTGCTCCTTCCTCTAATCCTCAGGAAAACACAAGTTTACCCATTAGGGCAAGGAAGCCAAAGGTGCTCTGGGACTAGCATCAGACAAAAGCAGACATGGGCATGCGAGAACACACTCCAGGCATTTTCCTCAGGCACACCCTTAAATGTACAATAAAACCAATGGAGATGGCTGCTCACAGAGATGTAGTGACAGAATTGAAGTCCAGACCCATCATGGACCATGACTGGTAAGGGTGTCCCCTGCACACTGGCAGAGAGGGAGGCTGCATGGGGGAGCTCCCTGCACCCTGCTGCTGGGCCCTGCTGCGCTCAACGGCTGTGGGTGGAGGTAGGGATTGGAGCAAAAATACTCTGAGCAGTTTAGCAGCCTTTTTAATACAAGCCCTATGGGGAAAGCAGTAAGTCATGGTTAGCCAGGGCAGGAGCTGAAGGGCTGTGCAGATTACAAGTCTAAGCTCTCACTGAGTGTGTATTGGCTGAATATTAATGAAATGCAAATTGCACAACAAACTAGATAAACTTGCAGGACAACTACAACCTAGCGAAAAAACTAAAAAAAGACATAGGGGGTTGTTGTCATGCTCAATATTTTAGTGCTGTATTGTATTACAGGATTTTTGTGAAGCTTCTGTTTATGCTTCTTCCTCCTAAAAGCTTCTTTAGGTAAAAAAGTTACATTTATACCACCTAATTCTCTTTGGCAGTTCTTTTTGAAAAGATGACACGTGCCACATATAAGGGATTAGAGTTAGGACTGTTCCCTAACCAGCCTTCCCAACCGCTGAGAAATATTGTCATTGTGTTACCTCCAGGGACACTATAGGCTTGAATTTCCCTGGGTTTCTGATACATGTGGAGGAAGTGCCAGCAGTTAATGCAAAAATAGGACTAGCTACTGGAGGGGGCACCATTTTACAAAAAAAAAAAAACAAACAAACAAAAAAAAAACCTCCTCAGACAGCTCTGCAGCTTGTCTTCTTGACATGTCAGCTACAATGTTGCCTTCAGGCAAGAAATAAAGAATATTAACCAACAAATCAAGTAAACACATCTTTTTGTGTGCTTTTGGAGTGCATAAAGATAACAGCTTCCTAAATAATTCTTAGGTTTGCTGGTGCAAAACCAGAAGCAGAATATATGCAGAAGCAACCCATCTTACCTCTTCTGAGCACCCACAGGGATTTAAAGGGAGTCCAGAGCAAAGCATTAGGCTTCTCTGTTCCATAAAATCAATTTAAATAAATTCAGCAAGAAGATGCAAACACCTGAAACCAAAGGTTTCAGAAGGCAGTCAGCTTCATGACCCTGGGCACTGACTCCAGCCACACCACTTGTCTTTCCCACCAAGTCAGCATCCCCCTCGAAGCCGTGCCAGCTGTAGGCTCCCTGGGGTGAGGACAAGGCACTGCTGCAGAGCAGAGCCTGGGCTGCTTTGCAGCGGTCGTGTTCAGTTGGAGGAGACTCGGCCAGCCAGCCATTGCCACCCTGCACAGCTTTCTCATGCCCATAGAGCCAGGGAGGGTTGATTGATCGCATCAATGGGGGAAACGGGACACCTCACTTTGGGGGAAACAGATCCTTCCCAGTGGCAGTAGAGGCCCTGCCCAGAGCAGCACTGATGCTAAGGAAAGTGGAGTGATTAATGGAGAAGAATTGATCCACCCAGTCCTTGTCAGGCGGCCAACTACTGCCTTAAACAAAGGCGTCTATGTGTAACACTACCAGGCAGTCACTCAAATCATGCCACAGCTTATAATGCCTCCCCATACATTCCCCCGCTTAAGCCTGCCCTTCCTTTTTAACAGGTACTTATGCACTAAACAACCTCCTTTTCTACACGCTTTGAAGACCAACAGCGGAAAGACATCCCTGAGGTATGGCAGCCTTATCCACCCAACACCCCCAGGTCACGTCCACTTTCTCTCAGAACAGAGCCATAAAATGTTTTCAGAAAAATGAAGGGAGTCCAGGCCAAAGAAACTCCTCCAGAGTAGTACAAGATGGTGGAAGGTCTTGTGAAGCTTCTCTGTCCGAGATAAAGTCAGTCAACAGGTAACAAAGGAACTAGGAGGGAGGATATGCATAGCTTTCAAGGCTGAAGCATACTGTGCCAAAACCCAGCTTGGACTAGACACAGCGAAGTCTTATTGTTGCCCATTGCCTTTTGGCAATACATGTCACATCTATGATTTTTTTTTTCTTGATACATTTTCCTGAATTAACAAAAACTCTTTATTTAATTCCTTGGCATGGCTGGGCAAGAGAGTCACATCAATCCCTCCACAAAGAGCAGAAGCACACCTCTCCTTTGGATTTGACCCTCAAATCTCATTAATTGCAACAGCGCCCTTAGGGCCCAATGTTTGCACATGATGTCCCTGGAAGGGGAAGGAGAAGAGACGAGCGTACCCCCAACAAACAGACGGCTGACTGCTGAATCTGGCTCCCCTCCACCCCCGCCATAAAAGTCCCCAGGGCAGAGCTCTGCTAACAAAAAGGGGCTTTGCAAATACAATGCTTGATAAGCACAGTTGCATATGCAGCTTTTGGCATCTGTTTATCATTAACAATAACCTCACCTGAAAGGCTGGGGAAACAGCCCACCTGTTTTTAAAAATAGGTTTCATCTCTTTCTCACAGCAATCTGCTGAGTGATGCTTTAAAAATGTACCAAGACATAGTGCTAACACTGAAGCATTTCCTTACCCAGCCGGGCAGGGATAAGATCTGCATTTCACAAAAGGCCAACATATGGTGCTGATAGCTCCCTGATTATGTCAACATTTATTAGTTAAGTAAAAATCACCAGTCTTCTTTAAAGGAAGGAGCCCAGATGCCTGCAATTAATATTTCTCCACCTCACCGAAGAAACTGTAACGTAATTCCTAATGTCTTTACTTGAAAAGGCTCAAAACTCACAAATTATGTCATTAGGAACAGCAACGAGTAACAAGAGGTTCAGTATAATGTATTTTCATTAGCCGAGGCTAATTGGAGCCAAATGAGTAAAACAATGCTGTAAGGGCGAGCAGCAGAAATCCTTGGGTCTTTAGGAGACGAAATAAATGAGGGTAATCAGCAGTGTATGCAGAATACAGCATGTTCAATTAATATAAATAGGATAGCAGTCAACTGCAGCACTCCGCCGGGGCGCAGATGAGTGCTGGTGGGCAGCAGATGTCTTATTATATTGTACAAACACAAGCAGTATGGCAGCCTAAACCAGCAAAAACACTCAGGTCTGAGGGACACCCAAGAACTGGGGAGTTAAAGAACCCACAAATTGCCACGGGAGGAAATTCTGCCGAGCAGAGGTGTTCGGAGAAGCCAGCACGGACCTGGGGAGGAGATGGAGAAAGGGGAGGAGGCAGCTGCCTGTCACATTAGAGGAGAGACAGTTGTGGCAGCTCTACCCTTGGCAGCTCTAACACTTGCCACCTGCACACACAGATATTTTGTGGGGGTGGATTATCTGATCCATCCTCCTCCTCCATCTTTTCATCACGTCAATTTAATTGTTGCGGTAACGATAGTAAATTGATTTTGCAATTTCAGCTTTCAGACCCTTCTGAAGCAAGAACAACCAACCTTGTCTTTCACTTCAATCTTCTTCTCAATAAGATCAAGGCTGCTGTCCCTCAATTTTCTCTTCTAAAAGAAGAGAGAATAATGATGAGATCCCTCTTCAGCATTTGCCTCTGATCTGTGGTAGAGCATGATTTTTTTTTTTGTCCCCGTTAAGCAAACCCCCTTTTTTAATGTTACGCTTTGGAACTTGAGGCTTTAGAGATTATGTTATTTCATAGCTCCAAAGTCACAAAATGCATGTGCTTTTTCAAGTTACTGGCGTTTTTGTGTAATGCCTGATACATTTTTTTGCAATTCCCAAATAGGAATTGCCAATAATTCTATTACTGTTCTCCAGATACAAAGCTCAGAGATTCATATCCCTGTGCAGCCAACACTAAAGTCTACTGCACAAAAACTACTAAATTTAAGCAAATCACATGAAAGCTTAGTGAGCTATCTATCCCTCACATCCACAGACATCCTGCCTACTTTTCATATTCTGCAAAACAGCAATAACATTCTGCAACCATTAATAAAATTACAGTTTCATGATCAAGTCCGCACTGACTAATCTTGGCTTTCATAGTTTAGCATCACTAGTGATGCTCTGGTGACTTAAGCAGCGTATGACACGTGTTTTCAGTCAAAGACTGATTTTATCTTTTACAATTCATTAATTTTTGTTTTATCATTTGATACACACAGGTTTTGAGTTTGGGGCTTTTTTTTTTTTTTGTTTTACTTCCAACATCTCCCCTCCCTCCTTATTCTCCTGCCAGAAGAAAATAGCTTTCACACTAAAGAAACCTGGGGAAAGAGACAGATGTTAAATACTAGGGAAGTCAAGAAGTCATTTCATTATGAAACTGAAGGTGAGTTAGCATTTTTTCTTTTGTACTGTATTGCATGGCTGGTGTCTGCAGATTAAGGCAGACAGCAAATTACACAGGAGCTATCTGTGCAATATGACCACAGGGAAAAAAAAAGTAGTCAAACAGACAAGATGGCATATCAGGAACGGTTTAGGGAAGAGTCACATACAGGAGCAAAGAGTTAGCAGCAGTTATATGTAGTAAGTCATGCAAAATTACTGATGAGCAGCTGAACATTCATAATCATAAGCTGTTAAAATACGTTCCAAGTTCCTGAAGTTTGCCTAGATATTTGTCTCTTAGCTATATTAGTTGGCCACAGAAATCTTATCTATACCAAATCCCAAAAAATGTACTAGTACAAAATCAAACAGCCCTAATCCTGCAACAAATTTATGGAAGAGGCTTGAGGCTGTGTCATCCAAACAATACTTTAAAACCCTAGCAGAGGCTAACTCATAGACCCTGCTCCTGCTGAATCTAGGATAAGTACATGAAAGCCAGAGCAAAAAGTTAAGCTGAAAGAATGAATCCAAGTAATCCACTAAACGCTTCACAGGCAGCAATTGCTGGCACTCTGTCTCTCTCCTGATGCTATTTTATTTATTCTGCACTAGTCAAATTGTGCTAAGAGACATTAACTTTTTTTGCTGTCCTGTGTGGAGGAGACAGAATGAGTTATAAAGCAGATTACACAGATCACCTGAAATAAGTGAAAGTGCATGTCTGAGCTGACCAAGGCTGTCAGCGGTGCAGACAGAGAAAAGATCAGCTCCTTGGATCACTTACAGACACCACAAAAGAAGCCTGACTTAGGTTTAGATTATTTCTTCATAGAAAAATACATTCCAGGGATATTTCCCAGCGAAATATTGGAGAAAAAGAAACAGATGACTGATACCCATGCACTTTTTTTGGTCCTGAAATTGTTAGATTGCCACTAAAACCAAAATAATTCTGCTCCCTTCTTCCCTCAGTGGCTTATGCCAAGGAGACACTTGAAGAAAGAACCCATACATCTAAGAGGAAATGAAATAACTTTTTTTAAAGCTAGAGAAGTAGCTGTGAGGATAGGACAAAAACTTCAACACTTATTTGAGATGAAATCCTGGTCCCAGTTAAGATAGCAGTGAAACTCCCAAGAAGTCTATATTACCCCTTCTGCTTTCTTGTACTCCTCCCCCCATTTTTAAGTAACTAAGCATAAAAAATGGCTAAAAGGAGAAAACTGAAGTATTTCTGTAAAACAAAAATAACCCCCCCCAAAGACAAAACCACAAACCCATGCTCATTTTAAATAATATTTAAAAAAAAAAAATAATGAAAAAGTAAAGCAACAGTTAAAAATGCACGTGTGCATACTTTCAGGTGGACAAACTCTGGTGACATTTATTTCCATTTTAGAAATTAATCAGGATGAGTATTTCCATTGATAAATGTATATTTTGAGATGGAGATGAGAACAATTTTCCAGAAGACCGCAGAAAGAACATAAGTCAAAAGGTGTTATTCCCAAGCACAGTATCCAAACCACCTTCAAAGTCAAATCTCACAGATTTTGCTATTATCTCAGTATTTAGCTTTCATATGAGACAGTGGGAGAAGGAATAGGAGGATGGTCAGAGGTTATAAGCTGCACATTTTTCAGCACATAGCTGACATCTACCTTTGTAAACACATTATCTTAAAACATCTCCGTTAAGTCCCCACTAGGAGAGGCTCGAAGGAGCTGCTTAAGGTCAGAAGTCAGCCAGACTTCAGCTCCAGGAACCGATACAAGCAACCTGCAGGACCTCAGCACATCCTGCCCTGGGACTCCCAGCAGGGCCCCGCTTGGCAGCAGCCGCCCCAGGCAGGAAGCCTAGCCAGAGCTTTGGAGGGAAGAGCTAGGAAGAGAGAAGATACAGTAAGCAAAGAAAATTAAGCCTTCTGTATTGAAATAGAGCGCATCTTCCTTCAATCGATCTTAAATCGGTGTGTTTACTATAACAGCGAATGCAACCTGACCTCTTAACTTTTTGGTTTTTAAGTTGCTCCTCTAAGATTTTCTCCCTTCTCCACAATAATCTTAACAGAACAGAGACACTTCAGGTTTTCCAGATAAACAGAACTTGTTGAAGAACAAAGTTTTCTACATTATATGTACAAGTGCGTATAATTACCTTGGTTTAGCTTTTACTATATAGGTCATATTATGTAGGGCAAGTAACTTGTGAGCCAGATCACCGTGACACCAGAGGTACGACTAGGCGGTCTACCTGCAGCAATTCATTTTTCCAACAGCAAGCCCATCCCAAAGGTTTATCTGATAGATTGCTTAGGTTAAACTCCTGTACTCCATCTCACGTTAATGTACATGTTTGAGCATCAGTGTAGAAAGGCTCCCTATTTCCCACCAGCCCTGCCTCCTTAGCTTCCTTGTTGCCCTATATTGTCTTTGCTGTGGAGGCAGAAGAAAATAGTATCTTTCAAATACAATAATAGTGATTTTCAATTAGTGGGCCATCTTCTGTCTCAGGCTTGGATATCAGCCATAGAAACCACAAGTGCTGACCTGGTGACCTTCAGCAGCCTTCTCATCAATACCAGCTAGAACAGGGATCTTGTAAATGTTTTTCTCGTGGAACAAAATGCCCAGAATACAACTAAACCCACAGAGCCTTGTATAACTGTACAACAGAAGAATAGTACATGTACGTGGTGTTTGCATTTTTTATCACCACTTCAGTGGGGAAAAACCATCAGTGACCATTTCCACTGTACCACAGTCAGAGAAACCCAAGCCATTGGACACTTACCAATTAAGTTTCACAGCCAAAGAAGATGAAGATACTTAGTTCAGCTAATGTTTATGCAACAGACTCAAAGCTGAGGGTTCACCTCTGCAATGCCTAACTAGGCAGATTAGCAAGAGACCAGTGAATGTTTCTCTGCAGATGCTCGTTATCTGCTGAGCCAGAACTGCAGCAAGGTAAGTCAGTCCGTCACTCCAGAAAGCCTATCTCAGGCTTTTGGTTTGGCTCTTCACACGCCCTTCTTTGCCAAGTGAAGATGGAGACCCCGAAGAGGCTGTGGGAAGAGCGCTCTTCCCCAGCGAGGAGGCTTAGGAGGCTCCAAGTGTTCTTGCTCTGGTCATCATTCAGGAGTCCTGCATGTGATATTTCCAAAGAGGAATATTTCATTCTCCATCTCCCCTCCCTGGAAATTATGTCAATCATCCACCTTTTCCCCCAAAGGAAAAACAGCTCTGCCAGTTCCCTTCAGCACTGCAAGTCTGAGAACTATGTTATCCACAGTTCGTTGCTTTGCTTTGACACATTTAGGATTTTCCCCTAGAGAAGTAAGTTTTCTTTAGGGGCAGGGGGAGAACCTCAGTCACCATGATATCCAAAACACACAGCTTTCCTTTCACAGCTCCTTGGAAACATGCAAGGAAGCAGTGCTGCTAGCATCACAGGCATTTATGAGCACAAAGAAAGTCTTAATAGAAAGTTACAGGCAGTAGCAAGGGATGTTTTTTTTCCCTCACCTTGTTACCAGTGAAGAGCTGATGAAGTTGCATGTCATTACTACCTTCCTCTACGCTGACTCGGCTACTCTACTACATCTTCAAACTCAGGTGTCCCAGTTACACCCTTACAATGGAACCTGCGTAAATGGCTTTGTTTAAATCTGTGTTTGCTACAAACAGAAGACAGTTTTCCTGTTACTACCTGTATGCCACCCTTGTCCCGATTTCTACATTGCACTATGAAATTCACCTTTCCAGGCTAGTAACCATGTTGTATCAGTAAAACCACTCAGAACCTGGTTAAGATGAAAGGCCCCAAAACTCTCATGAGCAACTTCTACCCTGACCAACATTGTACAACTTTCAGGCACAAATATGAAGAGTTATATTTCATCTATTGTAAAGATATGTGCATTTCAGTCACTGTTTTCACAGCTTGTGCTTTAACAGAAAAGCAATAGATGAAGGTCAGCATGGTTTCTAACTATCCTGGTAGCACGCAAATTTCAATTCTGATTTCTCTCACCTTTCTCTTACATCAAGAAGTGACTCTCAGTCCTTTTTCTGTTTGAAAAGGAGATTGTTTTGATCTTGAGCAATACCACTCACAATTAAAGTTGCAAAGAGAGTAGAGAAACCAAGGGATGGGAGGAGGAGAAAGAAAGAGAGAACCAAGACTCTACAAAGGGACTTATCATAGATGGTATGTAAGAGACATGAAGGTTTTTCAGAAAGGTCAGCAGCTGTGTAAAAGCACTAACACAAACAGAGGCTATATTCATTTCCAAACAAAGCACGTAATCAAAAATGCCTTATACTCAGCAACACCAGGACAAGAGCAGACAACTCAGCAGCCACTAGCTAACAAACCTAGGCCTTTACTACATTCAAGAGCACCATAGCAGCCTTTACTGTCACTACTCCCAGGCAGGTATCTCTCAGAGCATGTCCTCAGACCTCTCAAATTGAGAGCATTTCAAACACAATATTTTGTGTTTAGAATACACCAGAATTAAGACTTCAAGACCAAGTTTCATTTCTGTAATTTCAGAATACCTCAGCTCAGTGCTGCTAGCCACTTTTTTCTGCAAACAGAGGGAGAACAAAAGCTACTGCAGCTGCTGATCATCAGGCCTTGCCTCTTCTCTTCAGGAAGAACTTTCACTATGACAATGAAGACCAGGTCAGCAAGGAGTAAGTTCATCGCTCCATCCAGTACAGTCACCAGCTTGTTGAGCTGCACTTGTAAGTTTTACTCCAATACCTCACCACAAACAAGGTCTAATTAGTCTTTTTTCTGCCTCTAAAGATGACCAGGCTCCCCCAGCAATAATCTCTTTCCCTGGCCATTATTGCTATCACCATGTCAATTCTGGTAACCAGACCCACCAGACACCTGAAAGACCAATAAGCAGGAAGAACTGCAAGGTGGCCAGCTCACACAGTCCGTGCTGGTGGCTACGTGGGCCACACAGAAACATTCTTACCACCCACTGCTTTTTCCCCAATCTATACTCAATTTATACAAACCAGGCGAGGTGAGATTTTATACCATCTGAAGTGAAACATGTGCCATAGAACAGGGTTGCTTGAAAGTTTAGGCAACGGTTGCTCTTTACTCTATTATTTTCATCTGTGCCATCAGATATTGGTATAAAACATTACAGAAATAACCCTTGCATCCCTCTTCACGAGGGGGCTTAACCCACTTTCACCAACCTTCTCCGTGCCAGAGCAGGGGGCATGCCAGAGAGCAACCAAGGCATCCTTCTGCTGGGGGAAGAGCTCACTCTACTCAAACACGGCATCTTCTAAAAAATCCGAAGTAAGTCTCAAGAAAATCCCCTTCTGCTCTGGAAGAGAGAAAGAGCTTGACCTTAATTGCTGCTTAATTTTTGTGTTACACTCCCATCATTCATTGCTATTGACAAGTCAGCTGCAATTAATCATACATGATTGCATAAACCAAGACACTCCACAAAATAGTAATTAGTAGATTAGCATATACATATAACTTTGCACTCTCAGAAACACTTTGCAAACATTAACTAATCAGTGTTTCTTAAAATCCTTTCACCTGTCTCTCCCCTAGCTCCCTCCTTTCCATTTCCCCTCCTCTATTGCTGAGCTCCTGCTTTCTTGCAGGGAAGCTCCTTCCTCTCCCAGCTGTAAAAAGTCTGTATTCTGCCCTTTCAAACCACACCTTGCTCCCCCACTCACTCCCTCGTCTTCTCTTTTCTTCTTTTCACCCTCAGGCATCCTTGTTCCAATTAAAAAACCCAGCTGGAGCAGCTGGAAGAGGTCTAAACACCCTAATGAACAGTGAGATGTAGCAAAAGAGATATTTACGGCTTTACAATGAGGTGAGCAACACAGAGGAAAGGAAATACGAATGATAAAAAACAGGGTAAGGCATGTCTGCCTAAAAGTGAGGACAGCAGAGATCTATGGAAAGAATTAGGAGAAAAGAAGAAAAGGACTGTGCCCATTAACATTTGCCTTTTCTTATCAAGAAGGCTTCAGGCGTGGTGAGCTCTCTCGTTGCAAGCTGCCGGTGGAGACACAGCACCACGTGAGCCTGTAGCAAAGACCAGAAGCTGATGCTGACAGACATTTAAAATGCACGCAAATTCAACAGCGCAGGTTTCATTCTCTATCAGTTTCCAGACATCCACAGAATTGAAATGAGATATGGATAAAACTCACTTTGTGTTCAAGAAGGAAGAAAAGGAAATTGTAAAATAAATACTAAAGATTCAAAATAAGTCTTTTTTTTTTTTTCTGTTCAGTATGACTTTTTAAAAAAATTACAAGAATAGAAATTTCAAGAAGAGAAAAGAATCACTTAACTTGAAGGCAATACATGCACAAAATCAGATTGTTATAACTTCTTTATTAATAAATTTTAACGTAACCATTTGAAAGTTTCTAAGAATGAGAAGAGCCAAGTTCTCAAAAAGCCTGTCAAGCAAGGTGATAAGGAACCTCTGCTGCACCAGCTCAAGTCTGATAACCTGATGGAAGCAATAGTACAACAAAACAGAGGGATTCATAGAGAAAGAAAGTTCAGCTGGTGATACTGGAGCCCCGGCAGTGTCTCCAAAGAGGTTCAGGAGTGGATGACTCCGCTTCCCCCTTGTTCATGCTGCAATGGTTCCACACCTCCAGGTGCGCTGTGGTTGTACACAGGGTCCAGCGCGGACTGTGTTTCTTCCCTTGATAAGAGGGGCTAATATTTGTAAAGGGAAAAAAAGAAACAAATTCATTGCTATCCGTTCTTCCCAGGCAGCAGGGCGATGTGCTTTGAGCTTCCAGTGTATTCAACTCTCTCTTCAAATCCTGCTCGCTTGCTGCCTTTTTGCAGAGCTCCCCTGGTGACACTGGGAGTCCTCAGCTCCCTACGCTGGTCTCATCCCCCGCCTTCTGGGACAACTCCTGCGACGGCCCGTGCGTGCAGCAGCGGGCTGGCTCTGCCGGCGTCGCACACACCCCCAGCCGCCCAGAGGTCCATGGCCGGGGTTCAACAAGGAGATTACCTGCTGTCTCCTGGCACCGGGACAGCACTTCTAAGACCTTCCCGCTCAGGTCTTCTGGCTGGAGAAAATCTCCAGACACCCACGGCGCAGGCAGGGACTGTACCATAGAGCAGCATCTGCCTTGTCTGCACAGTGTAATGCTGATTAAAAACCAACGTGTGGGATGGGCATGCTAGGAATGACTTCTGTTTTGCTGGTGATGGGAAACAAAAAAAGTACTGTGGTGAAACTGGCTCCATAAATTACGTGCAGTGGAGTTACTGCAGGTGTGCTTTCTTGGCCGGGGCTTTACGTGGAACAGGCAAGGGACTCAAGTAGTGACTCTAAGGCAGGGAAATTTGAGATCAGTGGTTCTGCCTTCAGCAGAAAACTGATTATTTGGAATTAATGTTAATAAATCTAGCTTGCTTTTCCTATACTCACTCCCCCTTCTCCCACCCCTTCCACAAAGACTCCCTGCATGCCGCTGGCTGATTACAGTAGCCAGCACAAAACAAACCTCTTTCCTTTTCTGTGTGTCACGTATACCCAATGATACAAAACCTTTGTGTCTCTTGCCATGGCTGACATGCCAGCCAGAGCTAGCAATCTTCACTTGGCAGGAATTTCCATGTGAAAGGACTATTTTGAAAAAAGCCTGTGGGCCAGAGCCAAGGTAAAAACTCCTCACTCCCCCTAGCAAATGCTGCTTTTCCAGTGTGAAAGTGTGAGCCGCTGCCCTCCGAACCACTGTTCCCATGGATTTGCCCCAGGTTGGAGCCTGTCATCTTCACAGCAGGAACGGGATGAGGGTTTTACAGTGGGATGGGGATCGCCAACAGCACAAACATTGTTTCTTCGTGAAGGAAAACAAACTTTGGTCCGAGGTTTTGGCCAGCAACGTCTCTAATGCAAACACTCCTCAGTCACTTTGCTCTACAGTATATAAAGAGCCATCAAGGGGAGGAAATGCCAGGTAGCGAAGGGTAACTCGGCCTAGCAGGGAGAGGTATAATCACAGGCAGTGGCTGGAAGCTAAATCCAGGTGATTTAAAATGAGAAGCAAGGTACACATTTTTAACAGTTACCCATTGAAATGAACTGCCAGGGGGTGAAGCTAGGTGCTTTTCGTTTTGTTTTGCTTAAATTTCTCGGATCAAGGCTAGATGCCCTTCCCTGCGTTGGAACTTACTGAGCTTGGAAGAAAGCAGACCTGAGCGAGACTTGTTGAGTTGCAAATACCCTTGCATGGGGGGAGCACTGCAAAAGAATGAAGCTTTGTAGAGCCAGGGTTTCCGCAGGAATATTAGAAATGACCAGTATTGGTACCACTACACTTTCAACTTGAGGCATTAGTCAGACCTGGAGTCTTGCTCGCAGCATCCCTCGGGGGGAAGCAGGCAACGGAGTCAGGAAAATCACACAGCTTGTCCTTGAGTGCAGGAGGAATTGCACAAGAGCACAAGAGCAGGCAGTGCTGGCAAGCCAAAGCCCTTCCCAGTCACCTCAGCAACAAAAATCCTCTCTTAGCTTTCACTATGAGTGTGCCACAAGCATCACCATCAGCTTTTCTGCCGCCTCTTCAGTGCATCTGATACCTGTTGCTCACATAATCACACAGCTGTACCCCAGGCAACCCTCACCCCTAAGTTTGCCTCCAGACTCTAGGGCAAAACTGCTTGGTTTTTTGGTCAGTGATTCCTACCGTTTCAGCCACCCGCCCCTTGAAGGATCATCATTGCTTCCCGCTTTCGCGTGGAGCGAGGAAGGGGAAGAGGGAATTACACTCATCGGCTCCCGCAAGCTTCACGCACTGCAGCCGAGCCGTGCGGGCAGCCCTGATTGACAAGCTCGGGCAATGGCAGGCAGCAGGAGGCAGACGATTGCTAAAAAGCCCGGCGCATTTGTTGAACTACGCGGGCAGGAGCAAACACCGCTAGGTGCCACTTCGCCAAGCAGCAATCTGCTACCGTCCCCGGAGGCGAGGGCCGTGCACGCGCTGGCATCGCCAGGCGAAGAGGCCCGTTGTGTGGACGCGACCCCGTGACGGGATCCATCCCGGGCAGGAGGACATCGGCACGCTGCTCGGTGCACTGTTGCCGTCGCCCCGTGGCACAAGCTGTCCGGGAAACGCGTCCCCTTTGACCAGGAGTTTTCCTGGCACGGGGGGAAGCGCGGGGCTGCAGCGGGGGCAGGAGGAGACGGCAATGTTCACGCCTCCCAACGCTTTCTGCCGTAACTGGGTCAAGCGACGCAGCCAGAAGCGGCTTTAAGAGCAACTGCCCTTACACGGGGATTTAAAACACACATCACCGTTCCCTGCCCTTCTTATTTACGGCATGGAAGTTGGTTTAATCAATAAGCGTCGGTGGCGGATGCTGTAATTGCACTGCCGATGAGACGTATCGTTCCGTGCGTTAGCTGCAATAAATACCCTGCGTTCGGCAGGAGCCGGGGGAGGAACATCGCAGCCCCCCGCCCGCGTCGGCCTGCAGCTCCACCGCACCCCTTCGCCTCCGCCTGGGGCTCGGCTCTGCCAGGTTCAGCCCCGCAGGGCTCGGGCGGCGTAGCCACCTCACGGCCCCGCGGCGGCGGTGAAGGGAAGGGAAGGGAAGGGAAGGGAAGGGAAGGGAAGGGAAGGGAAAGGCCGGGGCGCCGCCGCCCGCCGCCACCGCGGGCCAAGAGCGCCGCGCCGCGCCCGCCGCCCGCACTGCGGCGGCAAGGCCGGGGGAGGGCCCTCTGCTCCCGGATCCTCTCCCGCCCAGCCCCCGGGGGGATCCCTGCCTCGGCCGGGAGACGGAAGGCGGGTCGGGGCGGCGGCTCGGGTCTCTCCCAGCCGGGCTGAAGGCCGCCGCCCGCCCGCTCGCGGGCTTTTCTTCCCCGCGCCCTCGAGTTCTCGCTTCTTCGCTGGCTGTGGAAACACCACAGACCGGGTTTGCCAGGGGTTCGCAGCCCTGACTGCCGCCTAGCTGCGGCAGGCTCCCGTTGTACAATGAACTTCGGTAAATCACGAACAGCAGTTAGCAAGCAGGGGTGAACTTTCCTTTTTCTAAGGCACCGTCTGTTGAAAATGGGTCTCTGAATTACCCCTTGCTGCAAGGGGCGTTTCTTTTCCTAACTTTAGTCATTGCAGTTTTGTAATCCCACTTGTTCTGTTGCAAATTACAGCAGAAAAGCTCTTTCCTGGAAAGGGATTCCTTTCCGTAGCAGAAATTTGGTTATTGCAAGCTTTCTGCGGGCAATTACTCGGCCCGTCCTCAAAGTGAGCTTGTGCTGTGTGGCATGACACTGTCCTGTGCCGGTGGTCACGAACTGTGGATGTTGGTTCACCGGCCCTGAAAGAGATTATGGATTACCTTTAATATGTATAATTGCTTGAATCAAGACTTCCATGCTGCCTCCTACCACTTGCGCTAAGGGACTCCAGCTTGTAGGGTTTTTTCTTACTTACGAGCTAGCACAGATGAAGTACCCCATACAGAAACACTGCTAGTACATCACACGGGCCGTGGTTTCCGTCTTCGTGAAATCTGCCAGACAGAAGGCGATCACGTACAAATACACGCACCCCGCTCGGGTATCCCGCATTACACGTACGAAGGCAAATTTCCCCACCACAACCCCTAGAAGCCCATGCCCTGGGCCTACCTATGCCAGCATCCAGCCCAGCTGAGCATGGCACCAACTTCCACCCTCCTCCCCCAGTCAGCAGACCACCAGATCACCTCACCCTCCGACCTCCTCGCACCCTATTCCCTTCACCCTGTCGGCCAGGGACGTCACCGGAGGGCTCCTTATCCCTGCGATGACCTCTTGAATTGCCTTTTGTCTCCAACAGCTAATCGCCCTGCCCCTCACCTGCTGAGATCAGCTGCTTTCCTAGTGGGAAAAAGGATAAAAAATGAACTCTGGGAATAATAAAGAGTTCAGAAAGCTTTCAAGTTCAAAAATAAATAAATAAAGGGAAGGAACGAGGGAGAATTGCATGCTTCTTTTGATTAATTCCCTTTCTTCCCACCCCCAAAGACCATGCGGTAAATAAAATGAAGTACAGTCCTGACAGACACAAACCTTGACTGTCTGTTTATAGACGGCCTGAGTGCCAATATTCCAGCGGGACTGTGCAAAACGAATCTGTCAGTGAATCAGAGCACATGTTACAGAGTGTGAAGGTACATGCTTCACATTAAAAACAAATCCTTCAGAATGTGCAGAATACCCTAAATCTACATCTGCCACACTAGTTATTTCTATTACGTTCTTAAAATTCATCCTGAATTTTATTTTCCACATCTTGGAAGTGTTAGATCTGCAAAACAGTATTATAACTGCAGCTGTTGTGAAGTTCAGCTCTGAATAAGTATGTAGCTGAATGTTGGCGGGAATTCTGATTTTTACCTCTGAATATTTTTCCAACCATCTTTTGGAAGCTGCCCAGTTTGAGAAAACCATCACTTGTTTCGGGATGATCAGAAAATGTCATTTTTTCATGCCTGACTCTCCCCAGCTCCATCATCATCTTTTCCTACTGTCTTCTTTCCAGTTCCTCAGTCCCAACCCCCTGTGCTGCTACTGCTTCTACACCTCCATTACTTTGGCCCCAGGAGCCACATTCAATACCATTGGTGCCATGGCCATTAGAATGAATTTCAGGGAGCAGGAAGAAGCCTAACATTGCCAGGCAAATGACTAAATTATTTTTTTTTACATCCTTTGTCACCATTACCACCCACTGACAAAGGAACCAGACTTGAGGAGCTTTTATGCTGTACAGCAATTTACCGTGTAAATTTTGAGTAAGGTCTTTGATCATACCAGAATGCAGTCATCTACATTACTAGGCAAATGCAACACAAAAGAAACGTGTCCAATTATGAGATATGGTTTAGTATCAGCTAATAACCCTATTGACTGACTTTTTTTTCATAATGAGTTACAGCTACATTATATACAGTCACTTACACTGGATTGCAGTTTGATTTTCAAAGCATCATTTTTCAGACATGAGCTATTTATAAAAGCTTTCCTCACAACAAAAGCCACACACTTTCTATCATCCTAATAGGATAGCGTCGCAAGTTTGTATCTACAATCCAACAACAAATTAAAATATTTTAATTTTTTTTATCTGCACAAACATGAACACAGGTTGGAGCACAACAAAAGCCAAACCCTTTTGCCGTTAAGAGCTACAGAACAAGCCAGTTTTGCTCCTTCTGATCCCGTTTGTACTTGGAGGTGGAGGAGGAGGAGAAGACTGAGCATTTCTTCTCTGCTCCTACACATCAACGGAGCTGGAAGCTATCGCCTTCCTCTGGTTGGACTTTGCCAATTGAAATAGAACAAAACATTTTAGATCATCACTCCTGTTTTAGCTCAGCACTCCTAACTCACACCTCTTCCTACAGGACTTTGTCTGAAAAATCTGTTTCCTCAGAAAACAGTTCAACCCTTTCCCACCCTCCGGCTGGGGCGAACAGAACCAGCCAAAGGCATCAGCACAACTTCGCCAGGTTTGAGCTGTGTCTCTGCAGAGTGTTCAAAGTCCTGACATGAAACGAAGCCTAAAAAAAGAAAAAAAGGAAGAAAAAAAACGCCTACCCCCCCAACTTGTTGCTATGGATTCCAAATCTTGGCTCACGTATCAATTGGAAAGTATGAAAAAAGCCACACGGAAGGAAGTGCTGGAAAATATTCTTTTCCCTGGCTTCTCAAAATCAAGGTCCCTAGTGCTTACTGAAGTTTTTATATTATATTTTTATATTATTGCGTCTTCTCCTCAGGTGCATGTCGCAAGTGGACAGACCTCCCAGGCCCCTGTGCGTCCCCAGAGCTCAGAGCAGAGGGGACCATCCCCTCGCCCTCAGGCCCGCGGTGGGTCACGGTCCCCACACAACTATGCTGCTACTTCATTTCCTTCAAGACATTTAGAGTGATCAACACCTTGACCAAGCAGCCTGCTTCCAGGCAAAGCCTTGGCTTCCTTTGTACGCCAGCATCACCAGGAAAGCACACATGGACTGCTCTTACGTGCGTGCTTTCCCCTGCTACAGCAGCCGGGAAGTCGGACTCCCCGCAGCAGCTATTGACAGCGTTAGCGTGCTGTTCGCGTGTCAAAGCCTGTTTATACTTTTGGGACAGCCGTTAGCAGTTCTCTCCTACACACACACCAGGGGCTTGAAGGAAAGCCCCCTAGTTCATGCTGAAAAGTTGCTCTCCTGACCTCGCCTCCCTGCATTAAGGCATTATCTGCACACACAGTAATAGTGTTAGATGAATATCACAATTACAGCCATATAAACTGCTTTGTACTGCCCAGGTCACATAAAGTCAGGTTCACTCCAGCATTCAAACTGGTGTTTTTCAGGTCAACAGGCATCCTTCACAAAGCAGCTTCACCTTAGTGAGAAAGATCTTGCAGGATCATTCGGAACGCTGTGAGAGTGTTTCCTGCCCTGGGTGCGTACAGAAGACACCCCTAACTCACGTGCTGCTGAAGGACAGCAACGGAGGTTTTGCTTTGCTCTCAAACCCACCCACCAAGGAAATACCGAGGTAACAGTGCTGTCAGAGACGCACCGGCAACCCTGAGAGAAAAGGTCAGGCAAGGAGTTGTGCGAATAACTGTTCAGGGGTAGCAGGGAAATAGAAAGCAACTTGATCAATGCAAAGTATTATTTCGGTTGAGAAGAGAAAGCGTCACTTCTGTCTGTACGTTAAATATGAGAACAAATGCATTCAGACACATTTGACTTGCCAAGACAGCAATCACCAGCGCTACTGCAAGAGAAAACTTATTTCCCCTTCTACTCACCTCAGGTTTTGCGATACACCTCTGGATTTAAAATGAAAAGAAGGAAAAAAAAAAAACCAAACAAAACCCAGAAAACAAAAACTCCTAATGAGCTTGCAATATTCAGTCAGGCACTGTTCCTTGAGGACATTGCCGGGTGTGCGCTCAGCAGCTGAGATATTCCACAGCGCACCAAAGCTAGAGGGTAGAAGAGTGGGCAATACATGAGTCAATAAGAAAACCAGAAAGTAGGACGCATATACATCCAAAGAAAAGAATGAATGCAAGAAAACGAAAATTTGAAATTAAAACATACTAAATACCATACATTCAGGAGCACATCTGATAACTTCCACCTGCAGAGATCAAACTATGCCATGACAAAGTAGTTACAAATAGAAATCCAATCTGGCAGCCCTTCACTTTTGGCCTGGGATCTGAAGCTGTACTTTTCTGACCCAATTTTACTTCTGTTCAAAAACTGTAATACTACAAAAAGCATATCTCTACAGACAGTAGCACATATAGTGCTCACCTTTGTACCTGGCAAGTCTACTTAACCTAGTTAGGATTTGCGACATTAAAAACAGACATTGAAGTGTGGCAGGTGACTTGAGCAACCACTGTCTCCCGCAAAAAAGAATACTCCATTTAGGTGACTGGATTAATTTTCAAATGGATCCAGGGCAGATACGCAAGCCATTTTCTTACTGGAGTGAACTACAGTCCACAGTGCAACAGAGGACCCTCCATGTTGATGATGCTGCACTAAGCACCCATGGCGCAGTGGGAGGAAGCGCAGAGCCATCTTCCCTCTTGAGGGAACACAAAATCAGCTCAGAGAAGCAGAAACTTACTTTAAATAACCCACTACGCTGGGAGTGGGAAAAGGTGAACAACCTTCCAGGACTATCATGGCCCTTTTGCACACTGAAAATGTTAGGAATTCGTCAACATGGAGTGCATTGCTAGCTTGTGGGGACACAGGGAGCAGAAGGGATCTGTAAGTGAAGCAAAGAGCTCAGGGTTCCTATCTACGGTTAATCTATCCTCCTTTTGTAGCTAAATCTTTGTGTTGAGGAAGAAAAAAATCCCATATATAGTATGGGGAACAACTTGGAAACGTTCCAGCGTGCAAGGGCTGAGAACTAGAAGTAAATGGAAGTAAAAATATTTTTTTTTTAAGTCTATTCCCTAACATTTAATGCCTTAGTTACTGTAAGCAGGTAGGAAAATACAAGGCCTCCAATTCTCTCTGGCCTTCCACAGGGTGCATGAGGCCAAGGGAAGCACATGGTGGGATATAACATGTGCTTTCTGAAGTGAAGTGCTGATTTAGGGTGCTATGTGTACAAATGAACACGTAGCTATCCCAAAACACTACCTAGGTAACTGCACCATCTCCATGTGTTTGCAACGCGGCATAGTTACCAATTAAAATTCCAGATGTGTAGAGTGCTTCTGCCTTTCAGGACACAAGAAATCACAACTTACTTCTCCATGAAGCAGGAACCAGTACGTTACAATCAAGCCGCAGGACACTTCTGCTTAGCAAACTTTCTACACGTGGAGTCACAGGTCCAATAAACACGTTTCAGCATAACCAGACACTCTTACCTCTGCCTGGGGTTGGAAGCCAGGGTCGGTGGTCTTTTCAAAGGAGCTGTGGAGCTGTCTCTCGTGTCACAGGACCACCGAAAGGAGGCATCTACAGCCAGTTTCTCCCTGTGGAGCTTTCAATTACTCAGAGCCTGCAGCCAGATATTTTCCATGATGGGATTTAAAAAAAAATTATATCCATGGTACTTAGCAGTGTCAGCTGGCTGCCAATGTTTGTCAGCTATAGCTTGAGAGCATCCAGCTTGCTTTGGGCTTGAATCAAAGCCCTCTGTTAGGTACATAAAAGCATTAGGGCAAACATGATGTGTTCCCAGTGCAAAATTGCTTGCGGTTTGGTTTCCCCGATACAAAAACTTCTAACCGTGTTTTAATTAGAATACTTTAACAGAATATTTTTATGATCTAATTGTTTTATTGTCACCGCTCGGTATACCAGTGACACCACTCATGCATACAGGTCCTTGTTTGCCAGCCGGCTGTAAATGGGTGTCACACTGGGCTGAAGCAAGCGCTGTCTTGTCAGTCACTTTCTTCTCACTTGTGCTGCAGTGAGCAAGCTCACCAGCCGGGCGTCCTCGGCTCTGACTATAAAAACCTGGCAGATTCATAAGAAAATCCCAGTTTAGGCCAATAATATGGAAGACTGTCACGAATGGGTGATTTAGAACACTTAAGGAATCACTGACAAAGGTATTAGCAAAAGTGGTTTTAATATGATGTTGTAAAAGTGCGACTTAACAAAGTTCAATGGCAAGGTTCACTCTATTAATTACTGCATGAAAGAATCATACAAAGTAAAACTGAGTTACACTGCAGCTAAAACGATTCACAGAGAGACCGTGTACGCAAAAGGACAAGGAGGACCCTCTCGTTGAGTCATGAGGTTCAGAGTAGACCCCCTTGCTTTCTAAACTCCTGATGGAGCTTAGGTACGGCTAGGTCCAATCTTAGTCTCAGACTGGGACAACAGTTTATGTCTAAGGGATTGTACATGCAAAGCGTATATAATGTTTCATTAACATCAATGCAGCATGCAAGCAAAGTTACCAAGACAAAATCAAAGTTACCATACTACAAGGTTATGCACAATATTGGTCACTTACCAAAGATCTGTCATTGGTAAAAGGTCTCTCTGCCTCAAGGGGCAATCTTGAGAGGGGTCCCAGCTGAAGGGGAGATCACCGCCATGAAGCCATGCTGCCTAGGAGGGACTGCTCAAAGGCGGCTCACTTAGGCTGTCATATTTATAGGATAAAGTGGTTGGCTCGTAGTTCCCATGCGATGGGAAAGGTATGAAGGAGCCTCCTTGTACCCACAACTTTCTTTGCTCCTTGATAAACGAGTCTTGGAAAAGCCAGCCACTGTTTATGTGTTAATCGCATGATTGGTGTTCCAAGCTCATAGCATCGATGCTCACAGGGCCACTCTGCTCCTTGGTGGGTTTTTAGAGAACAGATTGAAACTAGAGGAGTTCACTGCCTGGCTATGGCTCAGGCCTTTACCTCTTCTGGAGCCTGCACCAAACCGCCGCCACTCTGGTCAAGGGCATCCATCACAAAGACCAAGTAGCACTGAAATTCAGCTCACCTGGGGAAGGATTTGCCCTTCTGTTCCTCCGAAAGCCCTTGTCCTCACTATTAACCCTTCACTGACATCCCAGTAAATTGCATATTCTTCTCCTGCCCCCGGCAGAGTCCTCTCCCTTTATGTCTTGGGGAAAGCAGTTGTTGAAGACAGCTGGAAAGAGACTTCGATGATTATTACAGTAGCTGCAAAGCCATATGCCCCATGGTAGCACTCAGTTAGATATCTATCAGTTTCTGTCACAGGCTCAGCAGCACCAACACCGGTTTTAATGTAGAAATAGGTCCGCAGGCAGCCAGGGGAACCCACAGCACCCCAGCTCAGACGCATTTCAGAGAGTGGCAGCTGCAAGGGGCTGGCAACACCCTGGAAGACGCAGGAGACGGGTGGAAGGAGACATTGCTGGGGACACAGCTGGAGACACACTTGGAAGGAGGTGCTCAGTGCCAAAGGGGGCACAGCTGAGGGACCCCCGCTGGGGCAGGGACAACCCTGAGGGACGGCAGCCAGCCCACACTGGGGTAGAGACAGCCTTGAGGGACCGTGGCTCGCTGGCCACCCACACCAGGGCAGGGGCACCCCTGAGGGTAACACATGGCGAAACCAAGCGAAGGGGAGACCAGGAAGGTGTTTGACTGAAGTTGGCCCTGGGGAAGGGAGAGGAAAGGGGATTCCCTAAGTGGTTTTTTTCGTTTGTTTTCTTTCTTCTCAACCCTCAAATCAGCAATTAAAACTTTGTGGTAATTGGCAGTAAATTCAGTCATGTAAAAATTCCTCAAGACAGTTTTGCCCATGACACGTAATCCCAAATTAAATTTGCCCTTACCTTAGAAGGCTTCCAGCTTATTTTATCCTGCTGTATACAAATCTTTTAGAGAGGTGCAAATCTAACACACACAAAGTACTAGACAAAAACATCAGGCATCAACAAGGCAGGTGTGTAGGTATTTCAACTTCACATACCTTTACATTACTTTAGTGGTCAGTGGCTAAGGTGCAACAGTCCTTATAACCCCTCTAGCCGAGGCATAAAGGGTGCACACATTTCGCAGTCTCTGCCGAAACTGTAGCCGATGAGGATGCACACACCACTATCTCCCTTTGCAACAGAGAGCTCATAGCTTGGTCACTGTCAGCCTGTCCCAGATGTGATAATGTGTGCCACAGATAGAATTGAAAATTGAATCGTAAGTTTAAAATATCGAGATCTTTTTAGTGCCATAACAACATTTCTAATAGCAGTGTTTAAAGTGTTTGCGTCTCCTAAGCTGAAGTTTCTAATTTCAGAAAAAAAAAGGCTATTCATCTGAGCATTTCAGATGCATGTCAGCTAGCAACTAATTGAAGACAAAGTGTTTTTCTGTAATAAACCTCCATAATGAAAACACCAGAGTAAAATCCTAAAGTTCAACTCAGTATGTCACACTAATCTTCAGAATGGGATTTTCTCACCACTAATCTTGTTAGAGCTAGGGTACTGTGCAAATATATCTAAACCCGTAATTACTGAAGAGATATTAAAAGGATCAATTTATTTCAATAAAAAATGCAAACTTTGAGAAGAATTCATTAATACTCAAAATCCGGCCATGCAATAAATACTACTAATGAACTGAGAAAGAGGAATAGATGAACAAGTACTGACATGATGTCTTATGCTTATTGCTGTTAAAGAGGAACTGACAGTTACTCCATTTGAAATGTAATTCTAGTAAGGGAAATGCTAGAAAGTGAGAGAAAGGCTCGTTAAAAATATGTATGTACACATATACATACATTTTATAAATGTATTATGATGAAAACTAATTTAATTTAGTCCTAAGGAGGCTATAATACCATTTTCAACACCCTTAAGCTGTGTTTACATTAGCAAACCATGCTGTGCAACAGGAGCATGAAACAGCTGTTGCTAAGATGCTGCCAGCAGACAAACTATACCTGTGTTGGGGGGGGTTACTGCCAGCTAGCTCCAGGCTGGTCCTGGGGACTGCCTGCCTCGCAGTGAGCAAGGTACCTTAGGTGCAGGGCTGGAGGATCTCTCTAGTTTGGTTTCGTCCAAAGGGAACCCAGAATGCACGCTCCAAGGGTGCTCTGTATGTGAATCAAAACACACTGATTGCGTGCGTGGCTGCAAACAAGAAATTTTCTTCACAAATGGCCTCCTGACTTGGACTAAAAAGTCTTCTACAGTGGAAGCACTCAGAAAGCTGTAGATGGTTCACTCTAGGACAAAACTAGCGAGAGACAGCAGAAATTAAGTACAGCACTCACCCGCATTACCTAGATGACCCTATGACAATGAGGGGTATCTAAAATAGCCTTTTAAGGCTGCAATAGCTGTTGAGACAGAACATAAAAACATCTTTTTCCATATGCTTGTGAGCTTCTGCAATTAGCTAAGAAGAAAAATCAAACACTTGGTTTGCTATTTTGGAATTATGGCTATTCAAATGGCACACTTGGGCTTAGCCAGGCTGCTTTAATGGATGCTTGCAATAATTTTCTATAGGCTTCCAATGCAAACTGAGACAACTCCCACCAATATCCATGTCTTCACTGCTCCTTAGTTACACCTGGCATTTTACAGAAGGGAATTCTTGGTGCCTCAGTTGTGACACAAAGAGCAGATTCACATCACGATGGGATCTGCACTGGTCACAGGACATGCTTCTTCCCAGGAGATTAAAGCTTTGTATATTACAAGAGAAGACCTGGTCACACCCCATTATCTTTGAGGAGTAACTTGAGAGAGAGGAAGGAGCTGGAAATGCCAACATGCAAAAGGCAGCTATCATAAATAGACCAATGACCTATTATTATTTTTACCACAAGAGCTGCTTCCCTCCCCATTTGTTTGTGTAGTTGAAAGGATGAAGAGCACCTAGGTCTCCTCAAACACGTCACAATACATCTGAAGACTGAAAATGCCTATACTGCAATCTGACTAAATATGAGAGGCAAAGAAAACAAGTGGCAAAAGTGTAAAAAAAAAAAAAGAAAAGGAAAAGTACAAAGATTGAAAACTCTTCCCTGACACTTAACTAAGTGGAAAGAAGCATATCGTCATTGTTTTCTACTTGCCACCTGCAAGTTTTCCTCAGTTCCCCAATTCTTACAGCGGAGGAGGCGGGGAGTTACTGTTCCCTGCTGCCACCTCTCCCAGTGGAGAAGCCCATGTCTGCTCACTCATTCCTTGCCTGAAAGCTGCTCCTGCCCATTGCTAGGGACAGTAACTACTCGTTTTCTTCTTCTGAGGTTCTTGGACAGAAGCCCTCGGGCTTGTGGCAGACATCAGCAGCTCAGGAAGAAGAAAGCTCTGAGATAAAATATGAGCCTTTCTCTTGTTTTGTTAAATCACAGTCAAGTTATTAAAAATTGTCATTTCCTTTCTCTTAGTAGTCTTATGTGAGAAAATACTGGCAAGCCACCAAAACCTCATCTAGATGAGAAGCTTTGGCTTTTACTGGTTTTAAAATGAGTGGTTTACAGCGGCACGTACACCATGATGTTATTCCCCTTGCACGTACGCTCTCAGAGTGCAGAGAAGAGGCGGGTGTGCACGAATTACATGTCCCTTGCTCCTTCCAGAGCAGGGCCAACCAGACCACAGAGCAGAATGGAGGAACCCTCAGGCTGTACGCCACTCCCCCTCCCCTTTCTAACTGCGTAAACCTGCCTGGCAAGCTCCACAACTACATATGAAAAACAACTACAGATGCTTTAACAACTAATGACTGTTAGTGGCTTTCTGGATGCTTTTTACTGCAATTTTACAACTGAAGGCAGTACAGCTTGAACCATTGCCTCTCTGCACAAATAAGACTATCCCCCAAACCTCTGCTTTGTTCTAATCCATGTCTCTAAAAAGCCCCTGTAAGGGCAATTACTACTGGCCACAAGCCAACTAAATTTCATATTTTTGTTCTCTGTATAATTTTATCAAAGCAAGATAGGAAGTTTCTTACTTCTCATTCTACTCTATGCAAAATGTGATGGGCTGGGCATGTCTATCTTCTCTGCTCAAATATAATTTCCAGCATATTTAATCTGGCTGTTTCCTTGGCATTTTCAATAAGGACTGGGAAATCTGAGGAAAAAAACCAAACAACAACAAAAAAAAACCAAACAAAAAACCCAAACCAAAACAGAAGGAACACTGTTTGAACTCAGCATGATGCAGAGGGCTACAGACTACCTCTGAATGAGGGCGATCCTCCTCCCATCGGGCCTGAGAGGTGATTAAGATTTGCAGTTACAAGCAATATTGAAAAACAGCAACTGTGCTTCCTTCAGGATCCCAGCTACTCTGAGTGAAGCATTCTGGAAAAAAAACAGGGAAGCAGACGCCAAAAGAAATGCATTTGTTAACAAGTCAGCTGAAATTTTATTGCCAGGAAGCCTTCTTATCACCATAATGTTTCCCTCTACAACCCTACAACAACAGGTTTCCTGAGTATCACAGCTTGACATCACTGATGGGCTGAAATCTTTAAAACATCCTTCAGATCCTTATCAAGGGTTGATGGATTGCCTTCAAGCCTTCCTTTTGATCAAGGCAAGGGAGCCACTGGCAATGTCAGGCCAGTTCGTTGCCAGCAACGAAAGGGATAAAGCAGGAGCTTCCTCCCCTGTCTCCAGAGCAAGTCTCGAGTGCCTGCGCCTGCATCAGTGCACGGTTTAATCAAGTGTACGACTACAGGCAAGCAATGAATCTGCCACCAGATGTCACCAAAAGGCCATTATGCCTGCTGAGACTGAACCCAGCCTCTGGATTTCCTGCAGACAGGGCAGCGATGATTATAGCACTGTTATGATTACCCCTACAGTTACACGAGGTTGTCCCTTTCTACTACTAAGAGCTGAAAATGAGTTTAAAAAAGAGGATTCCTTGCAATCGACTGGCATCACTGCACATTCCAGGTTTACTTACATGGCATACGGGCTAAATAACCATTCTGGAGAGAGGCTTCACATCAGTCACAAACTGAAATTCAAAATCTTAGATTAAGGATTTTGACACTGGTGGAAATGTTGTCAGCATACATAAAATTCTGCTCTTTAATTTCTTCCCCTCCTCGATTAATGAGGCACTCCAGCAAGCACTGCTGTGGTCACAGCTGTCAGTTGCCAGCTGCTCATCCTCCAACTTCCCTGAATACAAGCCCACATAAATTGCTTTACTTACCCATCTTTTATCAGTCTTTACAGATGGGTGGACTAAATGAGCTTACCACTTTCCTGTCTCTGGCTACTATGGTCCCTGCTATCAGTAGTATTCGAATTGCCAGCGGCACTGTAAGTATGTCATCACTGCACAGAAGGTAAGAGAGCCCTATGTTCTGCACTGGTGAATACATCAGACTGGAAACCAGAGCCTGACGGTTCAGAGTGAAGTACATCTGGAAAAACAGTTGTTGACAGTAGTTCCTGTTAATTCCGAGGTGTGGGAGAAACACTACATTTAACTAAGGGTTTCTACTTTGTTTCCTGAAAAAAGAAACTTTCAATGTGCAGTAAGTCTCCAAAACCAAAATCTTTTGAACACTGAAGTACATTGCATGAGCTACAGGTCAAATCCTATGATTTTTGCTCTCTTTACTGAAGGCCTATATTTCTCTTTTTACAGAACTCGATCACCTTGCAGAATTTACCCTTCTCAAACACTTAGGGGAAAAAGAACAAGCTATCAAGAAAGATAAGGGATTGCAAGGAACAGCAAGCAATGCAAAAAGAAGCAGAAGTGTCTCCTGACAAGAGAACACGGAAAATTTCCTGCCATTATGAAAAGAATTAGAACAGGAAAAAAATAAAAGGAGAACAATAAAGAAATGCTAAAGTTCATCACCCAGAATGTCTTATTTAGCTGCCTCAACACTGAATTTCAAATATGAGCATGCATTAAAGGAAACAACTAACAAGAACATGGCATTACTTATTCATCTTTAGACTCCACTCTAATAAACATCTGTGACTCTTTAAAACCAATTTGTCAGAAGTATGTGGCATTTGTCCAAAATCACTTTGGGAATTAGACAAAATTCAATATTTCAAGCAAACATTCTTCTCCTCCAGTTCTTCATACATGGCAGTTAAACCTGTCGAGTTCTCTCGGTTTAGTTTGATGAGATCAAGAAATCAGTCACAAGCTAAAAAAAAAAATATATTGCAGCAGGTGATGCTTGAAGACTGATACAAGAAAACGTTGCAGTTCCTAGTAATGTCATGCTGGCAAAGTAGCTGCATTTGAACATTGTATGTAATGTTAGATCTTCACATTTAATAAAATTTAATAAAATATACAGAGAGGGTAGAGATGCCGTACTCTGCAATGATACGGTCTTGCTGCTGCAATCACCTTTCACGTTTTCTAACACTAGGATTTCTTCTGCCACCAGGTACTGCCTGGCATCACTCTGTAGGATGAACTTACTCTACACATTCCATCACCATCTTTAGATCTGTTGCTCTCTTTAAACAATTATGTAATTCA
Source organism: Nipponia nippon (assembly GCF_047370975.1). Lineage (NCBI taxonomy): Eukaryota > Metazoa > Chordata > Aves > Pelecaniformes > Threskiornithidae > Nipponia > Nipponia nippon. The sequence continues at coordinate 12,948,780 of NW_028262336.1, read as the reverse complement.
TCCTAAATCAGTTTTCAGCTACAGGCCACAAAAAGTATTTGACTTATACAAATTATTTCAACTGCCAAAAAAAGTTAGTAAAGATTTTACAAATAAAGTCAAATTCATACTATTTGAAAAGCATAGAATCCATGCCTACGAGGTGTACTGCATTAAGACAGTTTCCTACAGCCTGTTCTGAAAAAACACAGCACAAGCATCTGGTCCAACAAGGGAGCAGACGATGGGTTAGCACAGCTGAGTCTCCTGCAGCCATCTGCCTGACCCCACCTCCTACCGCAGGCTTTACTTCTGCTCTGCAAAGCCAGTATGACCCATAGCTCAAAGAAATGTCCTTAGCAGCATTTAGTGTCCCACGCACTGTTAGCTTCCCATTTCAAAATAACAACTACTAATTAGGAGATCTATATGCTTCTGAAGGCACCCAGAGCCCCTACAGAATTAAGAGCCTGCACTTTCTCAGAGTGCTTAGCAGGGAAACTTTGTCACTTCTATCTTGCCTAATTTCGATTAAGATACATGAAGAGGACTGTAAGTACTCTACAGCCAGTGTGAGAAATGCTATTGCTTCCAAACATTTCAGGTGAGAAAACTATCACAATTACAAACAAATTGTTTTCCTCAATCCAACGGTTTAACAACTGAGCTACTTCTGCAGCCACCACCAGAGTATATTACAATGAATTTGTGAACTAATAAACTAGAGCTAGTCTGAGATGTGAAATAGTCCTTCCAGCAGCAATGAAGAATCCACACCTTTTGAAATAGTACCTGCAATAAGCACTGGGGTTTTTAAGTTGAGGGAAGAGGATATAGGAAACAGAGTGAAACTGATGGCTCGCTTAATGGCACATGCATTATGAAACATTAAGAAAAACAGACAGTGAAGTCTGCAAAGGCAATGTTCATCTACCTTGGCAATTTATGAGGGGAAAAAATACAACCTAGCAAGTATTTTCATGAAGACTAATCATCAACCTCAAGATTTCCTCCTCAGATTGCTAAGCAAGCAGGACACAGACAAAGAATATTACACTCCTTTTGCAAATTCCTAAATACACTTAAAAATCTAATTTCATGGAGGAAGTGAGCATCCAAAGAAAACACATTTCTTTTGTTACTATTACAAGTTTGATAAAATAACATGCAGTTGAGCACTGCTGGATATTTAGCCCACAGACACAAGCCAGAACTCATTTAATGCTCTGTGTAAAGTCTCCTTGTGATCACTTTTCTTCTGCATAAGGAGACTAAGCACAGCCAAAGCAACACAGCATAACCTGCACTAAGGCAGCTGGCCTGCATGATCACAGAGGTTCTGCTCATATATTGCTTTAAGACATTCAAGCTTCCTATTTCAGAGGCAAAAAAATTAAATTCGTCTAGTGTGGCTAATTAGAACAGAGGGTCATGATTTCCACTCCTTCACATTTATACAATTCAGAAAGTTCTGCCTGCTTTGTTGCAAGTCAATATTTCATAGAATAATAAAATTGTTAAGGTTGGAAAGGACCTCTGAGATCAAGTCCAACCATTAACCTAACTGCCTGGTCCACCTCTAAACCATGTCCCTAAGCACCACATCCACAAGTTTTCTGAACACTTCCAGGGACTGTGATCGCACCAGTTCCCTGGGCAGCCTGTTCCAATGCCAAACCACTCTCTCTGTAAAGAAATTTTTCCAAATATCCAATCTAAATCTCCCCTGGCACAACTTGAGCCCACTTCCTCTCGTCCTGAATTTTGTTTACTATCAAATTACTTTCCAGAGATAGAGCTACAAAATACAAATTTAGCATTTCATCTTAAGTAGTAGGGGTAGACATAAGAAATTGTTACTGAAAAGATTTGTCTTGAGCCTTGACTAAATAGTGATACAGAGGAAAATTGATGAAAACAGTTTCAAAGAAGTTTTATTTAATTTTTTTGTATCTCCTAAATGCAACTAAAATGGCCATTGTTTCCAAAGGTAAACCAACTAGAAGTTACTTCAGCTTTGAACAGCAGCATCTAGAGAGAATGATGAAATCACTTCCATAAATATTTCAAGTTTGTTGGCTGTACTCCATTTAAACAAGTCCTAACTTTTTCCTTAAAGTCCAAGTTAAGCTAAAAGTACCTTCTCAAATTTACCCTGCAGTTAGTGTTTTTCCACTCTTAAAAAACATCCTGAATGTGACAATGACTTGAAAAATGAATTCTGAACTCCCAGTAAGCATACTTATTATAAACAATAATCAAAACACCAGAAAAATATTTGTGATATCCTGTGGTGCATAGTGCAGCTACAACCTCACAACTCTCACATGGCACAAAAATGAACATGCTTCTACATACACGAAATGTCAAGGAGCAGATGCCTCTCTGCCGCCCCTACAACCTGACTGCAAGCAGGTCAGCCAGTGCTGACTGGTCCGGCAGCAGCTTTCAAAACCCAGTTCTGCCTCCTTGCAAGATGGAGAGCCTGAAGAACCATTATAAAACTAGAATCCTTTTTTCCAAGTGGAAATAAAATGCATTTAGAAGGGATGCTTTTGCAAGAGAGAATGCAGGCCTATGAGAGAAAGAGGAAGGTGTATTACAGGATAAAAAGTCACACCAGTTAATAACTGCAAAACCACAGTTACTCAGCATCAGCTGACTGTCAGTGCCTACCAAATATTCAGGTGGTGAGATTGTAAAGAGCAGATACTGTACCATTTCCTGCATTTTGCAGCAGCAGCCTAGGATAACTGCTGCTTATCAGCAGCCATCAACTGCTCATCAACTGCTGATACCACCTGCTCCTTGGTAACTACAATTTGAAGTAACCCATAAGCACACACCAAAATTAGCTGCTGCAAAAATGAGTTATCATTCAGCAGCTAATGAGCACCGACTAACGTATGCAAGTTCTTAACAGCCTCATCAACGATACAAGAGCAGCAACTGCACCAACAGGTCATCAATAAATCATACAGCACCTACTCCACTCTGCAACAAAATAGGAATTTACACAGAGGTCACAAAGCTGTGACAATTTAACATTTTATTGCATACGTTGTGTAGGAGAACTAAAGGAGTAAGAACAAGTTCACTAGGTACCAGCCTTCGTAAAAAGCGGATTTACCACAATACTCCTTGCATTCAGTACTTTGAAGTTATCAAGCATTTGGAATGTAAGAATTAACAAAGACTGCTATTTGATCACTTGCTTAATCCCACAGAAATTCAGGTTGTCCCCCAAAAAAGCAAATTCTCATCTCTGTTCCTCGAGCTGACACTAGCACTTGTGTGGGCAGCCTTCTTACAGAGCTGATCAGCCTGAAGGGTTTCTGACTATCAGTTAGTTTTCAGTCCCTCTTGTTCAGAGTCAGCACAAGCACTAATGCCGATACAAGAAGGAAGAGAGGACAGGTACCTGAGTGGAGGAAGGGGACCACCCGCACCACATCAGCTTAAAGCAGGAATGAGAACTACACCCTTAGTCAGGTTCATATTTAATATACTGACTGAAGTAATAGCTACGCTGCCAGTTACAAAGTACGGTCCTGCAAACCACAAAATATTTCATTGAATTACAGACTGTCATACTGAATGTTGAAAAGGTACCCATTTAGGCCTTTAGGTAGGCTTTTGCCCTCACCTGAAGAGGAATGCAATTCTCAACACATACGAGGAAACTGCTTCTTCTGAATTTTAAATTTGGGTTGATTTTTATTTATTATACATCAGTAGCTGAAGAAGCCACAACTCAACTGTTTATTGGGAAAGAACATACAGCAGAGTATTTGAACTTTTGCTTAGAAAAGAAATTATTTTAGAAATTTTTAAAGAGAAATCAAGACTCAGACTGTTCATAAAAATCAGTTCTGTGCATACCTGAATCTTCTTGTTTCCCCTCACCCACCCATAATTTTACCATTTGTCGTCATTGACAAACATATTAAAATGAAAAGAACTGTTCCCGTGTTACAGGGAATGTTTCCATTTTCACAGCTTGTATTGGTGAAACTATAAAATTAAAACAAAATTCACAAACAATCCAAGCAAGCTGCGGAAAAACAAGTTTTCGTCTTGTTTCGCCTGTAATCCCTTATAAATTTTAAAAAAAAGTAAAAAAATTCAAGTTCTGCAATGGCAACAATTTCAGTTATTAAGTAGTAATTGAGTTATTTATTTAATATCACCTGTCATTGTAACTGCACAGTGTTAACAAATTGACTTCTAGTCAATGTAATAAAGGAGCTCAGAGTAGATTAAGTTCTTATTCTGAGAAAACATACAAAAATCACAACTATTATATTAAAAACTCTGTTGTAAGTATATACGAAATAATTACCAAGCATTTGGTTCGTACAGTGCTGCTCTAAGTCATGAAATCAACTACTTGATGCAAGAGAGTCAGTGCTAGAAATGGATGCCTGGGCAACCATCTCAAATTTGTCTGCCTGGGGACACATTTAGAACAAGAGGGAGTTGGTCTGTATTCATTACAAAGTTGGAACCATAAGGTAAAAGGAAAGGAAGCTATTAATCCAAAGAGAAAGAGACTTCAACGATGCCAAGTTCCCTGTATTGTCCCATTAAACTACTTCTATCGTTCAGTGACCTAAAGCAGCAGATGGTTTTCTTGGGATTTCGCCGTCCATTTAGACACTCACCAATCCCAATTTCAAAAAAACAGATGCAATGTTTTCCTATTACAACTCAGACAAGAGTTTAAACTGGTGACCTGAAGAGAAGCAACCTGAAGTTTGTGAACCTCGTGTCATCTAGTTCATTACATACTGCTGCCAACCCATATTTAAATGTAACCATATTTTGTAAGCGAGAATAACTAACCTAACTCCATTCCTAACTACAGTACAAAATCTAAACTAATACTCTGAAATATTTGTTAGCTCTGGAAAGGTGCCCAAAAGCATCACCTGTATTAGTACTTTAGACTGTATCTCAGTTTGTCATCCAGCAGATCAGACTCAAAAAAGAGACATCACATGGCTGCAACCGTTTCAATATTCAACTATGCACTACAAGTGCTCTATGTTCCCCCCTTACCCAGTCACTCAGTTCGGAAAGAATTGCTCAGAATTTCTGAGGTTCAAACATGGTCAGTTCTTTCCCATCATACAGCTCTTGCAGTTGGTTTGACTCGTATTTTATGGAGGGTTTTTCAATTTGCATCCCAGGCTCCAGAGCATTCTGTCCAACTATTTTAAGATTCATAACTTTTATTTTCCAGGTATTCTCCCTAGTGGGACAGCTAATGAGTCCAAAAAATTGTTCAAAGATGCCCAAGCAAGTGTTGTCTCTATGTACTGTGCCAGCCACAGCTACCAGTATTAACCCATGTGGAGACATGGCACATTTCAGTCCATTGGCATGCAAATTAGGGCTGAATAGAAGATATTCGTCTTTAACTAAGGAGAGCAGACGAAGGCTCACCATTTCTGCACCAACATATTCTTCCATGTTTTTTTCTAATGTGTTGTAACAGAACTTCATCCTGGCATCCTCCCAAAAATGCTGTGGTCCCCATCTTTCTTCAGATTTTACTCCCAAGGGATGTTGAGAATTCAGGAGTTTAAAGAACCATTGACAGAATTCTTCTCCTAGATCGTGAATGTCATCTTGTGGTGACTTTTGTCTCTGTCCATGACTCTGCAATCAAGCACATTTTTTTCTTTTTAGCCTTATTCTTTTATTCAGCTTTAACATGCAAGATTACCACTTAGAACAACACAAAATCATGTAAATACTTATTTTAAACATTCTAAGTCTTCTTCAAGTGTTCCAAGACAGAGTGCCTGAAGAAAAACAAGAAAGTCAAATCTCATTTATTTTTTAAGATCATGATTATCTTATCACCTAGAGAATTGGGGTAGGTTCTTTAAATTACAGTTAGAACAGTCCTTCAGTTTTGTCTCAGTCTACAATTTATAAACAAAGAGGAAAATCCTGGTCCTACTGAAAAAGGGCAGGGGAAAGATTTTTGAACAACTTCCATGAGACCACGGTTCTCACACAGAGAGAAAAAATTTCTGTGGAGTAAAAAGTGCCTGGGTTAGTAACTTTTCAGTGGCCTTTACATTTCCAAAAGAAGGTTACAGAAAAACAAGGATACAGACCCAACCTGAAAAGCTAATCTCATATTAAGGCATATCAGTTTACTAAAAAGTGCTTATAAGTAAGCAATTCTGTTGACATGTTTTTCCTATTTCACGTTGCCTTCAGTCTCTTCTTTTTGGTACCTTTCAATTTGGTGAATTGTGTTGGTCTCTGCATCTTCATATAGCTGATAAGAACAAATAGTACTTATTGGGAAGTCACATTTTGAATATGCACATAGAATCACAGAATCATTTAGGTTGGAAAAGACCCTTAAGATCATCAAGTCCAACCGTAAACCTAGCACTGCCAAGTCCAACACTAAACCACATCCATAAGAACTACGTCTACACATCTTTTAAATACCTCCAGGAATGGGGACTCACCACTTCCCTGGGCAGCCTGTTCCAGTGCCTGACTACCCTTTCAGTGAAAAATTTTTTCCTGATATCCAACCTAAACCTCCCCTGGCACAACCTGAGGCCATTTCCTCTTGTCCTATCGCTTGTCACTTGGGAGAAGAGACTGACCCCCACCTCGCTACAACCTCCTTTCAGGTAGTTGTAGAGAGCGATAAGGTCTCCCCTCAGCCTCCTCTTCTCCAGACTAAACAACCCCAGCTCCCTCAGCCACTCCTCACAAGACTTGTGCTCCAGACCCTTCACCAGCTTCGTTGCCCTTCTTTGGACACGCTCCAGCACCTCGATGTCCTTCTTGGAGTGAGGGCCCAAAACTGAACACAGTACTTGAGGTGCGGCCTCACCAGTGCCAAGTAGAGAGGGACGATCACTTCCCTTGTCCTGCTGGCCACACTATTCCTGATACAAGCCAGGATGCTATTGGCCTTCTTGGCCACCTGGGCACACTGCTGGCTCATATTCAGCTGGCTGTTGACCAGCACCCCCAGGTCCTTTTCTGCCAGGCAGCTCTCCAGCCACTCTTCCCCCAGCCTGTAGCGCTGCATGGGGTTGTTGTGACCCAAGTGCAGGACCTGGCATTTGGTCTTGTTGAACCTCATACAGTTGGCCTTGGCCCATCGATGCAGTCTGTCCAGATCCCTCTGTAGGGCCTTCCTACCCTCCAGCAGACCAACACTCCCACCCAACTTGGTGTCATGTGCAAACTTACTGAGGGTGCACTCGATCCCCTTGTCCAGATCATTGATAAAAATATTAAACAGGACCGGCCCCAACACTGAGCCCTGGGGAACCCCGCTTGTGACCGGCCACCAACTGGATTTAACTCCATTCACCACAACTCTTTGGGCCCGGCCATCCAGCCAAGTCATCCAAACTTTACAACATAAAGATACATGACCTCCAACTGTAAGGTGACGTGTTTTGTGAACAAGAACTAAATGTACAGTTATTTTGTAGGGCTTCTCACTATTTGCAACTTGACAGCAAGACTTTTAGAAGTAAATCAAATGTCAAGTTTGCTAACATTTAAGTCTAGTAAGTATTAAATTAAGCAATTATTAAGTAATTAAGTATGAAAAGTTTAGAGACTTCTATATAGAAATGCTGTATTTGTTTCACAATAAACTCTAATTAATTTCTAATTCTGTTACACAGGTTCATGTTACCCATTTCTTCAGAATGGTGAGGGCCACAAGAATGAAGAGAAAACAAAGGCAAAGAAAGACGTATGTGATAAATAAACCAGTTGAACTTCTCATTCTTTGTGAATGTGTTTAAGTACTTTGGAGAATTTATTTACTGCAATCATAACTTTGCTATGGGTTAATACTTGGGAAGCATTTTTGCAAGAGCAACATTTTTTTTTTTCCAAAGTATGCACACAAAAAATTATTTTGAAAACAATTCTCAGCTAAATCATAATACTCATCAGTTAATTCCTGACAGAAAGCTCAATGCAATAGGTTATCAACAGCTACAGAGCTCTAACAGGCCAGCTGGTGGGGCTGTTGCCCATTAGGTCTCCGAAGTACAACACTTGGAACAGCAAGGTGGCTATTTAGAACTACATGGTAAAGATCCAAGACTAATAAAACACTGAAAGTTCACTACACCACGAGGATTTGCTAAATGTCAAACTTTTGAACTTCAAAACAACCTGTAATTGCCAAAACACATTTAGTTACACTGTATTAAGTGTTACTACTATCAAGGGAAAAAAATTACACAGACCTGGCACTGCTACAAACTTTACATTTCAACCATATAAAAATTTGCTAAAATCCATTCTGCACTCTAACTGCAAGAGGTGAAAAGGAAAACAGCTTACAGACAGTGCTACTTTGATTGCACTGCCTCTAGAAGTAGATCAAGGCCACTTACAAAAAGGCAGTTTTCTCTCCATTCCCTCCCTCCCCTGCAACATTTTAGACCACAGTCCGACAGACGTCTTCGCCCTATGATTTACTATCGACAGCATCTCTTTGCTCTTGTCTGGGACGTGCCCTGCCAATGGTATCACTAGTGCCTGGTGTGGCTGGAAATCCTGGATCTATACCAAAAGTTTAAGAAGATCCACCACATTAAAAAACCTACAAGGAGGTATGCAGGGTTTCTGTACCATTAACACTGTTTTCAGTTGTCCTTGAATCCACAGAATTATTTGTGAATACCCCCTATTTTAGCTTACAGTGCAACTTCAAAATTAAAAGCATGGAGAAGACCCCACACATTAGAGTTCAAATGCACTAATATACTTTGCAAGACAGAGCAGAAGACTGTGCTCTGCAAGTAATACGTTGGCACAGACACCTTTAAATAATGTAATTTTTAAAAAAATTTAAAAACAACAAAAACCAAACAAACCAAGAGTTAAAGAGATTCAGTAAGTTCCTAAACACAGGTGAAGAGCCACATTTTAGATGTACATTAGAACATTTACACTGGTTATCCTGCAAAAGCAATGCTAAGCATCCTCAGATCTTTCAGAAAGCAGAACTCACCTCTGTGTATGGTCTTCTCTCCCCTGACTCTACGGCATGTGTTGTGAGCTGTCCACTCCAGTACTGCTTTACACGATCAACGAGTAGACGTTTCTCAAAGGAAGGAGGCACTGGAATTCCTTGTGTTGCCAAATACTTAAAAATTATTTCTCGATAGACTTTTCTGCGTTTCAAAAGTTCTTCTACACTTTGGCTGTAAACCAAAATGGCATGAATGGCTTCTGCAAGTAAAGAAATTTAAGTTAGCAGTTACTTCTCTCATGATTAAAACCCAAGCCTATGCCATTTCTTAAACTCCTGACCAGCACCTCCAAATACAGTACAATACAAGCCTAAATGAAATGCAAAGACTTAAAAGTTTGTTTGCAAACTGAAATCCGACCTGATCGTATTAGACAAAGAAGGTACCCAAAGACTTGGGAACATGTTTAAAAAACGGTGCTGTTTCTACTGAAGAGCTTGCTACCTTGTAATCCCTGCTTCCAGTAGCAATGACTGCTTAGAACTTATTATGTATTAATTATTTGAATTTGATGAAAAGGATGCAACTTTTTCTTCCAAATGAAATTACTAATATTCTTCAAGTATTTTCAAGCTGTTTAGAAACTCCAAGAAGTATAAAGATTCTTGCACACAATGCATTTCACCTATGCTTCCTGAGATGCAGCTAGCCTTAACTTCAAAATAAGGTCATTTAACATGAAATCATTTAGGGCTTCCTGCTGCATGTCACCATACGGCACCTTCACTTAGCAAAGGCTGAGCTTGGGTTCATTCTCCATTTGCAAAAGCTCTGAGATACTTCCAAATAAGCCATCCACCTGTCTTCTTGGAAGCAAGATTACACAGAGAAAGAAGAACCAAACAAATCTTGTATGGTTCTTCTGAATATGCAATGAGAATCTTAATTTCTGAACCAACTGGGTAGTTCACATGATTCGGTCAGAGAACACATTGTTATTTTGAAGAATATGCAAGTTTTCAAATGTTTTCCGTGAACAGAAAATTGACAGAAATGGAGAGAGAGAGATAACTAAGGTAATCTCTGTAATCTTTGTGTGCTGAACAAGAATTCTAGTACCAGAAGTTTGCAGTTTTTCAGACAACGCACAGTAGTTTGTGAAAGTGAGGTTCCACCTAGGTTCCTGAAGACTGACAGTTTTATTTCCATGTTAATAAAATTACTGCTCCCGGGTTCATAAGAAAACACTGTTCATCGTAGCACAATGACAGTGCATTGAAATGTAACATTAAAAAAAATCAGCTACAAGGTTCTGTGGCAAAATTAGGAAACACGACAAACTGAAATTCACTTTTAAAGTAGTTGTGGTAGCCAGTTCCCCCCTAAACTGAGCCTGGGTACTTAACAAGTTACCTATAAAAACTGTGGGTTTACACAAGAACAGACCAATAGCTGAAGTACAAAAAAAAATTGACATCTTTTAATTTAACCTACAACCACTGCAAAAAGTGGATAAAAAAAGCAAGAAGAAAAACTACAGGAATAAGACCTTTTTAAGAAATGTGTTTGGCAAATCTTATAGGTCTGAGTTATACTACGTGAAACAAACTCAAGGTTTTTGGATGAGTATATTTCAGGGCAATATGCAGAGTGGCCTCAGGTAAATCATATACAAAAATAAGTTTTACGAAACAAATCTCACCATCTACAAAGTGATGGGGGATGGTCACACCTGAAAGTGCTCTGGTCTACACAGAAACAAGTTCAATATTTGATTTGTGTTTTACCCTTTCAAAACCTGAAAGCAAATGTCATTAACGCAAACAGCAAGAGACACTTGGGTTTTAAATACGTTTATAAACACTAACAGGGCATAGCAGGGGCACAGCAGTGCACAAAGCTCACCGCGGGGGGCGGGTGGTCTAAGAGAGAAAAAGACGTCCTTTACATCTGAAAATCTGCTAAAAGCCACTAGCAGCCGCAAGTTCCTTGGCCAAAACAAACCGCAAACTCCCAGCAGCCAGATCCCGGTGCTGTTCGGCTGTACACAAGCCCGCTGGAGGAAAAGGCTCCCGACAGCTACAACCGAACAAAACGCAGCTGCTCTTTTCGCTACAGCCCTGCACCGGGGCAGGGCGCTGCCACCTCCCCAGGGCCCCGACAACCCCCCTGGGCAGCTCCGGCAGCCGGCCTAGCTCGCCTCCCCCGCAACCCGCCGCTGCGAGCCGGCCCGGCCCGAAGCCGGCGGCAGCGGAGCGGGGAGGCACGGGCAGCCCCCGGCCCAGCCTCCATCTGCGCTAACCCGCCGGCGGGGCACAGGGGCAGGTTCCAGCATCCCCGCCCCGGGGCCGGGAGGCGGGAGGGCCGGGAGGCGGGAGGGCCGCCGCAGGAGTCAGCGGTCCCGCCGCGGCCTCCGCGCACCTTGGCGGCTCTCCGGGTGCACCAGGCGGTTGGTGACGGTGTCCGTCAGCGCCATCAGCTCCTCGGTCTCCAGAAACTCCAGGAGGTCGCGGCACCCGGCTTGTTCCCGCTCGCTCAGGCCCAGCGACGCCATCGCCCGGCGCCGCTTCTCCACCTGAAGCCCTAGCAACGGCAGCTTCCTGCACGGCCCTCTAAGCAGCCCCCCCGGTCCCGCGGCCTACAGGCGCCGGATGGAAATACCAGCCGGCACTGGGGTTCCGTCCGGGAGCCGGCGCCGCCGGCGGGAAGAGCGGCGAGGCCGGGCCGCCGGCCGCCTCCCGGCAGCGAGGGGAACCTCCCCGGGTTGCGAGCCCCGGCCCCGGCCGGCCCGCCGCTGCCCGTGGAGAGCAAGGGCCAGGCAGGGGAGGACCCCATGGCTGCCACCCAGCCCATGGGTGGAGGAAAGCCACAAGAAAGTGAACCTAAATGTAGACATTTTCTATATATGAAGAGTTTATAATTAAGTATCGCCCTTCCTTTCCGTCAGATCGTGAAGTTGCCGTGCCAATTTCCTCCCTGCGGCCCCTTAAGCCGGTGCAGTATTGCTACAGAGCGCCCTGTATCGCTGGCCCTGGCTGTGCGGTGACTGGCCCTCCTCGCTCGCGAGCCCGGCAGGGGCTGCCAAGGAGAACACCAAAGAACACCCTGTACTTCAGCGATGGTTCTTCGTCGCTGACGCAGAGCCAAGGCCTCCGGTCTCAGTGTTTCCAAGCAGCTCTCCGGGGTCAGTCACGGGCTGCCCGGCCATGGATGCCTTATGCAAACACAGCTCCCAGCAGGATCGAGCTGTGCCCAGCAGCTGCCATCGGCTCCTCGGGAAGGGCTGAGCGCTCCTGCTGAGGCCCGGCAGATGCTTGCACTGGAAACAGCCCCTGGAAGCCTATTGATAGGCCTCAAGCTGTTGTAACGTCTGTGGTGGTCACTTCAGCCAGACTGACCGATCTGTGGCTGTCTGAGATGCAGCCACAGTGGCATCAAGTCCTCCACTCGTGCCTGAGGCAGCTGTGGACACCGGGGGAACTAACGCCAAGCCAGTTGCACATGTCCGCAAGGGCAGAAAATCTGACAGCACAGCACCTGCCTACAGAAATGAAGTTCTATAAGCCAAAGCTGCTCTTCTCCTACATGCGAGGATTGAACCTTGTGCTGCTCCTCCACTTGGCAGTATTTTCTCAGTCAAGGGCAGAATAACCAGCAGCAGTCACTTTATGGGTTAAGGGAGAGAAAAGAAAAAGGAGGAAGGATGAACAAAAAAGGAAAAAGATGACAGCAGAAGCTTCAGCTGAGCTAAGGACCATAGGCTACCTGAAGGCTGGTGCTGAGAAAAACACAGGTGTAACGAGTACTTGGCCTCACTGTGGCAGAAAAAGCAGGCACTCTCATCAAACCCATGCTTTAATACCGGTAGCATAAGGAGGCCACCTTTTGGTGCTAAAGTTGCCTGTGGTTTCAAAACCAGGGAGACCTAGATTCTGTAAGGATACACAAACCGTCACTTGAAGAGGGGAGTTAAAATTACTGCTGATGCTTTTGCACAAAGAGGTGACAAAACAACTGAACGCTTCTTTATGGTAGGCTCTGTTCAGATCCATAGTAACGAATGCCTGCCCTCAAGATCTCATAAACTTAAGACAGAACATCTACAGGAACACAGAACACATCCTTACCCCCATGTTACACATACATTTTTTTAGATGATTGTTTCCTCTTTGAGGTCTAAAAAACTGTCCATGCAGATCTCCCAGTTTCATCAGAAGTAAAACCAACACACATTCAGCTACAGCAACAGGTGTTCTCTTGAGCTACAGCAATGAATGCAGAATAAACCAGAAAAAGCTGAACCAATTTTGCTCATTAATTTTAAGTCTTTCAGATAAAAATTCAGTCCTATAGCATCTGGAAAGATTCAACACAATAATGCTTTCTGTCTACTGTGCCAAATTTCCCCTCATGTACATTAATTTAATATTCTTTGCGCAGTTAGAGTAGCACGTAACAGCTTCTATCGACAAGATCAGCCTCATGTATAATATAATATAATATACATGGCCTTGCCATACAGCTATTACACGTTCTGTAAGACCAGTTACTTGTGCGCTCTTCATGTAAAAGAAAGATCTCCCACCACAATATGCAGTGCAGAACTGTGCATATCCATATTAGAGTTTACAAAACAAAATTCGTTCATCAAAAATGAGACAGCCTACATGCCACCAAGGTAATTTTGCTGCTGAAATCTTGAATTTCTTAAAATTAATCCTGCAAGCTTAAAATTAGAAAATGCATCTGAGAAATATAAATGACCTTTCTTTCATTTTGCTTATGTTTCAATAAACCTGTTTAGATTTGTAGACTTCAGGGGAATAATATTTAACTGAATATTCTAGAATTCAGAGGAAAAAAATCAAGATGCCATTTTTAAAATTAGGTTGTTTTCAGATGTTTGTTGTGTTTTCAGTGAATAATTTTTTGGCAGGTTGCCTTAGAATGGTGACATTCCCATTAATGCTGAGAGAAGAAAAGTGCATTGTCATCACAGAGTTTGGAGAGCCTCTTTAGTGTTCAGAACTAATTTCTTTTTTTTTTTTCCTTTCTTATTTTAAACAAAGGCCAGCACTAGTAGTAGGATTATACCTATACCTTGTAAGAAAAGGTGAAAATCTCAGAAATAGGTTTTATTTTTTTGTCTTTTCCGTAACTCAGAATTGCCTATAGAGTTTTTATTCAAACTTTCAAAATTGACTTTGATCACTGAAAAGGAATGTAAACTGGCACTCCTAAAGGGGATGAAACAGGAAAATTATTAGCCTATATAAACAAAAAGTGAATAGAACTCTTGTAACATTAAGCTGCAGTTGTAATTCAAGGAGTCACTACAAGTGATCCTCTAGCCCGTCCTGTCCACCCCGCCCTATTCAGAATTTTATTTACTGCAAATTATATCCCTAAAAAGTCAAATGTCCTCTTATTTCTATGAGCACAGTGCAGAAGTCGGGAACTGAGACAGAAAGTACTAGATGTAATGATATTGATACATAGGAATATAGCTTCAGGCAGTGCCAGATACTGCTCTAAGTCACGCAGGTGCTGCTCCGACACCAGCAAGACAGCACAAAATATGTCCGAGGTTATTTGGATTGGCAGGAACTAAACTCAACTGAAATACCACTTACAGACTTTTTTTACTTTCCTTTGAAAGCTAAGCAAAATAAACGAGAAGTTACTGACTACAACACAAGCAAACACATATGAATTTTACAGTCATCTGTAGAAGTCGCTGTTTTATAGGCGGGCACAGTCATAAAACTATAATAACTTAAGGATATTTACATACATACTTAAATGGCGCTGGCCATTGCATTAACTCGTTTTACCACTGCTATCCTACACTAAGTTTTCCAACAAGTTAGCTTATGTAGTGTTGATTATGCTGATAGACGAAGATGACACGTACGGTCTCAAAGAATGCATTATAAAAAGGGACAACAGTAGCTAGTTACTGTGTGAGGCATATTCAGTTTAACTGTACCTCCCATTCCATTCCATTTCATAACCTTGAATTGATATTTTATACCTCCTACCTGCCAGCATTGATAGTTACATTTTTTTTCTTACGTAATTCTACAAATCAGGAAAAAAATTGTTCCCAATATGACCTTTTCAACTTGCAACATAGAAAATTCAAGTACTTAAAGTCATCTGTATACCAAACCACCTCAAAGGTGGCATTTGTCTTAAACATATGTAGACTATTTCAAGCACCCTTGAGCACCTCTTTGGTCCGTCCAGTCGCTTCTAATTGTTAGGTGCTTCATTCATCCAGGCACCCCAGCCTCCCCTTGGGCTCAAAGCTCATTATTTACTCCTCACAATCCAGCTGTTTAACACTGGACACCAAACCTTTCCTGCCCTGCTTACCAGCTGCACTAACCTGTTGTGAAGTGGGCCGCTGATGAGAAAACTTGCAACGCTGCATTAGGCTGCCAACTTAGGGCACAGTTCTACTGAGAAATTGTTACTTCTGCCTGATATTTTAGCATGTCAAAGGAATTAAAACAATATCCGGGGCATCAAAGTTTACATTTGGTATGTTAATGTATTTTGCAATCAATTTATCAAATGGCTTATGTATACATTGCCATTTTAATAAATACTTTGCCTGCAATGTGCATATGCTATAGTAACAGAGATTTGAAAGCCCTTACCCTTATGCCCAAACTGAGTAACTTTCTTAGGCGAAGACTCTGTCAAAATTATACAAAGCAGAAAATAAAGGTAAGTTTGAAGTCAAAACACCAGTCAAAATTTTGCAGGACAGTCAAAATCTGCGGTCAAAGAACATTAAGAATTTACAGGACTGAAAACAATAAAGCTAAATAATCCAGCATTTTCAGATGATGGTATTGAACTTTTTTGAAGCAAAAGAAAAAAGCAATTACACTGTCTTTGTCTCTCAACTACAGCATTCAATCAAGGGGACTAACAAAGCAATGGAAACAAGTGTATCACACCAGAGATTACTATCTCTATTAGCAGCATTATCAGAAGCAAACATAAGCTCATAAATGGCAAAAACTGAGGCTAAGTATTAGCGCCAACAAATCTTCCTAAGAGGTTTAAGCCAGCATTTGGTACTTGTAACACAGGACCACTGGAGAACTTTTCATGATGGAGAAACACAAGCAGCTAGAAGCAGAGGTAGCTTGAACATGCTGCATCCAGACCTGTTTGTGGCCCCAAGTTTGGCTTTCAAGCCCTATGCAGTAACTTCAGAGTGGTTAAACTCCCCTGCATTTCGAATCTATTGCCCCCTGGGGCAAACACTATACAAGCCATTAAAATGAACACAGGTCTGCTGAGTTCTTTAAACACCACAGGCAACTTTTCCATGCAAGCTTTATTCCTCCCAACCCCTACTACCTCCATCTCCGCACTGCCAGCCTTACGCCGTTGGAGCTGTGCGTGTTACAAACCTCTACACAAGCCGCCCACTACCAGGTCAGGAACTTGAGGGGCCTGCCCTGCTCAGAGGTCTGGGCTGGCCACCGAGCAGACTCCCACTTCCCCTCGGTCTTCTGATCGATTCCCTTTATCGGGAAGCGTATCATCTGTACAACACATGATGCTTGTAAATAACATAGGTACACGCACCGATTACAACGTCTGGTTCCCAGTGCACATTGCTGACTGAACAAATGACCGTAAAGTTGCCGGTGGTTTGCAGATGGTCAGAGCCAGTCAAACCTGAGGAGCGGATTGCTGGGTGTCTAAGGTTCAGATGCTGATGGAAGCGTTTTCTGCAGTAGGTGTGTTCTTCACGTCTCAGACTGATGACCAAAAAAGCTACTCCTCTCCCTCACACACAGACATGCTTCCTTCTTCAGCAGTTATCTATTTGTAAAGAATCTGTATGACTTTTTGAAGACTTATTTAAACTAAGAGGTCCCAAACTTACCAGAGCAGGTAGTTAATTAGCTAGAAGGAAGAAAAGGGGAGGGGAGGAAGAGAGAGAGACAAGAGTTCTGTTTTAATTTCCTTGGTAATCCTGGGTATTCTTGGATATATTTGAATAGATTTAGTCTATTCAAATCCAAATATCCACACACCTGGAACATCAAGACCTGGCAGCTTTACACAGGTGCTGTGCAACAATCATATACCAAACATAACATGGTAATAATAAACATTGCAGCAGTATTTTCAGAGTGACTGAGTCCCCAAAAGACAAGATCAATTTCTATCAACAACAAAGACAACCTTTTATTGAACAAATCTATGTACAGTACAAAAAAGTTTTTAAAATGAAACACTACTGTTGATTTATTGCAGTTTGATGGCTCAGTTTTAATTTGTACTCTTATATAAAATGCAAAGTAAAATAATTTAACATTCAACAAGGAAGCACAAATTTCCTTTCTTGCTGAACCTGTAACAGCTTTTACAAATTAAGAGTCCCAAAATGCATACACTGCATTTAATCAGAAAGGTGTTATACAGTACCAAATAAATTAAGAAAATAGTAACACTACCACCCCCTTTGAGTCTTTTGTCCATACCACTGGTGTTAAACAGTAAAAGAAATGAGTACAGCTGAACCTTCAATGTGATATTAAAATCACAAAGTTTAATGTTATAAATTATCCAAACTATACAATTTATATAGTTTTAATGAATATGGCTAAATAACCAAAGTACCAGTGACCTTTCCCCACAGATATAACCACTTTCAATCTACTTTCAGTATTTCTTCTTTTGTGAAAGGTGCCTACCAAGCGGCAACTCTTTGAAAATTAGAACTTACATGACCTTTTACAGTGAACTGTGATCGGGTTAGAGTAGACAGTCTTACAAGGAAAGTCTAAATCCAAGTTACAGCCACCTGGAGGAACGTTATTAGAATACGATTATCGGCAATGAAATGCACAAACTTTGATCCAACAAAGCTCCTAAGCTCATGTATAACTTCAGGCAGCTTTCAGATATTTGTGTGCTTATGTTACACATGTACTTCAGTATTTATTGAATCAAAGTGATACATCTTGAAGAATTACTTCCAATTATATCATACAATGCTTAATGCCTGGGAAAAAAACCTTTCAGTTCTCGATTTGGAACCTTTTTCAGCCCTAGAAGTTGCAGGCTTAGTATAGGGTAATACTCAACATACTAAAGAATCCTTAAAAAGCATGTAGAATTATCCCTCACACATTGTAAGTATCGCTTTGCTCCTAATTAAAGTAGCTTAATACTGCAACTATCTGAGAATACCAACAGGTATCAGAGAGTAGCTTAAAGAAAATGCAGTGTCTTTTGAAGTAAAAATCATTACTTAAAGCAAAAATATTACCACCCACTTGCTACTTTAAGTCAATTTAGCATATTTCTGATAGGTGTTAGGTGATGCTAACGTTCACCTACATAAGAATTCAGTTTTCCAGTTCTCCAAAGCGTATATACTGAACAAATGGTATAAACAAATGGTGGTGTCCAAGAAAATCATCTTTGAACCAAAATGAGTTTAATGCAGGTACAAAAAATTATGGTCACAGTTTATGCATGTACATAGATGCATTTATCTACACACTTAAACCAAAGAAAATACAAGTCTCAATCATGTTTTTAAAGCATCTTCAAACACATGGAGCTCCAGGAAAAGGCAAAAAAGCACCAAAGATTAAACGTACATTTAAAAGACTTTACACAAACATTTTTGTCATATCTATTGACTGAGTTTTCAGATTTTTTAAAACTGTAATAGTTTAAAATTAACCTTTTTTTCCAAATATATTTAACTAGATTAACAATGTTAAGCAAAGAAAGGGGAGCCTGGGAACATTCAAGATGATAACTGGGTCCTTAAAAATTAGTTGGTAACTTGAAAGCAAAAAATGTGAAAGTGCATTTGGCTGATAAGGTCCCCATTAATTTTATGTTTAAAAACTTTTAATGAATTTATATATGTAAATATATATATATATATAGTGTGTGTGTATATATGTATAATGAATGGTGCATTTAAATCAGTTTTTTTGCAACTGCAAAAAAAAAATTCTTTGGTGCCTCAAATGTCATACAAATCTCTGAAAGCGGGCCAGTCATTGGTATTAATGTAATGCACACATACCTGTGATCATAATTTTATAACCTTTTACGTTAATCCAACTCAAAGTTAAGGCAAAAATTTTCTAGAATTCAAGAGAGCATGATTTTGAATTTGCGTTCTTTTTACCTCCCAGGAGGGGAAAAGGAGGCAGAATTAATGCAAATATCTGTTTAATTTCACAGAGGATTATTAGCAGAGGCGTTACTGAACTATTAAGTTTAAGTTCCAGAGCTACTTAACAGCCTATTTTACAATGAAACCCTTAGGTTTCCAAGTGTGAGCCATTGCTACAATGAACAGATCTTTTATGTACCTCTTGATTTTCTACTCATTAGTTTTTCCTTATCTGTTGATTTAAGCAAGTTGATCATCTTATTATGCCATACACGCATTGTGATGAACTATTCAGTAAGCAGACTAGCTGAGCAGGAATTTCTGCGATGACTCCATCTGTACACACCAGTTTTCACCACTATACCTTCCGTGCCTACAATCACATTAAAATTTTCAGGTACCCACACAGAACAGGATCCCAAATAAAACATTTTTTGGTGGCAAGACAGTATAACATAAATTAGAGGATAAATTGGCCCAGTAATTAGACAACGTGCGTGTTTGTCACACCTCTGTTTGGGGTGGGAAGACCAAAAACTACAACAGCGTCTTTTTGGTTTCTGACTGTCCTGTATTGCAATGTTACATATAGAGCTGAATGACTCAAGTTTCCTGTCTTCACATTCTGATTGTTTCTATGAACAGTGAATTTTGGATAAAGTGCTTAACATTTAAGTCTAACTCCTTCACTAACTTCTGGGAAAGGCTATCTTTTCAAGAGATGCTACTAGATAGGGTTGTAATGTGTCTTAAGGTTGAGTCAATACATATTTTTTCCCTTCCTCTAGACAGTAAATAAGGAGTTACAGTACTGAGTTGTGACCTACCACCATTAAGCAATATCACATATGTGAAACAGGCTCTTCCTGATCTTCTTTTTCCCAACTTCACATGTGCTCTGCTTTTGCCTGCCCTTTTTTTTTTTTTTAAACTTTTTTTTAAACAGGAAGCCATCTCAAGTTCTTTTCAGTCATACCAACAGCTGAAGGACCTCTGTATTTGCAAAAAATTAGTTTAACTCTGCCCTGTAATGCAAGCTTAACCCCCTTCACATTCTGTATTTGTTTCACTTTGCTTCTGACAATATCCACACAAGCTGTGCATGTACTGCTTGTATTAGTCTTCCTGCACCTACAACAGATGTTTTACAGGACACTCTTAACATACACATTTACCATAGCCTTGAACAGGGCTTCTCTTGCATGCATCTGATTTCCACTGTGCATAACTTTCACACTTAATATCACATCAACACAATTCTCCTCGCATGCTCTGTACTTCAAGTTTTTGGCTATTCGAGCATTCCATCCATCTTGGATTTCTTTCTACATTCCTCTTTTTGGATTCTGAGTATAAGTTTACTAAATGAGCTCCATGCTTTTTAGTGGATAAGGGAATCACATACTCAAACTTTGAAAAAAGAATGCGTGGTTCCTCTACACATTTCTTATCCATGTTACAATAATGTAACACCTTCTCGAATGATTCTTTCCCAGCTGTGTGGATGAACATCCTTTAACCACACATTTTCCAACTAAAGCAGCTTTCAGAATTGGCTGTTTATATTTCCAGAAGGCAATTAACACCTCTGCTTTCTCTGCTTGTTCAACTGTATGCCTTATTTTCCTTAAACCTTCATGCTAGAAAGACTGTGCCGCTAAGCTTCAATCACACATTTGGAATGAATGTGGCTTTCCGGATAACTGGTACTTTGGGGATTTTGTAGCAACCTTTCTGGACTCAAGACCTGCAGAGCTCCTAGTATTCCTCTGTGAGTTTTGTCTAGAAAATGTGCTTTGTCTTTATCAAGGTCATGTTTTTCTTTAGTAATTTGAGACTGCTTTATGATTAAGGCCAACTGGGAAACAAACTGATGCTTCTTCATGTAGTGTTTTCTTACACCACTCCTCATTTGATACATTTTCCCACAACATTGGATCAGGCACCTGTAAAAGAAAATGGATTGGGATCAAAATGAAGACTAACCAATGTAAATCATTCTTCAACCTAGAACACTGCTTACGTTTTTCAACATGTTTAGTTTCAAACACACAAGGAAAGACAGATTGAATTACCCTCTTCTGTTTTATGAGGTCTTTTCCATTAGGGTTGCCTATCAATTGTCACCACCTCTTCCTTACTCTGAACAGCATGTCCAATTTAGCACAGTATTGCGATTTAATTGGCTAAGTTCCAGCATACTACAATTGCTTAGAAGTTGTGTCTGTCTTATCTATTCCATCAGGTTGTCTGTTTTCAAAGACCATTTTCTGGTTGATTGGTATTTACCTCCAAACAAACCAATCCAGAAGGACTGTAAGACTTACTTTCATCATCTGAATCGAATCCAAAGAGCGTCTGACACTTCTTTTGTGCAAGGTGAGCCTCAAGTGCTTCTGAATTACAGTAGATGGTCAAGCAGTTGCCACATCTAAATCTTTCTGTTGATTTGCTACAAAATTTATCTTGTTCAGAATGAGCATCTACTTTATCAGTCAAAATTTTTCTGCGTTTTGGCATGCTAATGTATCGTTCATCAAGATAACTTGGAGGCAATGGTCTAACATACGGTTTTGTTAAGATGACACCATATGAAGTATTCTCTGTTGTCTGATTTGGTTTAGAAGGTAGTTGCGAGGCAGCAGCATTATTTTGTGGTATATCATGACAATTCTGTAAAACTGGTAACACTGACCCATTTTCTGTCCTTGTTTCATCTGCCACTCTGTCCAAAGGTATTTCTGATGACTTTGATGATGTCTGATCTAGGTCACTGTGCCCATTGACTAGTTGGTCGCTAACAACATTACAGTTTTCAGAATTTGGCTGTAGCACAGGTGTCTTTTGGTCTATCAAACTTAAAACTGTAGTGCTACCCTCAGATGAACTTTCATTTCCATTGTGAATTACATTATTTGCTTTCTTCTCAACACTTTGAATATATGTCTTTGGTTCTGTAGAATCCTTCCTTGACTTCCAAGTTGGAATTGGTAAATCTACAGTTTCTTTTTCATTAATAGATTCATCATCATCTTGGTAACTACAAAGTTCTGAAGGATCATCTGAAGAATCTTTTTCACTTGCATCTTCTGAACATTCTGATGTTTTATTTAAATAATGCTGAGCCTCATGTTCATACAGCAAAGGGAGCTCCTCAAATAGCTCACAGCACTCTGCAAAATTGCATTGAGCTTTAAAAACACTATGACTTTTTGTATGTTCTGCAAGCTCAGTTGACAGCTTAAATCTCTGATTACAATTAAAGTGTAAACAAAAGTAAACATTTGGATACACATGTCTCTTCAGGTGGTCTATAAAATGTTGGGAATCAGCAAATTTTCTCTGGCAGAACCGGCATTTCCCTTTATTCCATTTCATTATATGCTGCTGCACCTTCAAATCAGTTGGATGAGCTTTTCTTGCGTGTTTATTGAGGAATCTTATCTTTTTAAACACTCTAGCACAACCATTAGCTGGGCACTTAAAGCTTCCTTCCTCATCCATAGCATCAATGTCTTTTTGAAGGCAAAAAGCTCCATTCACTTTATGCAGAATAGGTGACTCTTTACTGGAGCTCTCATCATCTTCAGGCAAACTTTCTGTACTTAAAGCATCGGGAACATTATTAAAACAGCTGTCACTACTATTTTCAGTAGCATCATCCTGGTCACTTAGATGGTTTTCCATCGCATCAAATACCTGTTCTGCATTCTCCTCCTCCACTTGAACCACTTGGTCAGTGCTTGGAGCTATTGCAGTCTCTGGTTCATTGTCTTTGGAACCATCAGAATTCCCGTTTTCAAGAGAAAGAGAGACATCAGAACATTCTAGTTCATTAAGAGCAGGAGCCTGCTGACCAGCCTCAAGAACTGCAGCAAGATGTTGCCTTTCTATCTTCCTGACATGATTCTTTAAGTGCTTCAGCATAAGTCCTTTTTGCCTGAACTTTCTGGTGCAAAGTACACAGGAAAAACTGCCCTTTTTTTGGTGAGCTTGTGCATGCTTCACAATGTGACCACCAAGAAATTCCTTGTTGCATATCACACAGCGGTGCCTTGGTACAGTTTGATCTAATGTTTTAGATGCCTCAAGAGCTTCATGGTTCTTTTTGGCATTACCTTTGGACTGGGCTTCAGAGGGGTCTTCAGGGTCAAGCTCCCCATTGCTTACATCTGTTAAACAGACACGTTCCTCACTCAGAGCCCTGTACTCTGTTATCTTCTCTGTATTTGCAGTAGAGTTTTCCAGTGTACTTTCACTTAAGCCAACGAAGGCTTTATCCCCCAATAATGCTAAACAATTCTGCTTGATCATCAAGAAATTCCAAAACTCAGGATCAAAAAACAATCCTTTTTTCAAAATTGGAAGCAATTCAAAACGTACACGGTTTTGAACAGAACTAGTGCACTCATTGTATTCTTCATCTGCACATTTATATAAATGTTCAACAGTGTAGTAAGATTCCAAGGTGCGCTCGAGAAAAAAGATTGAAAGAGCACAAATTCTGAGGATCTCCAAGTCATTTGGCAGAAAATGAGCAATTGCTTTATAAATAAGACTTTTCATATTGGGATCTTCACGGAGGTCCAACTGTAGGGCACATCCACATATCTCAACACATATCTGAAGACCATCTTCACCAACCTGCAGAAAAGAAATTACAGTGTACATAATTATAGAGTACACATAATGGTATTTTCCTTATGGGCTTACAGGTAAGTCTACAACTTGAAAGTAAAATAATAAAAATCAGACCCACAGGAAAAAAAAAAAAAAAGAACTAGTATAAACAATGCCCAAACATCAACATCCCATGTATTTACATTCATCTACTTGCAAAATAGTTCGGAGTTCAGAAAACATCCTGCTAGTAAACTTCAACTAAGGGCATGTACATTTTAAAATAATACTCAAACAAGAATATAAAATATAGATACAAAAATGCTCAAAAATAACATCTGGTTTGCACTGAAAGCTATACAACTACTGCCAACAAAGCTTCAGATACTTTTGCCACGTGCAGTTCTATAAAGACAATTAATTATTTGGGGATGTAAAACAAGACTGCAGCAAATCATATCTGATCTAGCAGTACCTTCTGTCTGCATCTTCATTACCTAGGCTGTTTCACACTATAATTGGACAGTTGCTCTGTATTTTGTCCCTGTTCTAATTAACTTAACTTGCGTTGCATAAAAATACAAGTTATAAAATATTGCCCTCAATTTTGAACAATGACCACCAGGAAAACCATAATAACCCATGGCCAAGCATTCTAAGAGGCTTGACTTTTAAGAATTGACAAACTATCCTTCCAATGAGCAGAATTCCTATTCCACACTTTAGGCTGGGGGCCCTGTAATGGGAACATGTAGTTCAGAGGGATAATCAGAAACATACTGCCCAACAGGTAACAGATTAAAGTAAAAAGAGTTTCAGGAAGTTTAGAAATAATTAATACCTACCTATATTTAAATGTGTGTTAACAAATACATACAATGCTCCATATGTAGTGGATTATTAAAAATACAATTGTTCAGATGCAAATACAAATAAAAGTTACCCATGTCACCACAAGTATTTTAGAATACATACCGAGATTAAAATCTTGAACAGCAGCAAATCATTGCATTTAGAACTGTACAACAGCACCCATGACAAAATAATTTGTAATTCATTTAGGGCATAGAAAATGAAGGAGCTCTATTCAGTCAGGTTAATGATAAAAAACATTTGTTTGGAAACAACTCACACTCCTGTGTGTAAAGCATTGCACGTTACGTCTTTTGCAGATGTTTGTAGGGGACGGTATCAGACTAACATCTGAAGCATGAAACACAGTGCACTTTTCTGAAGCAAAATTATATCTTCTCCTATCTTAGTCTAGTTTTTCCTTTATGTTACATTAAGCACTTCTTCAGATTTGATTAGAACTGGTGAAAGGATTCAGAACTTAACAAGGGTGAAAGGCAGATACAGTAGCACTATAGAAGTCCTATTTCCTCAAGGAGCCAGGCTAAAAAAAAAAAAACAAAACAAAACAAAACAAAACCAAAACAACCCAACAGATGCATCTTTCACATTTACTCCATGTATTTATTATTAATTTCCCCATTTATTGATAGAGCATGGCATTCTTCGAACTTACTGCAGACAGAAAGAAAAATTCAGAATTCAGTAAAAAAAAAAATTCTTAAAAACACACAAGAGATCAAGGGCAATCATAATATTGAAGCACATTCTGGAACTTGACAAAATTTTTAAGATAATATTGTGTCCTTCCCTACCCCGTCTTCACTGCCCACAAAAAGTGTCTGTTACACAATATAAACATCACTTCTCTAACTGAATGGGCGGTGAGGTAAAACAAACAAACAAAACTTACTTCATCCTTAATGACTTTCATGAAAGGGAAAATTACTCTGACATTTGTAGCAATTCTTAAAAGCTGGTAGCACTGGTCGACAAATACTTGTTTTGATGGGTTAGATTTAAGCTGCAGTTTACTCCAAATGAAGATCAGGTCCCTATAAGTACAGAAAAAAATATTTCGATTAGATTGAGTTTTAGAACTCTTCTCACTAAGCATGATGTGCTACTAAGAACAACTATTTGCATATTCTGTAACTACAATCATATTTGAGGGTGTAATACCAATCTAATTAACACTACAACTGGATACAATGTGCACAATGGAAAATGCAACTTAATTACTTTATTAAAGCATTCGGGCTATCTCCTATCACTGAGCCAATTAAATATTCAACAAAGTATTAATGTATTCAGCTTAGTATCAGAGAACTGCATAATAAAACCAGATGCTACAGCATCTAGCCCTTAACACCACAGGCAATAAATGTCAGGCTGAACAGCAAGCTCTGTGTGTGCTCTTGGGATTAAGTTACTTTCAGTGCAAGGATGAGGAGTCCTTCACGAAAAGAAGTGTTTGAATGTGGAAAATGGGAGCGTTGTAGAAAGCTAGCTTCTGATATGGTCCATTGACAGGAAATATTGATGTTCTCCAGTTATGCATATTACAGCACAATTTTCTTTTTTTACTGCTGTCATCACTGGTCTTTCTAGCCAATAGCAGTTACATCAAAGTATCAGGCTCTACAGCTCTTCATACATCTCTATGATCTTCAGTCAAATAACATTTGACTGATACAAGGAAACATAAGAATAGATTGCTAGACTCTGCAGCAGAGCTCCTACACAGGTAATCTGTTTAGTCTATAAAATACAGCTAATTGAAATTTACAGCCTGTAATTTCTATGCACTTTAATTCAAAGACTCAGAAAGGCAACTGGACTTAACTCTCAGTTATAAGAAAACTTGCCAGCACAAAGATTTTACACAGGAGTAGATATAGTCAGGACTAGGCGGAAAACCCACCATAACATTACAATGAAAACAGGGGACCAATCGACTTTCATTTTCTGAAGGAAGACACTTGTTTATTCCACCGGCCTCCTCCCTCAGAAAACACAAACCCAGTTACTGGCAAAATATTTGGTTGATCTTCCAGAGTGTCTAGTCTGCGCCAGATACAAATCAGACAAACCTTTTGAGATTAAGCTTGTCTAGTGAGCTCAGTGCCTGCATGAAGGGAAGTGACAGAACTGTCTACGACAAAACACCAACTTCATTTTTAAATTTAGGACAGCTCTACAATTCTGCTTGGCATTTTAAGAGTTAGACAAGAGAGCTTGATTGTTTTCTTTCATTCAGAACCCATAAAAACTGAAGTCGAAAGAAAGATCAAGCTTACATGGGTGAAACTGTGAAAAGGGAGTACTATAAGCAGCTCTACCCACAAAAAAATCAGTCGTACAGGTTTTCTAAAGATACAAGCTGTTCACCTCTGCCTTTACCAGGCTGGAAATCTAAATTCTTGAAAGTCTTTGCAAACTTCATGTACAAGTCTGAAACTAGTGTCTTCATGCACCAAACCATTCATAAAAATTCAGTAAAAGTCTCAACCTGAAGTACAAAAGAACTGAACATTTTTGCTGTTAAATGTCACAGCAGTTAAATAATACAACTTATTCTCTGCTTTGTCTCATACCATTTCAGAGCAAGCCATTTCAACGCTAATCCCAGAGAATCTGAGACAACTCCAATTATTTTTCTGAGATTAGAGGTTAACATGGCTTGCCATGTGTTCAGACAAGTGTGACGGCTGGCACAAGGAAAGAACTGAAAAAGGAATAGAGAAAACTGAAAGCAGAAGGAACAGCTCCATGGGTGAAGAGCAAGCTGTTAAATCAGTTGAACCACCACTTGACTAGACCCTGATGTGAAAAAGTATTTTAGCCTTATTCCTCCATGTAGACATGGAGGCTTCTCCTTCTCAAGCACATTTCTGACTTCCATAATCATTAATGATTAAAGCATTCTTGAAGAGCTGACTGGACTCTATTTCAACTACTTAAATGCTTTGGATACCAACTTGAATGCTGAGGTCAGCAGCACCTGTGGTATTTCTCTGTCACTGACCACAACACAGATGATCAACTTGAGATAATGTAGGCAGGGGTAGTTTTCTATTTGCTTGATTATTATGGCATAGTAGTATAGCACTTAATGACATTTACTTCTTGGATAGCATAACTTAGTTCACACTGAGGCCTGTGCTTAAACTATTATGGACATGTGTTGGGGCAATTTAAACTGTTACCACGAGATCACAGAACTCCGTACCTCTTTGCCAGAGTCAACCAACTATTCCAGCCTGTTAACCCCCTACAAAATACCAAAGGCATTGTGTGCCTCCATCAGCAACATAAAAGAATGGTTAAGCCCACCCTACCGTAGCTAGATGCAAAACCTTTGCTATTGTTGGTAAGTAGAAAGTCTATCTTTTCTCGGGTATAGATAGCACACTTTTCCAAAATATTATCCAATTCACAAAAATTACTGAAAGGTCAAAGACTGATCGAATGTGTGGGAAAAATTCCTTGACTTACTGAATTTACTGCATAGGACCCACTTGAAAACAGCCAAAACAGCATTTAAAAATTGCCTGGCAGAGAAGGCAAGCCGCTCTGCTATGTCTGTTCCATCAAAATTTTGGCTGTCTTCCTGAAGAGACATCACTTTCTGATACTAGAAAGTCATTAATCACATCCTTTATGGACTGATTTTTTACCAATACCTTGTACACAAATATTTCTAATAAGGCCAAGCACAGCTTGATTTGTGATTAATTTGTAAGTGGGCTTTCACTTCAGAAAAATAATTCGGATCATCTGAATCTAAAATTTATTCTTAATATCAATGAAAACAGTAAGAGTTTTGTGACAGAGCTGCTTAAAGTCCATCATCCTTTGAGATGAGAGCTAATGGTTTCAGCATGAACATTTCATATGGGCTGCTTCGCATGAAGCGATAGCAAGTATCTGCTATTTACAGCTTTCTAATCTATTTTGATATCTAATCTTTGCTAGCAGTGTTTGCTGCTGGATTCCTGCTAGATCTGCAAGGTCCTCAATTCCAGACAAGGCAAGACAATTTATGCTGTGCTGAAGACAAAAATCTTCACATACATGATGTGGGTTAATTTAATCTGGCTCCTACTCCCTCAAAAATTTGAATTACAGTATAGTCATGCCTTCACAAGCTTTGTTCCAGATTACATTATCTATTACATTATCTATTAAGCATCATGCAGATTTCTCTTGTTGGGTACACAATTGTTAAGGCTCAGCATCTGTAAAAAATGAAACAGCTGTTCTAGCTGCACAAACATAACTGCTCTGAACTCTTTCAAAGATCCTCAAGTTCTATATTCCGAACAGAAGATTAAAATACTAAGAAATGCCAAAATGGTTTCCTTGATAAACAGATACCAAACAGTACTTTGGTCTTTTCTGAATTTCATTTTTGACATCCACTTTGCCAGAACATAAGGACAGACATCTTGTTTTGAATAGCAGTTTTGAAAATGGATGATACAAAACTTAATGATCAACTGGGTAAGAGCAAGGTTAACATGTTACTACAGCAAAAGGTATAAAAAGTAGGTTTAATTCCAGTATTTAAAATGCAATTCTTAAAAGACTGAATCCCCAAACCAGAAAGCACTAACCATGTAACTAACATATGTAGGTTACATCTGCAAATTTCCTGATAAGTAAGAAGTCAGGAGATGCAGCATTGGGGCAGGAATCAGCAAAGTCAGATTCCATTCCAAAGCTGGTCACTGGGCTCACACGAACTATGTACCGTTTTGGTTGAACTTCTTTATCTGTCCTATGGGGACAGTCATGCCCACCTTTTCCTGGACAGACAATGAAAATGCCTCTAGGTATTGCCAATACATTGTATTATAAATGTATGCCAGTCATAACTCCAAAGGTTTTGATTCAATGCAATCAATTATTCATCAAATAGTTAAGGAAAAATTTTATTAACAAACCAAGCATTATCATGTCTGGCCTTCATTACTTCCTCAATTAAAAAAAGGAGACACATCTTACTTTTCAATTCCCTGAAATCTGGGAACAGCAAAATCCTATCTAGATTCTAAACTCCATATTAAAATTAGTTACGCAGATTAATAAGTTGATTTCTATTGATTGAAAAAAAATAATCAAATCCTTGCTGACTAAGCCTTTTTGCTTCAACTACGTAATCAAACAAACAAATTAAGCATACTTTATCAAGGAATGCAGATGTTACTTTAGGTACAGAAATTATACAGGCTAAACTGAAGGATTATCTTCTTTAGCCATCTTTTAATCCTCAGAATGATGAAATTTGTTTTGACAACTCTTTAGAAAACACTTCTTAGCCATAAAAATGTCCAACTATCAAGCTGATTCAGAGTGTATGAAAACATTCTTAAATGTTTTTTAGAGGACCACCATTTATGTTATGGCTCTGTATATGAAGTAAAAGTTTGCATAATTCATAGCACATTTTCAGAACCATATATTCTCTTTTTAGACACGTTGATGACATACTAGTTTGGTTATTATAAGCAGTGCCATTTAACTAGCAGAACAGCAAAATATCTGCATTGCCGGAGAGTCTACAGACTGCATATTGTTACACATTGCCAATGATAAATACCATATTTATAGGTATCTACAGCCTAAAGTCTGTAAAGGCTCACCCTTCTGCCACTTTGAAACAGTTAGTAAGTGTTATGTACTATGTAGGCTACCACTATACACGATTGTGTGTAAATAAGCAACAGGCATAACAGGTGTACTAGGAATGTTTAAAAATCATGTTAGAATGTTTTTAGCTGCTATTTTAAACTTGAGCTATATCTCAAAGTTAGATGAGTTTCATTTTGGCAATAAGCATTTATTATCTGCTAAGCTGCTTCACCAGAAATAAAGTATTTACCATATACAATACATGTCCCCATTTTGAAGCTGTGGGACTAGGAACGATTCACATAGCTGTAAGGCTAAGGTAGTCTTCCCTTCTTTTTCAGTGTTGCAGATGATCTCAATTCCACTCTTGCAATCAGTCCTCAACAAGTGCTATACAATTAAAATAAAATCAATTTAGATAAATTTGCTAACATAAAACAAAAACCTATCAGACCTTGCTATATTAAAGAAGCTACTGAAAACTTCAGGAATTGCTTTTAACATAGGATTTCTCTGGAACAGCTTTTGTGTAGGTCTGTAAATAGATATCTTGGAGATATTTAGAACTCTTTCATATTTCTTAGAGCAATGACAATCAGAATAATTGTCTGAGAAATTAAAAGACTACACAAAAGCACTCTTTTTGCACAATGGTACCTTGTTCCTAAAACAAGGTTAAGAAAAGCATTGTTATCTAGTAAGGGCTATCAGTGGTAAAAGTAGGGCCACATTCAGCTACAGTGTCATTTTACATACTGGGGCACCATTAAAAAAACTTCAAGGCTCACAAAACTATATAATGTACAAAACGCTGGACTGACATCAATTAGGCTCAAGTGCTTTTGCTAGAATAATAGTCAATAGTAAAATAGTCAATACACTGAAGTTACAAAATATTAACGACTCAAGTTATTTAGGGAATATATCTACAAGTAAACTTGACCAAAAAATTGCATTTAGGTCAACAAGATTTGTAGGCGCTTAACATTTAACTTTTCAAAGCTTAAGCCAGCACTAAGTTAAGCAACATCAGTGTAGTTGCCTGATTTTATGACATTTCGTTCTACAAAAACAGAGTTCCATATGCTCCCCTTGACAACTTGTATACAGTAAGTACAATGTACCACTTCATTAAAAAAAGGTATACTGACAAACAATACCTCCTGGAATAGCTGATCTTCTAATGGTGACATATAAAGACAGGTGAAAAGAGCTTGATGGAAATACAGATCTTTACTGATATCTGGATGATTTATGCAAGATTTGATAAGAGCCATTGCCTCAGGGATGCGTTCACAGGCAATAAGGTATCTGGCACGTAGTTCAAAGAACAGTGGATTTTCAGAGCTTAAATATTTGTTAACTGTACAGAAAAGAAAGATTTAAAGGCAATTAGAATATGAAGTCCAAACAACAAATATATTTAAATGTAATGTTGTTTTTAATAGTGCAATGTCAACAAATAATATAAAAAAGGCTCTGCTAAAGAAGCTATCATATATTAAATACCATCAAGAATCTGTCCTTCTGCTTAGAAACAGAAATTGTTGTTTTTCTTACACCAGTAATCTAATTCAGTTTTTTGTTTCTAACAGATCAACACAAGGTGCTGCAAAGGATTAGTAAAATATACACTATATAGAAGCAGATATGAACATTTTCGAGAAAGAAAATTCCCTCCTTTCTCAGCAGTGGAATCTGAGTGATTGTCAGAAGTATAGGATCAACAACACTTCCAACGCTATAATTACAAATATTTAAAACAACTCAGGATACTCATGACCCATTAAAATGGAAGAGCTCAGAGTGGTGAAAAAGTTAGCTAGAATTCACATGCTGTTGCTTTAAGTAGCTTTGAACACCTTGGTTTTGCTTGAAGAAATGGAAAAATATACTTTTGCTTTCTCTAAAAGTGCTACTGGGCACAATTCTAAATCCCTAAATACCTTTAAATTCTAGGCCCTGATTTCTGGAAATGCGTTTTTCAGATCTAAAAGCTAATCTTAAAGCTAACATTTGAATGAAATTGTTTCAACAGAGATACTCAAAGTACTTAACATTTAAGTAACTGGGAAATTCTGAAATAAATAGAAGACAGGCTTTAGACCTCTATTATAAAAAAAAAAAAATCACACAGATTCTAGTATCTCTTCAGAGTAAAAGTTAAAATATCACTCAAGGGTACAAAATGCAATAATGCTGCTTTTATTTTGAGAATTGTTTGCATCTTGTCAAGTAAACGCACACTCTGAGGTGTTAGTAGTGTGTTAACATTTATGTGATGTATCGGAAAATATGGCCTGATCTTCCTCTTGTATTCTCAACAGCTACCTCAAAATAAAGAGTTAAAATCCCCCAGTTTCTAGTGCATACCCTGTAGTACTGTACAGTGTTTTATATTTTAAGAAAAAAAAAATATTGTCAATTTAAAGTCAATGAAGGCTAGAAGTGAGCATGGTAAGGTTATACCTTAAAAGAAACCTGTATTAAGAAAGTTACAAGCAACTTAAAGTGACACTTAAAATGATGGAAAAAATAGAAGTGGTTACTGAAAACCACAGTCTGAAGAGCTAAGAGAAAATTTTTTCCCAAAATAAAAGATCGCTTGTATAACAAGCTTTCACTTAAACTTTTTTTTTTTAAAGGACACCTAGTTTGAAAGACATTCCTTATGCTCAGAAATGGGAGTTCTCTAGCACCTTTATTTTTACACAAGCTAATGGTATTATATGCTAATGAACATTTAAGGAATATTATTCAAGGTGATATAAGGTTTTAGATTAGATTTGTTAATAGATGTACTGTAAGGTCCACCGTAAGAGATCATCTTATTCCCACTATCCATTAGCACTTCTGGGTACAAACTTAGTAAAAAAGATGACTGAAAGAAAAGCCAGTGTCTAACAGTGATCATTAACTGCAAGAAAAAGTGATCATACAGAACAATCCTTAAAGCCAAGTAAAGACCTCTCCTTTTTTGAATTAACATACTTATGATAATAAACCCAATCATCAGTTTCATATGCAAACATTACCCAAGAGATTACTGAATATTCACATGGAAAAATTAGGCCAGAAATACTTAGCTTTTGCTATGTGCTAATGTTAAGAAAATGCTGCACATAGAGCAACTGGCAGTAACATCCTTTTCCGTCAAACGAGGGAAGATTGCAGTCCACAACACAGGTTAACTTGTTATATCATTCCCACTTTGTGTGGGGAACTCTTAGGTCAGTATGCCCCTCTGCTCCTTGAATGAGAGTCCCACTTCTGACAGCATGAGCTCCCAGAGAAGGGGGTCGCCTACACCATCCAACACGGTTTTTAAACAGACCGCGAGTTCCAGCTACACCACTGGCAGGATTGTGCTCCCTCCCTGTAGTGGAATGCCCTCTTTTCCCAAGGCAGCTTTTACAGCTCTTCTAACCCTCCAAGCAAAAGACAACTGCTAGCTATGGTAGCATTTAGCCAAGTCTGTGATAAATTAACAACTGCTTGGGGAAAACATCATCTATTCATGTCCAGGCAGCACATGCGGTGCTTTGCTTTAGAGCAACAGATGCCAACCATCAGCTTAGAAACTAATTACCTGCTTACATCTGAGTGTACCTGTCTACAATACTCTTCTACACGTTCACAGTAGGCTGCCTTACTCTCCCTAATCTACTAGAAGTTTATTGCTCCTATGTTTCAACCTGCTATTTTTCTTTAAACCCAAAGACTGCCTTTCTTTCCAGCCATCTCAAAATAGGCTGCCTCATCTCAAAGTATACTACAATTCATGTAAAGACAGACACAGCGAGGTTTGTCTTGGCCTAATCTTCTCTACGTAATTAATGAATCCAAGACAGGATTATGTAGTTCACACAGTACATACTTATCAAACTGACTTTTGCAAGTAATGGTGGTGATTCAGCAATAATAGCCGGTTTTCCTCATTTAAAATAGCGATCCCTGAGGGAACTACATGGCCAAGTTTCAAAATATACACCAAACACTGCCAGCCTATACAGCAGCACAGAATCTTTGCTTTGTGTAAGACTTCACAAGCATCAGATTTTAGAGGAAGTGAGACAAGAAAGAAAAAGCTTCCAAAAGATATTATCTAAAATAAAATGTTTGTCGTCACAGATGAGGTATGTCAAGGGGGCGTGTGGGGATATGAGAAGATAAAAGGAGGAAGAATACCTCAGCAGAGGGGAAGGAGATGTGGCCTGCAACAAAAGGAAACAAAATGATCATCTAGTGACAACAGGCAGCCTCATTCCTACTCTGCCAGGTTAAAACTAAGTAAAAATCCTCAAACTGTTACCCATCACGTAGAGGCTTCATGATGATCAAGGGAATCACTAAGGCAAAGGACTAAACTAATTCTTTGCTGGAGAGATGGAGATCGAGACCTAACTTCAGATCATAACCACCAAAACTTCTAGTGTTCGTCACGCGATGCAGAACAAAACAAGGATAACCTTTGTTTTCATCTTGTTTCTGTAGGTATTTGACTAGAAGTTTATGAGATATATAATAAAAATCATGGGTAAACTATGTTGCTCAAGTGCTTGCTTCACAAGAGAGACAAACAACAAAGGCTACCCACTTAATCACGTTAATTTGCTATCAAAATACTTTCGCTGGTTAAGGAGGCAGGTCACTGAGCAGTTCTGACTTTATAGTCCTTTTCCTCTCTCTACAGAACGAACACATTGTCGTAAACACAGTAATGAATTTGAATCATGCGTTACACCATAGTAACTAGAGAAGAACTAGTATTTTCTATCACTGTCAAATAGAAACAACTTTTAAGAGGTCCTCTGTGAACACTGCTAACAAATATGTCGCATAAGATGTTAGTAAAGACTTTACTGTAGATTGGGTATTTTCCCCTTATGAACTTTCATTAACATTCTGGTAATGTTTGTTTCCACGCACTGTTAAAAATGCTGGTTTACTTTGCAGCCTGAACAGACATCTTTCTCCTACTCCCAACTCTAGGAATTACATACACATTACAGAAAGCAGCTATCAGGTATAGTCACAGGCCTCATTGTAAACAGAACCAAGAAAAGCCACAGGCCTGAGTACTTACAATTTAAAAGAAATATTAAATGAGTCAGAGTACTGTGAGACAGAAATACACATCAGGTCCTCCCCTGATCATGTTACTTCAGAAGCCTAACTGAAGTCAAGTCACTCTCCATGCTCTTTCAGGGGTTAAACACCTGGATTTGGTAAATTCATTTTATAAGTAACTGCTCAGTAGCCTCTTGTATCTGAATAATCTGATCTCTATACTATACAAAGAGACTTTAACTATTAGCAAAGAAATTTAGTTTTCTGTCAAATAAAAAAGGGACCAGTACATTTTATTAGAGAAAAAGAGTTAAAAGTGTGTGCAATGCCAGCTCACAACACCTGACCCTAATATAAAAAAAAGCATAATTTAATACATTTTTCAGTACTCTAAAAAAATTAATGTGGTAAATGAAATACCTAATTCCTGTGATACAGGCTTTGCTTTAAGAATTGCTTGTAACACTGGATCTTCCCATGGTCCACCATCTCGGATGATGCGAGTCACTAGTTCCAGGTTCATATTTCTGTATCTATTTAGAAGATTTTGACATTCCTATATGTAAAAAGAAAAACAATTAAAAGAAGAAAAAATGTTGTCTAAAAATAAAGTTAGGCCATCTAAAAGATAAGAAACAAGAAAACTCACGCATGTTTGAATACTTCCTCAGTCAACAATTCAAGCTACGAAGTCTTTTATTGAGCAGGCTTACACGAAGCCCTAAAGCAAAAACTTATATTCTCTAAAAACAATAATACAGAACTGTGGAATCCAGAATGCTCCTGTCTTCTATAGGTACACAGCAAGAGCCTGTCATTTGCATAACAACGCAAAACCACCTTTCCTTGAATTAGAGATATTACTGGCATACGCTGTGGGAGAAGTCTTCACCCATGCTAGCCTGCACAGATTTAGACATGCTGACACTGGATTTGCAATCCAGTGATGGTGTCTGAATTCTGCGAGGGGAAAACTGAATTAAGCCATGTGAGTCACCAGCCCTCAAGCAACCATTTTTCTCCAAATCTCTACATAACAGAAATTATGCTTGCCTAAAGTAATCCAGAATGTTTTAGCCACCCATGATTTTCACATATACCAAGTTCCGCCCCCTCCTTGTTATTTGCTGGTAAAAGTGTCAACAATGTTAATCAACAGTAGAATTCTAATCACAAGAAAAAGGTATCTAATTTTGAAACAAAAAGATGCAGCTGAAGAATGGCTTCCACGCACATAGAATTAACTTCTTCACATATGTTTTTGATGTAAATTCTTTTAGTTTCAGCTCATTTTTTTCCTTTATATTCAGATGAATGTGTTTGATGGTAAAAAATGGTTAAGTAACTGAAACAATCGTTTTCACTACCAGTTTGATCACACAATTGATTCAGAAATTCTGCATCTAGAAAATTATGTAAAGATGTATTTTAATACATTCACTGTTTAAAAGTCAAGGCAATTGGGAATTGTAATAGAAAAGCACAGAGGAGAAAGTATTATACATCACACTTTTTCCTAAATCCTTTCTTGTTCATAGACTGTTTTTGAAAAGCACTTATTGCAGGACTGCCAAAATGTCCCATTACTCTTACGCAAGAGACCCTACCCCTTCCCGAGGCTGCTAAGCCACTCCTTGACCCCATTCTTCCACCAATTCTAATCAAGCATGTAATTGCTGCTGGTTTGATAATTAAGGTAAGTAGTGCTGACACATTAATTTGTAGCTGCAGTAACAAACAGGTATCAACACAAAAATAACAAAGGGATAGCTATTTTTCAAACTGCAGTTCCATGATCAGCATTAACAGAAGAAACAACCCTGTTTTTCATCCTTTCTTTCCCTATAACAAAGTTTCCTCTCATGGTGGCACAAGTGCTTGTGTTCCCTTGCAGCGAACTCAACTCTTAAAATCAGTTCAGATCAAATAGACTTATCTGGCAAAAAAAGGTAAGCTTTTTAAATCCAGGATCATTTATCTTATGCAGTTGTATATAGTCATACAAAACCTTGTCCCAGTCTAGCCAAGAGTACGACAGTTTTAAACGCTGCAAGTTTATGCTGACCTGAAGAGTTCATTAAGATCAATTTCAAATTTACTGTTTAAAAACACAGCAGGAAACTTGAGGTTTCATGTCATGAACTGGTATGCAACACTGGATTACATTAAGTTCTAATTAGATGTAAACAAGTAAAGCTTCCCTCTCCTATATGGGAAACACAAAATATGTCTTTAACAAGATTGGTATTACAAACAAAGAGAAGTACATTTTACTTAGTCCAAGTAGATTCAAATAGCAATACTGAGGATAAATATAAGAATAAATGGCTTTCCCTTCAAATATCCCTTTTTTCCTTTGGATATATAAATGTAAGCAAAGCAGCTACCTTCTTTCAGTATAATGGCATGTTTCCTCCAGGTTATATATCCACAAAAACTGTCTTTACATGTACTGAAATAATATTAAAGGTTTATATGAAAGTAGGCAACACTACCTGGATTGAACCTAAAATATCTTTCAAAGGATCTTCATAGAACTCATCCTTTCCAAAGAACAGCAGCAATTCAAAAAAACTCCTAAAAAACAGAAGTAGTGACAAGTCAACCAAACTAAAAATGGTAATTCAAAGAATGAAACTACTGTAAGTCTGTTAGTTTTCACAGCACTAAAAACAAAATTAGGACTTTCATAAGTTCTAGGTCTGTGCCCATGCCAGAGTCTTTCTAAAAAGTCTGGCTAATGCCCACACTCTCTAAATGCAACTCATATTTCAAAAACTTTATGTTGGTCTGATATTTTGTACTGGATTTTGGCAGTCAGACTTCCACACGCACCACCCAAACACATTTTTCATCAGGCATCAAGTCACAAATACAATACAGCTATAGATAAGCTAACAAGACCAATTCAGTAATAAAACAGATCATACTTAAGCACAACTTAAAACCCCTTCTGCTGCACCTTCTTCCTAAATTCAGGACATTTAGACTGACAGTACCTGCCTGATCTTCTCCCTCAACAACTCTCAGGTCCTCCATGCTGCTGCTCCGCATTCACCATTACAAAACTGAACCTTCCTCAAAAGCCAAAGCATTTGTCCGATACGCAGCAGTTTTGAGGAAGAAAGAGGACAACTATAAAATTACTGTAGTGTGGACAGTGTATAAGGAGTTACATTCAAGGAACAGTAACTTCACATGAATACAGATTCCCAACAATTCATATTTGCAAGTATGATAAGCACTTTCTACTAACACATTTTATTCCATTTCGTCCTGTCTTGCCATAACACCCACTGGAGTCTCTCTATGAAGATGCAGGTTTAAAAGTGCTATTAATTTCTTATTTCCAAATAAAACCCTTTTGCTATTAATTTCATATTTCAAAAAAAGCCTTTGAAGATTATTTTCAAAGGGAGAGCTTTTGTGCAAATATGCAAATGGAACTACATTCATCTTCTGTGTGGCATTCAAACAAATTGATAAAACTTCAGTTTTACCACCACCAAGTTTTTAAGCAAATCAGGTCTATGCGCAGCAACATGAACTCACACGTGTTACCTCAAAAGAGGTGGCAGACACAGAAGGCAGGACTGATCCTTTCGACAGCAGCCTAGATTCAAACTGACTTGTGGCCTCCATGTTTTCCATCATCTTAAAATACTTGTCTAGCATTTTATTTATTTTTAATACAGTGACTGAGAAAAACAATCCTGATAGCAGAATCAGAGAGGCTGGTAAAAAGTAGCTTTCCAGTGCTCAAGTCAATTTAGGTCTTCACTTACAGAAGCATACTTCCACACAATACTTGCAACTCAGTCAATTCAATCACAAACTAAATAGTTGGATCTCATGGATCTGCAGACAGCTCCAGTGCACCTGCTATTGCTCTGCCTTAAGATTCTGAGACATTTAATTTCTGTTCGGAAAAGGTAACTACCAAGTACTGCACTAACATAATCTGCAATTGCTGGTTGAGAAAGTCATGAGCAGCAGGTGATAACCGAGTGACTCTCAGAGGGAAAGACAGCACTGAAAAAAAACCTGTGCATCTTCAGTGTTTTAGAAACAGGACTGAATAGCAAAGGCTTTGGTCTCATAACAGGAGAAAATAGGAATAATTTTTTTTAAGATTATTCAAGACATTTTTTCCAAATGAACAAGGAGGCAGAAAGGGAGAAGGTGGAAGATGAATCCTGAAAGAGGTTCCAGCACTATTCCAACCTACAGGTTTTTGAGTCAAGATCTCACTGATGGCAATTTCTTTCCCGACTACAGCATTTAGTCTTTTGTTGCCAACAGCTCTTAAAACAAAAGGCAGATTTACATGAACAGCTGGACAAAGAACTCTTTTGCAGAATAATTAAAGTCATTGCAGTTATCCCCAAATTTGAAGTCAAACTTCAATATATTTGAAGTTAACACCCAAAGTATTCCTACAAAACAAGATGTTTCCTTTTCAATAAAACTAATTCAAAATAAGCTGAAGAGCAGGCTTAAGGCAATTTTTACTCCTAGTAACATTTTCAGAAATACAGTGCATTAAAAGATCTTAATATTCACATAAACAAAATGAAGTTTTGTATGGGAATAATGCAAAAGTATGAAAAAAGTAGGTTTCCTTTAGATTATGCTGCAGTAATTTTTTTTCC
Source organism: Nipponia nippon (assembly GCF_047370975.1). Lineage (NCBI taxonomy): Eukaryota > Metazoa > Chordata > Aves > Pelecaniformes > Threskiornithidae > Nipponia > Nipponia nippon. The sequence goes on along the minus strand of NW_028262336.1, from coordinate 12,908,800 downwards.
TAACCAGTGATAAGCTATGCCAAAAACAGACCTAGAAAATTTAAAATACACATTTACTATGTTCAGTGACAGAATTTTTCTCCAGATTAGGTCCTTGAATTTCAACTCAAATAGGGAATGAAAAAACAACCAGTACCCAAATAAGTACTTTGCTCTGAAAAACATTATCTCATTTCATGTTGATAAACAAAATTTTGCAGCATACTTGACTCTCAGGAAAGGTCAGGCATGAGTCATGTCATGATCTGGAAAGCAGCCAAACTGGAACTTAAATAGCAAGACAAAACTAGTTATAGCAAATGATGCATGCATCCGTTTTTATTTGCTTTGACCGATGTAAAGACAATGGGATCTTGAAAAAAAAAATCTGGAAATTAATAGTGAACAAGTGTAAACTACAGTTGTCTTCCCTATGAATGCACCTGCCACACACTCTTATCAGACTAAAATATTTTGATAGCTTCCTGTATATTTCCTCATCACCAGCTTCTATTCAGTTAAAATTATTATAGTCAATTCCAGCTTGACCCTGTTACCTTAAACCAGTCTGCAACATTGCACATCCACATTAACATCCATTCGTTTAGAACAATGGTGCTTCTAGATTTGTCACACCACTACTTTGATATTACTGGTATCAGAAGATTGCCCGAGAACACCAGTATGCCGGCACCAGTCTCAAAACCCCCTGATATTAATGGCAATGCAGATGCTGCTCCATTTGTGATGAATAGCAAGGCTAGTAAGTATAGGAAATGCAACAGTCATTACTGTTAATGGTTTACTGTCTGGTTACCAAGGAAATCTTACTCAAGTATGACAATACAGTCAGGTAGATTTTCGCTCTCCAAGAACTAAGTCTTCGTATACACCAAATTTTCAACAGAGATTTGAGCAAGGTTTCCCAGGTAACTGCAACTACTAAGTCCCGGGATCCCTTTACGATATCACGTGCAAAACTACACCAGTCAAGCAGAGTCAGAAGAAAAAAAAGCTGGCATTCTAGAATGGAAGAAAATCTCAGTAAGTAAACCCAGCTCCAAAAACCAAGAGAGACAAAGGTGACAGGAACTCAGTGACAAATTCAGTTCTAGATTATCAGGAAGTGACCACCTACGTACAACAAATACCTGAATTTCTACCTTTTTTCCTCCCAAGCTTTGATATTTAAAAGTATATAAAAGCACAGTTTGAACTTTATGAGGTTTTTTTTCCAAGAACTAGTGAAAAAAAAAACAGAGGTCACCATGTTTTGATGCAACTGCTAGTCATTCTCCGATACCTGGGCATTCTAGTTTTTAAAGTTGTGGTCTTATGATTCCATAAATAGTCCCACGTCAAATAGTTTCACACACAAAACAGGAAAACTCCTTAGTGAAGTTTCACCAACAATTAAAAGATAATATATACTCTGTAAGCGTACAGAATAAAGCCTTGACTCCTACGTATTAATACTAATACGTCAAGAACAGTGGAAAGAATAAGCAACCCGGTCCTCCTGACCAAGTAAACTAAGTGAGGAAGACCAGGAGAGCATCCTCTTCTGATGACTAGATGAGGCAGAAGCGAGACATTTCCACACCAAATTCTGAACTGAGGTATCGAGCTGTATTTGAAAGCACTGCTCAACAAGAAAGCAGTTTAACCAACTGGACAAACAAATCTGATTTACTCAAACCAAACTCTCAATAAAGCTAGCTTTTAGGTTTTTGTCCCCATCTGCTGAGAGAAGATCAAGTACATTACATCTCAGCTAAGTATATCTAACTCACCTCAAGATTTTTTTTTTTTGCTTCCATTCAACATTGAGGTTTTGAAACCTGAAAAGTAGGTTTTTAGAGCAAGAAAAAAATGGGACTTTTACTTATCTACTGATCATTACCCTGACACTTTCAGCCTTCATTTGGCAACACCACCAATGCATCAAGAAAATCAATATTATAGCAAGATTTATGACCCAACATTCTGCAGTTCTTTAAGTTGAATATGACTTTTAGTCAGTTAACTGTATAACAAGTCATTTCCATTTTGATGACTCAAACAAAGATCCATTTTAAAATTGACTAATTTCTTAAACTTTACAAGAAATTTATCTTAACAAATACTTAGCTTATTGCATCACTAGAGGTAGAACAGTATAAAAATTTGATAAATTATTTACAATTATGTGCTGTCAAAGGCTGGTCTTCAAATACTCCGAAATAAGACTTTCCAAAAAGAAGCCTGTATGGTGATCACTTATTTCTTTAGATTTTGCCAGAAAACGCTTATGACACAACATTGTAATACCCAACTTGAATATTGAACAAGGACATAAAAAGACTAAATTAAATTCTAGGTTTTATACCCTCAGTTAGCAATTCTTGGTTCCACGTAGCTACGTCACCTGGTAAAACCACGCTTAAAAGCTCTGAGGATCTCTGAGACCCTATTGCTATTATAAAAGTAACACAGACAGTCTGTATGTTAAAGGAAATAATAAAAAAAATTAAAATGTACTTACAAAGCTAGGCTACTCAATACATATTGTACGTGCTCACATTCAGCTGGGAATGATACACAGGCAGACGTGAAACAACAGAGCGCTGTCTGAAGCACCTGAAGCTGAGGCAAAGGAACCTGCCATCTTCCAGCATAGTCTTCGACAACCTAACGACAGAAACATTGAAATATATATTACAATGGAAAACATTCTTTTTAGTCAGAAATAGTAAGTAGTTAGTACTGTACCTGCTTTATCTCCCCTCCTCCCTCAGAAGCAGGGTTTGTCACCAAAAAACCTGACCATTTTGTGTTATCAAACCAAAAAAAATAAATAGAAACTTTATGGCCTACATCATAAAAGAGATACCACAAAGGACCTTCAACTATTCTTTTCAGAGGGTGAGGCAGGAAATACTTTCTTCTTACATAGTATCACAGTAGATATTACACTCTGCATTTAAACACAAGTCTTTATTTTGCAAGAGGATACAAATGAGAGAGTCTATAACAATATCCAGACATTCCATTCTAAAACTTTCAAAGAGGGGAACGACTAGCCAGTGCTATTCTAGCCTTTATGTCAGCAGAGAAAGGCAAAAACATACCAGTCACCCTTTCTTATCTGATCAAATAAGTAAATTTGGCCTTTTTTATCCATATGATGGAACTAAGGCTAGTTATGCCCTGATCTACAGCTACGGAACTGCATCACTATTTATAGAGAAACATGAAGGTGAAAGATAGGTGTTTTAATGGAGAAAATGGAGAAAAATCCTTGCCTGGTCATCTCGTCCATCTTGTTCCTGTTAATTAACGCAAATTTCTGGCACTGCCTATACTCACATTGGGAGGCTCAATAACCCATCCCCATCTGATTTTTCTACACGAGCATCCCTACACTGAAGTCCTCTGAAAAGCCCACTCCATTTAGAGCACTCCATGTACAAAACCCCCAGCACCGAGCTCAGCCTGAAGCACAGCAATAAAACAGGTGTCTGTAAAGGCACCCACCAGTTCTGTGACAGACTAGTCATTATGCTGCAGGCCCCCAGCAAGCGGAAGGCCAAGGGCTTTGGGTTGTATCTCCTCCTTTAAACCAACAGCTATGCTGAGTCCATAGGCAGTATTCTAAGCAGAGACTGAAAAATGTATTTGTTCCACGCTCTGACACATAGCTTATCTCATTACACTACAGTCAGGCTCCCTTTGCTCACTTACTCTTGCCTTATTTTTTTCTTCTAACAGCACAGCTTCAATACAAGCCGAAGAGCGGACTAGCTGCACTTCAGGGCCTAGGGCACTCTTCCCCAGCTGAGCACACCTAACTGAGATCACCTACAGCCTGAGAAAGTGAGAAGCAGGTGGGGAAACACAATGCCATCAGCCATGTTGTAAAGAGAAAGGTAAAGCACTCCATAGCATACGGAAGAGACAACTGGCTTCAAGAAAGCTATGAAGTGCCAATCCTACACCTGGCTACCTATCTCAAGAGCCGGGCTGGCCCACAAAGCATAGACTAAACCAAAAATCAGATATATCCCTCTTCAGGATTTCTTTCTGACTTAAAAGTCTGTGAACCCCACTTAGATTTGTCTAATTCCCCATGAACTAAATAAAGGGCTTATAAGTCAGATTAAGTGGCCTACATTTTTAGTTCCAAAGCTGCGTGCCTACTTTGTTTAAGGCTCTGCAACATGAACAGGCCAGCGTCCCATTTCTGACAGTTTGGTTATAGCTGCTCCAGAGCAAAGCAGTTACTGATAATGGGACCAGTAATTTTTTCTCCTCACCAACAACAGCTGAGACTGATTTATATTTTGTAAGTAGATTTTGACTTTCCACCAAATTTATTTTAATAATTCCTGTTTGAAAAATCTGTTAGCTTAATGCAGCAAATATCTAGGTCATCTGGAAAAGAATTAGCAGACTTGTAGATAAATACTCTCTTACAAGGAAGAATAAACACTTTATAAAATAGTACTGCCTCGCACAACTATTGTGAGTTCTCTGAAATACTTTTAACAGGGTCCCTTGTATAGGAAAACACAAAAGCGTTAGGAGAAACAAAGCAGAGAGAAAGAACGATCGTCCTTTAGTGGTTTTAGCCTCCAAACGGTCAAACAAAGGTAGAAATAAAACATCAGTTCCCACCATGGTGTTTCACAACACTTTGACCTGAGAGGCACAGTATAGATACATTCATAAATGATTTCAAGCAATGAGACAACATTTTGTGATGATACTGGGGTTTTTTCTTGGCAGCATAAAGTGCTAACTGTAAAGAACTGTAGAAAGGATTTATGACAGCAAGCGATGAAATTCAGCATACACAAGCGTGCAGTGGTACCTGGGGAACAAAACAATCCTAACATGTAATATGATGGCCTTCAAACTGACAATTACCACCCAAGAGCAAGACTGTTATTATGGTAGACATTTTAATGAAAAATCACCTCAATGCTCATCACAATGGCCATGAAAGCAAATTAAATATTAGGAGAGTAATAAGATCAAACAAAGCATAGTGTTAACTGCTCAAAACCATAGCACATCCCCACATCTATAAAATTGCATGCTGGTTTGCTACCTACCCATTCCTGTCTCAAAAGAGAATACAGAAGGCCTTAAAAAAAACTTCGAAGGAAGGCAAGAAAAGCTAAGTAGTGAAATAAATGTCACAAAGATCAATGCAGCTAACTAGGACACTTTAGGTTGTAAAGAAATGACAACTGCAGGGGGGCACACACCAAACAAGGTTAGCAAGCAGGATCAAAATAAATTACAGGAGTTAGTTCTTCACACAGTGTGCAATTAAGCTGTGGAGCTCCTTACTAAAGAGACACTGTGGATGCTGAATGGCTACATGAGTTGAAAGAGGCTGCATGAGCTGAAAAAGATAGCTACCAAAAGCTACTAACTACAGTAAATTAGCTGAACTGAAAATAGTTAGAGAAGGGAAAGTTACTGTATGTGCTCATCTCACTCTTTTGTTAGGCATATATGAACTTTTGATAAGATTCTGGTCCTTATGTCAGTGTATTGCTTCTGCCAATATTTGGCATCCAAAAGGAATACAACAAAGGCTCACGGTGACAATAGTAGTTAGACATTGTATTCTCTGAAAGGTGCGGTCCTACTGCCCCCACTTTATGAAGGCCTATACAGTCCTACTAATTGCCCTTGCAGCACCTACCGCGCTCATCTGAACCCAAAGCAAACTAGTTCAGGAACGAACAGGCAGAGAACAGCCTCCTCTCCCCAGAAAAGCCACCAGTCACTGTCTGCGTCAGGTCTCTGAACTGGCCGGCCACAGAAGTACCAGAGGCAGCACAGAAAGGAAGACACTGCAACAGCGACATTGCCTTAGTTAGGCCATCAGTCTGCAACTGATGTTGTATCCAGAAAAGATTCACAGCAACAGCCCCCCCACCCCAAACTGGTCAGGAAGAATATGAATAGCATACTTTTTTCCTGAGTATGGATACCTGAAACCATCCATTTGTCAGTCCCAGGAAAAAAAAAAAAAAGTCTAGAATTGGTCAATTCTCTGCAACAATCACCAGTAAGAGATTGGGGTGGGGTGGGGGGGAGCTAAACTAAGTACAAAATAAATTCCAAACCACACTCCACACACATGCTAGATGGAAGGGGAAGGGGGGAATAATGTATGTTTGTTTTACAATTCTATGTATGTTTCACTGTCTGCTTTCAAGTGATCTCATGGAATAGCTTTTTCTATAATAGAAACTAACACCTTTTTTTGTTCAAAATACTCAACATGCCATGCTTTGAAACAGGACTGTAATCCAGAACATAGGTAAAGGTTTATACCAAAAAGAACCTGCAAAACAAACAAATAAAACCCCAAAAAACTTTACCACTTCTGACATTTTTCAAGGAAAACGAAAGTCGAAGGGACACGCGTATGTTCACCCTCATGTTGTGAAGCTGTGTCATCAGAGCACTTCAGAAAGTCCGATAGATCATGCTATTTGAGTCCTAAATGCTTTACTTGAAGTTTATCAGCACATTGCTGTGTTTTAACCCCAGCCTGCAACTGAGCACCACCCAGCCGCTCGCTCACCCTCTCTCTGCCCAGTATCCCTTCATGGGAGAGAATCGGAAGGGCAAAAGTGATACAACTCATATCTCAACTCCTGGGTTGAGATAAAGACAGTTTAATAGGACAGCAGAGGAAGAGAAAATAATAATAGTGATACAAGAATATACAAAACAAGTGATACACAGCGCAATTGCTCACCACCTGCCGACCGATGCCCAGCCCATCCTCAAGCAGTGATTGCTGGGCCCCAGCCAATTCTCCCCAGTTTATATAGTGGGCATGATGCCATATGGTATGGCATAGCCCTTTGGCCAGTCTGGGCCAGCTGTCCTGGCTGTGCCCCCTCCCAGCTTCTTGTGCACCCGGCAGAGCAGGGGAAGCTGAAAAGTCCTTGACAAGTGTAAGCACTGCTCAGCAACAACTGAAACATCAAGGTTATTCTCATCGTGAATCCAAAACACAGCACTAGACCAGCTACTAGGAAGAAAATTAACTCTATCCCAGCCAAAACCAGGACAGTATCCACCCCTTATTCCATACCTTCTTTGTCATGTCCAGGTCCTACTCTTTCCAATACATTCCAATTAATCACCACCACTTTTTTTTTTTTTTAACAAGCCCACTAATTTCAATACAATGAAATCAGCCAAATAAGAAGCACATGACATTGTCAAAGTGGCCTGTTCCTTGTCCAATAGACAGTGCAGAAAACCAGAAGGGAGGTGACATTTTTATGTGACTTTCCGCAACAATTCCCTTCAAGAATTCTGTTAGGGTGCAATTTTCGTATATTTAAAGACTCTCCACGCATCATTGCCCAGTCTGTCTTTACCTTTTAAATTACTACTATCCATGATGAGACTGTGGGGCCTTTTGTCCTCCCTTTCTCATTGAGTGCAGATACAGATACTGAAAGGGAGGCTGAAGCATCTTTCTGACACCCTCCACCAATTCAGCTCCACCTTTCTCCCACACCAATACACTACTTCCCCTTCTTTAATATGTTTGAGTAACTCAGAGGAAAATCCACAATTCAGATGTGTCCTATCAAGTGCAAAATCAAGACCAGACTTATCAGTCTCCTGTAAGAAGTTTCTAAGCACACAGCTAAAGCAGCGAACCCCGAAAATAACAAGGTAGTCATTAAAGACCTGAACCAATGTAAAAAATATTTCTTCCTGGAATATTATGTTTTAACTGATGAAATGCACATACATTTTAAGTGATTAAACATAAAGTGATTTGACTACATTCCAAATACTTAAGAGAAATAACATTACAAATAACTAGATTTGCAAATACATAGGACACATGAAAAATGTTTTATGCAGTGCTAGGCCTGAAGTTGCTACAGCTTTTCTTGTCCCCCCTGCCCCCCCCAACGAAAAAAGAAACTAAAAAGAAACAAATCCTGCCAATTTTAAAGTTTTGTCATGACTAGGATTTTAAACGAAGTTACTCCCATAAATTTTTGTGAGATTTAACAGTAAAGGAAGTCACCACAGGATTAAAACCACAACAGTTCTGTGAGTACTTCTGTTCATAGTTTTCAGAAAAAGAAAGCTAGTTGGCAAATTCAGTGGTTGTCATTTATTATAAGCAAATAAAGCGGTTGTCACAGAATAGAACGAACCAAAAAGGATGTAAAATGCCAAGCAAAAAAGAGGCAAGTTTAAAAAAAAATGAGTTTCCTGAAAATTAAAAACCATAATTAAAAGCAACACCTACCATGGTTGCCTGTTCAGCAAAAGTACCAGAGCAGCTTGGATACCAAAGTTCAGTTCTAGAAAAGAACTTGAGTAACACTAAATTTACTCTACCTGGAAACACCAGAAGACATAATCACACGTTTTTTACTGTCTTTTTAACCTATTTAGTGGATGACGAGCATTTTGTTCTGTTTCTGCATACAAACAAGCTAACTGTGCCCTTACAAAAAAGAATTCCATTATCCAGAGAGTAGAAAAGGTTTTAAGATTTTAAGATAATATAAAACATTACTTAACAGATACAAGTTTAACATGGTTTTACATGGTGTAACTAAAAAACCCACGATGTAAGCAATGGCTTTACTGCAATTCACATGTGAATATTACATAAGAAGTAACCAAACATAATCACACTTCTGGCAAAAGAAAAAACATCACCCAGCAACAGCATGACACATCCTATGAGACAAGCTTCTGCCAAAGCTCTACCCTTAAAGCGAAATGCTTCCCCCCACCCTTAATCACTGAAATCTCATCCATCTCCTCAGCCTGCTTGAGGCAAGAACAATATCTTAGACTGGGTTCCATATACCCATTACATTTAGCTACCCAAAGAGCCAGTTTCCATACATATTTGCAGTCTGTCACTTGCACAACAGTGAAAACTACATATTAATCCTAGAAAAGCTGTTTTGGCTACTTGTAGCACTGTAGTAAACGTGCCTGTGTAAGATTTTATGACTGAAAGTTATTTATATTAAAAAGAAGTAATATTCCTCCTCACCTTTTGATTAGCCTCTCCCTAGAGTGAAAATTAACTAATTTAAGGAATTGTTTTGATTATATATGGAAGAGAGTACTGACAATCTTGTGAACACACACACGAATGCATATTTCCAGATACCCAGTGATTTTAGTAAAACACAACTTAAGATGCATTTCAAGTGAAAAGTACAATTATTTCTTTCCCTCATCCGAACAACTGCTACCCAAAAGGACTTAACTTTTTGATTTTTGCATTACCTACCACAATAAGGGTGCCTTTTCTAACTTGAAAAAGCCTGCATAGCAAGGCTATCAGACAGACTATGCTACAGAAGCATCATGCAATGGAGATCCTTCTTTCTAGGTATAAAAACCTGCAACTCTTTATAAGTTATAATCTTGATATATTTTTCCAAGCAAAACTCAAAAGCTTACCTTCATACAAAAGCTAAACTTTGAGACAAGGCATTAAAAACTGGAGAAGTAGCAATAGCAAGAAGTTTGAGAGTGTGAAACAGAAAAGTTCCAAAGAAGTGGAAGGAGAAAAACGTTACAAAGATCAAGAAAAGTATACAATGTATTTGTACATTTGTGCAATGTTTCCTTTTTTACAATACTAACGCCTTAATTCCACTTTTAAAACAGGGAGATAATTTCTCAGGGTGCAGCCAAGGACAGCAGGCACCAAAGCTGAGGAGAAGGCGGTAGGAAGAAGGAAGTGAGTATGTGAATAAGAAAAGACTTTATAATGTTAATGACAAGACAAGGGCACTGAAGACCGACTCCTTCAGCCTACCCATCCGCAAATAAAGAGGTTGCAAATCAAATACTAGTGTGAATTCTCCCAAGAAGCTGACTGAAAACAGCCAAATGCACTGAATATACCACAACTTCGTCTTGCATGATAGTGGCTTATCAGGTTTCCTATCAAGGGTCAAAGGAAGGAGTGCCACCACCTAGCCCAGGAGACCCTTCTTGGCAGACGGGCAATCCTCACAGAACTGACCGCTCACGCCTGGCCTTCAGCTCAGGAGTAAACCCGACCTGGGGCTGGCCACAGCTGCTTTGGAAGGATCTCCTTTCAAACCCCAGCTTCACTCGAATCTCCAGCAGCTCGATACCAAACTGCTAACTAGCAAATCGAATACCCTTGTTTTCACCAGCCAAGCACCGAGAAAACACCCAGTAAATAGACAACATGATGACAGGTCAATTTTTAAATTTAAACCATTTCAAGTAGTTATGGTATTCTTTGATACACAGGTAAATTTAGTTACTGCAATGTACGGTTTGCCCTTTACAAGCTTTCACATAACTAGCAATGTCACACATTTGAAAACAACCTGAAAAGCAGTCAGTCAATAAGTCAAATGTGACTTTCAACAGCGCTCCCAAAATTTGAGCACATTAACAGGTATACAGCGTATATTTATACATTAACAAGTATAAAGCATATTTATTCAGGAAGCTAAAAAAAAACTCCTAGAACACCACAAATCATTACAAGAGAAAATAGATGGTTAAAAATTACAAATTATACCTTCTCAGAGAAATAAGCTTCAAAGAAATTGAAGAGATCACTTTCCAGTACTAGTACTCATGTGAGCAAGATTTCTGTAGCTAAACTTCAAAACAACATATGGAGATCAAATATGGATCCCAAAAGTCCAAAAAGTAATAAAATAAAAGTCTGGCATAACCTAAAAGGTTGGTGGTGTTTTGTTTTGGTTTGTTTTGTTTTTTTGCTTTAAAATATGAAAGCACCTTAACAACTATTGACTTGAAGTTCAAAGTAAGAGTCAAAAGCAAGTACTTCTAAATTTAAACACATCACAAAAAGTGTGAAAATGTATTAATCCCAAAATCAGAAGAACAAACTTTCGAAGACGTGTATTTTCCTACCTTCATCCTCACAAAGCAAGACAGACAACAGTTGAGTCATACACCCCTGTATTTTTTTTTGTCTACTAAAATAAATCCAGGAAACACTATCTTCTCTAGTGCGTTACTAAATTTTACTTCTTCGCTTTCGAGTTTATAAACCCAAGAATTATTTTTCTAGCAGTGACTCAAGATACCACCAATTAATGTGAGCAAACTAGGTAATCTTTATTTCAGGAAGCCAGATCATACTGGAAGGCCGTAAGCTGATGCCACAGTACGAGCAGATCGAGTACTGTTTACCCTTCACAGTATTACCTTGTTACTTCAGATCAGACTCACCTTGTGTTTATTTCAGTCAGTCCCAAACAACATAAAATAACATCTAGTATAGTTATGCAGCCATGTGGACGACTACAGAAACGCTAGGAGTAACTCGTAATATTTTGACAGTACTTAATATTATGAGAAAAGATTCTGAAGAGAAAATTTCAACATAGTTGATAAAACTATACCCACTTTAAGTGGAACAAAGGAAGCTATATCCATTTTCCAGCTTGCTGTTAAGGTCTGTTTTAAAATCAAGTAAATTTGGAAATTCATCCTTCTAATTATAAAAGTACTCCCTCCACCCTCGTACCAAAAACCAACCATCTACGCTATTTTCTCTGCCCTTCATCATTTGTATTTCACTCACACAGGAACCTCTCAATGGCTCTAGTCCCTGAGAAATCTCATGAAAGAATTTCACATGTTGCATATAACATAGCATGTTGTAACTCATGAAACTCTTCCAAATGTTTAGAGTGAGGGGGTTTCTGCTAGGTACCACCTTTCAAATTTCTTTAAACCTACAAAGTAGTTATAGACACCTTGTTCTTTTGCTTGTCAAAGTTGGGAACAGTAGACTTGCTTTTCCCAACGTGTAAGTGGTTTCAATACACGGCAAACTTCACAAACAGGAAGAAATGCCAGATCAGCAGTTTTTAGAAAGTAACACAGAAACAGCTGGTGAGGTGCATAAGCTGGGCACTTATCTTCCAACTGTCTCTTTTCATTCCCAACCACAGAAATCTTGATCTTTGTTTTCTCCATGTCATCAATCTCAAATAACAATCTAAGAAAACATTTTATTCCACTTTGCCTTGGAAGATTCAGGCTGTAATGACTCTGTATGACCTTGCACACCTACAATACAACAACAGACCCCAGAAAGTACACATGGGTTTAGAGACTCCACATTCTGACTTCACCTTGTATCATTAAATTGTGATTACACATATATTTAAGGAAAATGCCCTGATAATCCAGTCATTTTTTGTAACTGTTACTTAATCTACTGTCTGAAAGCGAAGTTCAGCTGCAGTACTCCAGGCCTCAAGAGTACTGAACCTGGCTGTTTACAGAAATATTTTACCTTTCTAACATATTTCAAGGAGGAAAGACACATGCATGCCAATGCTTTTCAAGGTCTCAGCCACCCTCTTACTCTTCAAGATCAGTCAAGAGGCCTTTGCTTCTATCTACAGAAAATGGCTCTACAGACCAAAAAGGCTTTACACCTTGCTTCTTTTTTCCTGTAGCTCTTACTCAGAGATGCGGATGTGCGCATACTTCGCACAGTAGCATAACTATAAGCAATCTAAACAATATTCTTTTCAGCTGACACCAAGCTTCATCACTATGATCAAAGTACAGCCATAAATTTTAATAGTTTGTTATTCTGAATGTAAAAACGTTTATTTCGGGTAGTTCAAACACATGGTATTATCGATAAGCAACTATTTCTACAACTGCTGTTCAACTTTCGACACAAAAGCAGGAACAATGGAGGCAAATTAGGACATTCAGAAGCACCAAATAACCGTTAGGACAAGCAAAACGGTGTTATCAATGTGGAGTGGAATGAGGTGGAGAGGCTTGATCTGTACAACAGCCTAATACGACCTTCAGAAGGTCTGGATAGAAAAGTACAAAGCAACAGGCTCTGACAAAAACTAGAGCCAAAGGGGAAAATGGCACTAAAAAAAAAAAAAGATATCTGGGGGGAGGAAAAAAAAAAAAAAGAAGCTAAATCTAATAAAGTGACACAGTATTTAAGTGAGAAGTTTTGTTTTACAACAAATGTTATGAGAAAGAGGTGACTTAAACTTCATGATACTTTCCAAAGAAGAAATATAAATATGCTTCATCACTTATTAAATAGCCTGAGGGCCTATCAGCCCTCTATACATACAGGTATATATAAACCAGTATAATTACACCAGTGTCAATCTCATGAGCGTAAATGAGCTAATGTGGAGCACACGCAACTTCATTTGTTGTCAAACCACAAATGTCACACAGCTACTAGCTTTTTATTCCAGTACACCACACCAGTTAAGATCCTGTATTTATATAGTTAAATCAGTAGAAGAATCCAGTACTAAAAAACATGCTTAAACAAAACATGGAAGACTACAATGTGAGTGAGCACATGACTGCTGATCACACTAGGCCAAATTTAAGCAAACAAACAAAAAAAATCCGTCCCTGGAGACAAGGTGTTAATATATTAACTCACTTTCATCAGCATTATTTAAACGATGCATTGTTAAAAAGAAAATTTAAGAGAAAAGAAACTGAGCCTTTTATATCCTCAGAACATTGGCTGCCCATGTGGAGAGTTCATAAACTCGAAGGAAAACAAAACGAAGTAGGGGAGAGAGCTTGGCAATCTTTCTAGACAAAAGAAACTGCAGGAGAAGTCAAGGTCAAATGATTTAGATACTCTACCGTTAATAACTGCGATACAACTATTTTATAGGAAAATTCCTTCCCTGGCCTTGTCCTCTTCTGTTCCCTACCAATTCCTAGCTTTCTGAAACGGGACTGGCATCAGTATATGAAGCTATTGCCCTGCCCACACTTCCTCCTTAATACAACGAAGTCAACACACAGTAAGTGTAGCTAGAAAAATTTAAGATCAAACTCTCAGTGTTCAGCAGAAGCAAAGGTCTTTCCAACCTACCAACTTAATCAAATACGGTTGTGATTCTTACAATTGTAGTTTATGCCATACTTCCAAAAACATCCACTTCTCCTTTTACTGGCTTCACAATTTTTTTTCACACATACTAAGTTTAGAGAAATCACCAAACAGAAGAAAATATAAAAGGATCGATAAACCCAAAAAGCAACCTGTGGACTTATTGAACAGTATGCGACCCGTGACGATTTTAAACACATCTTACAGTAAATAATATCTGAAAAAAGATGTTTTATTGAATGTTAGAACAGAAAAAACAAAAAGTGCACAGAAGCACATTTATTTAAACGGAAGAAAACCATCACAGCGGTGAGGTAAGCACTCAAGAAGTTGATGAAATGAAGTAATTCCATACAAAAAACCTCTAGTCTGTGCTTCTGAAAACGGCAAGTAGTGTGGCTGAAGTACACCCGGCACAACTAATGTTTCATCAACACCTGCTGATGAAAGCAACTAGGGAAAGCAACCTGTTGTTGCTTGTTACTTTGCAAGGCACACATAAAGAGGTTGCAAAGAGCACAAGAATTCCGGGCCCGCATGAAGAAACACTGCTTTTCCAAGGAAAAAAAAAAAAAAAACCAAACCCACCCTGCTCTCATTTAGCCACCGTTACGGGAACGGTTCCGAGGCCCTCCCTCCCTCTCTCCCTCCCTCGCCGCTCGCCCAACTCCCGGCCCAGGGATTCCCACCCGGAATCGCTCCTCCCGCCGCAGCGCCGCGGCCGCCGCCGCACGTGTCCCAGTTCGCCGGGCCCAGGAGCGGCAGCGGCCCCCAGGCACCCCCGGCTCTTCCTCGCCCGCCCCCCCGCCCCGCCGGGAGGCGCCTTCCCTCCCCTCCCCCACGCAGGCCTCCCTGCCCGGCACCGGCCTCCACCCTCCCCCCGGGCCGGGCCGGGGGCGCTCAGCGCCAGCACCCCGCCCGCCCCCCGCGCACGGCCGGGCGTCGCCTCCGCTCCCCTTCCCCGCCTCAGGACCCGGGAGCGGGGCAGGCCGGGCCCGCTCCCCCGCTAACCCCCAGCCCTGCCCCGGCAGTGACCCCAGGCCGCCGGGCCGCGGCCCCGGCCCCGGGGCGCCCCCGGCCCCCTCCCCGCCACCCCGAGGGGCCGGGGGGGGGGGCCCGAGCCCCGCCGCGCCCCACCCCCACCCCCGCCCGCGGGGGGGAGGGGCGAGGCGCGGGCCGGGGGGGCGGGGCGGCGCTCACCTGGCAGAAGCGGCGGCAGTAATACTGGCTGTTGAGGAGCGCCGGCAGCCCGGCGGGGAGCCCCGGCGTCACCAGCGCCTCCAGCTCCTCGCTGAGCCGCTCCGACTCCTGATCGCTCTCGTCTTCCGCCATGCTGCTCCGGCCGCCCTGCGCGTACCGAGCACCCCCCTGCCCCCGCCCCGCCACGCCGGAAGGGGCGCCCCCCCCGCCGCCTCACGTCCGGCCACGCCCACCCGCCGCGCTCCTATTGGGCCGGCCGCCGTGCCCATCAACGGCCGACGACGGGAGAACTCGCTGACGACCTCTGACCTCTGGCTCCTCCCTTCCACCCGGCCCCGCCGAAGCGTCCGGCGATTGGAGCAAAAGTCTCTTCGTTACTTTGTGCCCCCCTCACCATTGGCTGCTCGTCCCGTCCGTCACACCTCCCTCCGCAGCCTCCCGCCGACGACTGGCCCAAGCACCCGTCCGCTAGACGCCGAGGTCGCCCTCGCGCACTCTGACTGGCCTGAGCGCGCCTCCATCACGGCGCTTGCACCCGCCCCCCACTTCTAATTGGGCCGAAGTCCCGTCCGTCTCCCCGCGGCCGGCCCAGGGAGAGCCAATCACTGAGGGGCTTCTCCCGCTCGGCCGCTCTGCGGCGGCGGGCAAGGGGCGGGCGGGCGCGGCGGTTGCTAGGCGGGTTGCTAGGTCCCGCCTACCGCGGCCGCCAGGGTGGGTAGGTCCGTCTGGCTGCGGCGCGGCGCTGGCTGAGCGGCGCCCGGCGGCGGAGGGGCGCGTCCGGCCCGCGGCGCGGGGCCCAGCGGCGGAGCGGCGGCGGCGGCAGCCCCGGGGCGGCGCGGCGCGGCGCCCGCCGGCGGGGCGCGGGGAGGCCGCGCGGCCGGAGCGGGTAACGGCGCCCGGCAGGGGGCGGGCGGGGGCCGGCGGGGCGCGGCGCGGCGGGCGGCGCTGGCTCGGCGGGGCCCGCCCGGGGCCGCGCTCCGCCGCCTGTGGGGTGCCCGGGGCCGGGCGGCGAGGCCAGGGGAGAGGGCGGCGGCGCCTCCCGGCTCTGCCGCGGAAAGCCCCGCCGTGCCGGGAGGGGCCGCACCTGTCTGCCGCCGGCGGGGGCGGGGGGGTGAGGGCGGCGAGGCCTGGGGTGCGTGCGCCGCCGCCGGGGCCGGGCCGGGCCGTTCCCTCAGCCCCCCGGGGCGGGGGGAGCGCGGACGCCGCCGCTCCTCAGGGGCCCTGACGGGTTAAATGGCGCCGTCAATCCGGTGGCCAAACCCCCGGGAATACAGGCATCGAGTTCTGGCTCCCGGTCACAGCGAGGGCAACCGCGAAACCCGCCCGGCGGCTGGCAGCCCAGGCGCCTTCCCCTCCTCGGCCGAGACGCTGCCGGCGCTCGCCGGGAGGCCCCGCACACCCGCCGCCGTCGCGCCTGCCCTGGCGCCTTTGAGCCGAGGCTGCCGGGGCTCCCGCCGCTCGGGGAGGGCCCGCCTCGCCGGGGAGCGGGGCGGAGGGCAGGGGGGGCCCGGTCCCGGGCGCCCCGCCCGCACCCACGCCTCCCCCCGCGCCTGGGGACCCAGGAGTGGTTCAGGCCTTAGTGGGCATCAAAGAATCCGTGCGAAAACTTGAGAGAAAAAAAAAAAAGCACACCAAAAATCCCGTGTTCCAGCAGTTATACTGCTCACAGAATTCCTACGGGTTCTGATAAAGCATAAGTGCAAACACCTAGTTTGGCAGGGGATTTGTTTTGACATTTCAGAGGCCTAAGCAACAAGTTTACGTTAGGTTAAGACTTGCTTTCCGCTTGATTTCAGGAAACAGTTAGGAAACTCACGGGGATAAATTGCATAAAGCAACAAAAATGAAAAAAGTTCCATTGATGCTGAAAAAAGATTATCTTAGTCTGTAGTGTTGTGCAGTATCAGTCAAGACTTATAGTTCTGGAAAGTAGCAGATGGTGCAAAAAAATTAACTAGGAAATTAGCTAATAGCAAGAGCTTTGTCTCCTTTTTTTCAGAAGGTTGTCATCTCTTAGTGTAGCAAAGGTTGAAGAAAAAAGACAATTTTGAATACTGAATTCTCTGTTCCTTTACTCTATTTTCAGAGCAAGCAAAAGGCATTCTGGACAGCAGAAACTCCATTCAGTCCTTAGAGCTGGACAAGCTCAACTTACAGCTAGTTTGGAAATTCTGGTCTTTTAAAGGCAGATCTTTTAAAATGTTGCAACAATAAACTCTGTATGTGTAACAAAATAAGTACAGAGAATAATACATCTAGAGGTATTCCAATCTCTCAGTCTGCCTCATAAGCACAGGTACCCATAAGTAAATGCCCAGGCAACCAAAATATATTTTTTAATAAATACATGTTGCCTTTTTTTTGATAAGAAGGTGGGTAGTTAATGTAATGAATGGTCATTTTGCTCAGAAAACCTCAAACCTGAACAGAGCTGTTTCTTGACTTCAACTTTACTTCGAAAAGGACTTAAATTATCTTGGCTGAGATTTACACCTACTCTATTTATAGCTACTCTATTTCTCAACAACAAAAAAAGAAATAGGTCCTGTTTGATTTTAGGACAGTTGACTAGGTTATTGCCTGCTTTGGTAACATAGTGTAATTTAGAGTGGTGTTAGAAAGCATCCCTCTCTCTAAGTTCTCGGTTACCTTCCTCGGAGAAGTTGTCACCTTTGAAAATACAGGCTCTTATTTTGCATTGAAATGTATGCAATCTTCTGTTTGCATGAGGCTGTTTCGCCAGTCTGTAGTTGCAATGACAAAATGATTTGCTGATTTGCTTTTTGACTCTGAGTTAAGGTTCAATCTAATAGTTGTGGTTTGAGCTGGGGCAAAAGTGAGGGATGTTCCCAAATGAGTGCTGACAAAGCTCAGGTTTGTTTTCTTTTGGTTTGTTTTTGTTTTGGTTTGTTTCTGGTTTTGTCTGTTGGCTTTTGTAAGTGACATTAATGGCCCTCTTGCCTGATATTTCGGCAACTAAGTTTTTGCTAACAGAACTAATACACATTTTCAGGGAGGAAACAGAAAAATACTGACTCAAGGTAACTGTCAAGTATGTTGACAATATTAAGAAAGCACCCTTTACCCTAAAGAGTAAAGGATAAAAACTCTTCAAGAAGAAGCAAAAAAACCTTTCTATTTGACTTCCAGTGATGAACAGGTTGAGTTTTGAGGGTTCTGTTGAGCTTTGTAGTTGTAGAAACTGAAAAGTATTTTACCCTGACCCGTGAGGAACTTCGGTCTCCTAAGTTCTTTGGACTTTAAGATGAAGAACCTTTCAGTAACAGTTTCACACATGTATCTTACATGTGATTATCTTTTAGATGTCAATAAGCGCCATATTGGCTATTGAATAGACTGCATCCAGAACTATTTGGCTGAAATCATTAGCACACTTTAACGTGTTTGGTTTTTTTTTTTTCCCCCAGCTTTCAGGTAAAGTTTATTCAAGGCAACAATGGAACGATTTGGAGTGAAGTCCGCTCCATCACGTAACCGCTCGAAGACTGCTTTGTATGTGACTCCTCAGGACCGTGTAACCGAGTTTGGCAGCGAGCTGCACGAAGATGGAGGAAAACTCTTCTGTACTTCCTGCAATGTGGTTCTGAATCACGTTCGCAAGTCTGCCATCAACGACCACCTCAAGTCTAAAACACACACAAAGCGAAAGGCAGAGTTTGAAGAACAGAACGTCAGGAAGAAGCAAAGGACTCTGACTGCCTCCCTTCAGTGCAACAGTACTGCCCAGACAGAGAAAACCAGCGTCATCCAGGACTTTGTGAAAATGTGCCTGGAAGCTAATATTCCACTTGAGAAGGCTGATCATCCATCTGTGCGAGCCTTCCTGTCCCGTTACGTCAAGAACGGCAGTTCGATACCTAAGTCAGACCAGCTAAGGAAAGCATACCTGCCTGATGGGTATGACAATGAGAACCAACTCATCAATACTGAAGACCGTTGAGAAGAAAACTGTTTTCATCATCGTTGTGAAGTTTTACATATTGATGGTGTGGTTTATTTTTATATTCATGCATATATACAGTGTTACATATTGGTTTTACAAGCTATTTTGTATTATTGTAGAAATGACAATCTATTTGTGAACTTAGTGGTATGCCACAGACTGTTGCTAACCCTGCCGTAGACGTCAGAGCTACATTGATGTAGAACTCATGATGAATGTAGGGAACGTACCTGGCATACACCTTATCTATGTTCAGTCCAGCTGTAACTGACGCTAAGAAAAAGGCACTTGGATGGCGGACCTCGCTTACCCAAACTGTGCATCTAAATACACAAGGAAGATGATGCGATAGGGATTGTTAATCATGTCAGTGGATTGCTTTGTCCAGTATCCTGTCCACGAGTGACCAAGAAGAAGTGCTGCACATTTGAAATGCAAGAAGCTGTAGAATGGCTAGTTAAACATAACTGCTCTGTTGCGGGAGGATTATTGCAAATTCCTATTCAAGTTCAGTTTATGTTCTAAAACAGGAAAAATTTTTCTTCTAGAATACTCTCTTCTCCTCTTTGGTGCAACTGTGGATGTATTCATTATCTAGCTTAAATAGCCAGTCTCTTGTATTGACGTCACCTCCACTATTCTCATAAAGCTAGGAGTTCTGCAGGTTTACCATGCCTGCTTTTTTAAAATCACTGGTTTCATTGTCTTGGTTTAACATGTCCCCTTCGGTTTCAGTGCCAATCTTTGAAAGTCGAGTAGACAAACCAGTAACTGAGTGTGGTTTGCAGTGCAGCTGCTGGCAAGTGAAACTTATACTGGACCAAGATCTTAGCAGGGAGGATTAATGCCTTTTTCTTACTAGCAGGACAAAGGATGCTAAATCTAAATTCAGGGTGGGGGAGGCACTAAATTGTGGAGTTGAGAAAGCTTTTTTTGCAGTGCACAGGAGAAGAGGCTCCTCCAGCTTTCGCTGAAGGTCCTCTGCATCTCTGGCCTTGCCCCTCAGCCTTTTAGTCAAAGGAGGTAAAGTGATTAAAATAGTTTTCACAATAGTTACTGCAAAAGCCGTTCAATACCTGTAAGCGCAAACACGAAAGCATGTATACTTTGAAGCTATACTGGAATTACAGACCTGGGCTGTATTTCTTACTCTGTGCCAAGGCCACATCTGTTGGACTGGCAAAAAGTAAAATGGGAAATTGAAGCATTTCAATACTGTTACCCTCTCCGAAATCTAGTAAGCTATTACTGAGCTATTCCAAATTATTATGCCAAATAGTCCACTCGATGCAAATGCTCTATAAAGTGCTTGAATGGAATGAGGGAGCATTGTGCTAAGTGCTGGAATACGACCAACTTCTGCCTGCTCTAGATTTCCTTGAGATGCTCTGGGTTCAGGCAGGAGCCGAGCATCTCCTAGCAGCACAGAAATCCTCCACTCAGTGGATACAATGGTGTCAGCATCTTTAACTCCCTCAGGTGGAGCCAGTTGTTCCCTTCAGCTTCCTTTCCCCAGTAGAGTTTCACAGTATCTGTTTCTCAGTATTTCTTTTACTCCAGATATTTACAGCAATACTAAGTAATTGCTAAAAAGAGACAAAAATAACCTGCTTATTTTGTTTCTGTAGCTATTTCCCTAGCTATTTCTAGAGCAGTCTCTTTTGCTGGACTGAGAGAGACTTACATACTTAGTAACAACTGTTTTTTGTGCAGTTAGCTTCTACAGAAATGCACTTACGTTACATTATAACCATGTCTGCTATGAGACCTGTTTAAATGGACAGAACTAAAAAGCAGAAGGCTGCCTATCCATGTCTACCAGGACACAGGTACTCGGTACACTGCTGCACCTTTGGTCCCTGTTGAAGCTAGCAGGAATCCATGCAGTCATAGCAATCCTGTCAGTGATACTGGTTGCTGGTTTAGAACTTCAGACAGAAATAACAGTAGTAATTTTTTTCTCTAATCCTAGATATCAAAATATGCCTTCCAAAATATCGTTTGCTATTGCACAAGCTTATGTTTAGCTTGAGATCATGAACTGCCTTGGGCTAGAACTGTTTTATAAATCTTCTTAAGCCAAGTGAAAGGTACACTGCCAATAGCCTTTTCTGTCCTGACAATAATTGAAAATGTTCTTTTACAGCTGCTGTTTCATTACAGTAAAACAACATCCTTGCTTTAATTTTTTTTTTCTACCTTATGAATGCTATCTTAGAATTGAAGCAAATAGAAAACAATGAAGTATTGAGAAAACAGGCTTCCATTAAATAAAAGCATATCAAGAAGGTGGTATGATTAAAAGGTATGAATTTGGGCTAGTTAGCTCAGTTCTTGCTAACATGGGATTTCACAGGCTGCACCCCATAACCCTTTTATATAGGATTCAATGCTGTATGTTTTTTCCCTTGACTGGCGAACTGATAGACATTTTGAAAAGCTTAATGGTAACGTTAAATAGGCTCTTGCACAACTGAAAAAAATGGAATTATTTTCACTTACACAGGTTTACATAAAAATAAAAGTTAGCAACATCAACAGCTTTTGTTAAAAAAAGAAAACCAGTCATTTTCAATAAGGCAAAGCAACATTACAACACGTAGTTTCTCAAAAGCTTACTCAAAGCAGTCTGTGTACAGAGCCTCAATTTATAGAATTAATAAAATTCTGTATTTTCAGTAATTATTCTAGTACCAATTTACTTTTTATGCAGAATTACTGCAGAGGGTATGAGCCTGATGAGGAACCTTATCCATGTAGCCATAGGATACCAACTTATAATGATTTGTAAGCAAAAATTTGTCTTCAGAATTTTGAATGGAACTGACTTAATTCCAATGCACAGCAGTTTGTAGGACACTGGTGTCTTAATAATAGGATATTTTTGTTAAAAAAAAAAAAAAGCCACAACATTTTTCAAGCTTTTTGAAAATCAAAATGCCGATCCATTGCAACAAACATGCATAATGGAGTAAAACAGTGAAAACTAAAGCACTTCCAGGTAATCTAGAAAGAGCAATGAATAAGTTTATATTCATGGACATAACCCAGATCATCCACGAGACAGTTAAACTTATTTTCTTTAAAAGTAAAAATGGTTCCACTCAGTCTTGGAACGGAGTCCTGCAAACACTCAAGTTCAGAGCAAAATTTTGCCAGTGTGGCTATAGTTGGATAAAGCATAACCTTAGTTTAATTGCCATTGATCTTAGGGAAGATTTACAGCAGAAGTTTTCTGGTGTATCTAAACCTAAGTAATAACGGATTCCTAGAACAGAGGCTGTGGTTAAGTTGTTTAACAGTCTCCATGGGGTTTTCCTTTTTTCTGCAAGAACACTGCATTATTTTTCCATGTATTTCCTGTAAAGAGTACTCTCAGAAGTAAAGAGAGGATGGTAGCAACGTCTGCTTTTCATTTTTCATACATATGTAGGGACAAGCTATAAGGGATACTTTTTGCCAGGTGGTTTTATTAATATATTTGAAGCTCTAAATGTAATATTAAAAAAAAAAAAAAAAGAAAAAGAAGAGATATTTTCTTCTTTGACCATGTACTTATATTAGTTTAGCCAACTCACAGCTAAAGTTACCCCGAAGTACTTTTCTTGGAACAACGCTTTCAGAGAGTAAAATACAAACAGGAACATTCTCTGTTTTGTGACTACTTACATGTATGCACCACGTTAGTTTCAGCTTGCATGTTCTTGAAAAAACGTGAGCAAGTTCTAATATTTTTAAGCATTTTGAAGCCTGTAATTTGGCAGGCCCCTAGAAGAGGTGAAACATTCGACATAATGAAAGGGAAAGCTGTTTTTCAATTGAGAGAGAAACTTGGTTTTGCAAAGTATGGGATATTCTCATGATAGAAGGACTATTTTTAGCCAGAGCCCCTTTTAACAATTCTGTTGAACTCGACAGTGAAATGCTCCCTGCTAGGTTTTGCAGCATAACGAGCTGGTTTTCGGGGGGGGGGGGGGGGGGGGGGGGGCAGGGAAAGCTGGAAGTTTGGCAAGGATAATCTCTATTTATATTTACATATAAAGAGAGGCAAAACTCACTGTTGTTGTGTTCACATTGTACTCACTGCTAACTCTTTGTGTAATTTGAGTGCTTGTTGTCTTTGTACAATTTTAAGGTTGTGTCTAACTTTCAAAATAAATTTTTTTTAACAAAGCTTCTCATTGTAATAATGCTGTTAGAGTTCAGTCTCTTTTGGGCTAGTGAAGATGCTTTATTTTTGGTTTGGTGGTAAGGGTGTTTTGCTGATGGTGAGTGGCCACAGAAATGGTGTTATTTAAACAAGCTATGATTAGATACTAGAGTGAGGCTGAAAATACCTGGGTCCTGCAGTGCCACAAGACTTCCTGTTAGAACAGTAAGACCAGAGTGAGTGAGTTAAGTTTTTATATTAAAATATTATTGGAAGAGAAATACTTTACTTTGTAAAGTGTTCACTTGGTAATGGAAAAATGGTCCTTTTTTAAAAAATAAAGGAATTCCTTTTTCATAGAATTTATGCATGATCTCTTATTTTGCCAAGAAAGTGGGTAAAGAACATGTGGTAGTTTGCTTGTAATAGTAATGTAATATGGTAGAAACGGATGGTGACAGGAAAAATTAAAAGAGTGTACATGCTGTTGTTCTAGCTTGAGGTAACATCAGACTATTTGTTGAAGCAGTTTGTTGATGTATCTGTAGAACCACGCTGAAGCCTGCTTCAGGACTGGTTATACAAAACCCCATTTCTTGTCAAGTATGTGACTTTCTTCACGGTGACGGAAATTCCCTAATGATGCCTTCTGTTGCAAGCGAACACCAAGTGAAATAATTGTTAGGCATTTTGACACTGCAGTAAAGGATTTGTAGGTATAGGATCTTGCAGCTGCCTAATGCTTCAGGTCTTTTCGGGAAGGGCTTCTGCAATGCAGAAGAATCAGGTCTTTCCAAACTATCTGCAAAACGGTCACAGTTTGATCTCTGTCTCCCTTAGGGGCTTCATGAAAACTGAGCAAATAACATCAGCCCATCAGAACTATCGAGTGTAGATCTGACTGTTTAGACGTTCCTTTTCCTGAATTCTTATCTGGCTTGACATCTCATGATGGATCAGTGATAAACTCATGCAACCTCATGAATTTATTAATCGTTACTTTCTCATTTTTAGTCATTTCCAGGTCACAGCACATTAAGAGCAAGTTGCTTTTTGTTGCCTTTACACCAAATGGAAAAGCAGAATAGAAATAAATGTACACTTTTGTAAAGTTTTCTTGTGTGACAATTCCTCTTTGAAACAGCATATGTATACTTGCAAAGTCAATGTATCAGTAAGGATTTGTGCAGAAGCTGATGCAGAATCAGGTGAAGTATATATTTAAAGTTTAGTAATTAGGCCATGCTAAATTCTTATGATGACATTTTACTTTCCTAAATAAGTGAATCATGCTGTTTAACCCATATCCAAGATGCAGTAGGATGAAGTATACATAACTGCTTTTAGGCCACATTTATACTGATAATTAGGTTTGACGTTTGTCATTTACATAGGCTGGACAGCAGAGACTGGAGGATAAACAATCTATGGCAGTTC
Organism: Nipponia nippon; assembly: GCF_047370975.1. Lineage (NCBI taxonomy): Eukaryota > Metazoa > Chordata > Aves > Pelecaniformes > Threskiornithidae > Nipponia > Nipponia nippon. The sequence goes on along the minus strand of NW_028262336.1, from coordinate 12,884,119 downwards.
TGCTTAAGTCAGGTAAGGATTTTTTTTTGCCCATCCCACCACTTTTCTCTTTCTGCAAGGGGTTTGGAATTTGTGGGTGTCCTGGTGATAGAGGCCACCTCTTCCATATTCAAAAGCAGACAGCACATCTCACAAGTAAAAGCACAAGGTGCGGGCTCTGAGATAGAGTACAGAGGGCTGCTGCAACTGTCACTCAAAGGGCAGCCTCGAGACCTGTGTTGCCTCTTCTATTAAGTATACCTAATAGAGTTCTATTCTATAAAATGGAAAATTAAGTATAAAACAGAAATGATAAACAATTACTGAATAGCTATTTCAGTCCCTTTGAGTTTAGCTTTGGAGTGTCCCAACTTCATCCTCACTTTACATTTCAGAAGCCAGAAACATTTGAAGATTTAGTCTTGCAAAAGAACGTCTATTTTGCTAGAAGATTTCTGGTAGGCCTGGAGGAGGACAGGTGGAAGATTATAGTTTCAGTCGGTATGCAAAGCCCGTGTTCAGCTGAGCCAAACAAGCACAAGCAATTTAAATTTATTCACGTTTTAGATCTGCCTAAGTACTTAGCTCTATGTGTCATCTTCTGTCTAGTAGTGCACAGGAAGGGGAAGTAAAAGCAGAGCACTACTTAAAGTGCAGTGAGGTGACCAGTACTCTCATATATGCTCCATGAGCACACTAAAATAAGAGTACACATTCATTAGGAAGTTTCTACTGTCTTTCAGTGGATACTTTTACTTTTTCCTCTGACCTATCTGATCCTTCTGTTCAGTAAGAACTGTTGTGTCCCTGAGGAAAATAAGGATCTTGTCCATTTTCTCCTAACCAAGAGTAGCTTACAGCAATGCAGTGGAGAGAGGGTAGCACTCAGCAGGTCTGTTCAAAGCTGGAGGAAAAATAATTAGGAACTTTAGAGGTTCGGGGGGGGGGGGCGGGGGGGGCAGGGGAGGGGAGGGTTGTATATTGGTTTGCCTCAAGTATTTTTTTTAATCTGTCCTTCAGTGTACAGAATAGTTCCCAAATTCAGTATTAGATTTCACTGCAGGAAATGAGACCTCCTTACCTTAATTATTCTGTAATTAGCTTTAAATTGCTTCCTCCCTCCCCTTATTTCTGAAGCCTGTCATTACCATAAGATGAATCCAATAACTAGAATACCCATGCTTACACTTAGTCTTTTATATACAGCAAAACCCTGAGAAGATGTTTAACCAACTCTGTATTGAATAAACTGACAGCCCTTGTGAGAACATCCAGGCCCATGCTCAGTCTGCACTTCAGAACCTGGTGCGAGATGTGTTGGTTGATTTAACAAAGCTTAGCTCATCTCGTTAAACTAAAATGGCTTAGGAAAAAGCAGGGAGATGCAGAGAATCTCATCTTGTGGAAAAAGGAAAGAACTTGCATAGAAATGAAGTAACTGATCCCTCCCATAACAGGGCGCTACAGTAGTAAGACATGAGAAGAGGCTGCAGGGGCCAGCCATAGCTGATGTGGCAGCACGTGCTACTGCAAGCTGCGTGATCCCTAGTGACAGGCAAGGAGCTGGATGGGAGACTAAATTATTGCTGTTCCCTGAAGATACCAAAGCTTCTTCATGTAGCGTAATGAAGGTAATTTTCAGCAGACTTACTGGAGCCCACTATGTAAATGCCGTATCTCTCTATGTGGTTGGAGGCCAATGCCTAACCACCTGCAAACAGGGAAAATGCAACCCCAAAACACAACCTTGTCTTGTCAGGAGAAAAACCGAGGTGTAACAGAAGGAACATTACATTGTTGGGTTTTTGTTTTGGTTTGGTTTTTTTTGGTTTTTTCCATTGGTGTTCAGTAAAGCAGCAGCAGACATGACAAAGTGGACTGAATCAAGTAGAGAAAGTTTCTACTAATAGCAATCATCAGGTGTTTAAGACTGTCCAAATTTTACTCCATATTTTTTGAGCCTCTTCCTGAAAATGGTATCCAATGCACACAGAACTGTGCTAATCGTTATGTTTGAATTGCATTGAGGTCTCTTAGTTCTTTAAATACTTGGTATCTCTTAGGAGTCAGCTGAAGTCTGATTTGCATATAGCAAAGAAGTTACTGAGTGACTGCAGATAGTGGAAATCAGTGCCACCTAGTGACATCTTTTTTCTGCCATCTTCAAATGATCTCTCAAATTAAATGCATATGCTCCTCCCTCTCCTAGTTATGCAGTTTTAGATTAGGATTCTCTATTCCGTTCTTTGGTAAATAGTTATTTTATATTTACCTAGAATTTACTATCCTTTCAAACATGCTTTTAAAGCAAAACTAGAGTCTCAACTTCAGGGACTCATTTTTCTCAAAAAAATGGAGTATAAGTTGCCATTTGGACATTTAAAAGATCTCATTTATAAACTTAATAACATCACAAAAGTAAAAAAGCTCCCAGGAATGTCTCAAGAAGGTAATAAAGTCTTAACAAGAAAACATGAAAAAATCAGATTATTTGCCATCTTCCAGCAGATTCTCAAAAACACCCCACCAAAAAAACCCCACAGCCCTACTCTTAAGCAGAACAGAGATAAAGGAAATAATGAAGCGTCAGCAGTGATAGTAGAAGTCACAGTTGACAAAGCCTTTTTAAGAAAAGGGCTCCAAAATCCTAGATGAGTGTCCAAGCTATTTACTATTGAAAACACAAAGTAAAGAACTCTCACAAGCCCCATCCAGTACGTGGTCCGGGAAATCAGTGCTCCTTCCTGCTACTCCGACCCACCTCACCTCTCCCGAAAGGCTAATGTGCAACAGCACCTGTCTTGCACTTCAGAATACTTCCACAAAGTTACCGACAAGGAATTATCCACCTAGAAAGCCAATCTCAATACACCGTAGAGAACAGACAAAACCTTATCTAACTAAAAAACTTCAGTCAGTAGCAAAGGACTCAGCCCAAAACAGTTCTTCCGATAAGAATACAGAGATTAAGTACCAACCACTAATATTACATTCCTAGCATAAGCTTTGGATTACTTAACATTAACACAAGTAGAAATTACACTGCCAGGAAACGCATCCCTTAATGACCAATTTTACTAAGCAGCTATGGATTCAGCCACTAGATGTCTTCACTATACAGGAATGCAATCCACGGTACTAGTATTTTGGCTCAAGTGGAAGCATGCTGTGTGTGCAGTTATAGTCAAGGAGTTTTCTTTCATAAATATTTTCCATTTAGGCTGGATTGTAATTTTTGTAAGGATATTTCAGTGTCTCACAAACATCAGTACAATTCTCTTGATCATCACATACTTAGCCAGACACTTCCAACCATGACCTTTTGGAAAGCTGTTCAATTATTTTCTTCAAAATATTACTTTGAAAAAATCCCGACAATTTAGATTTTTGCTAGAGCACAATATGCATATATGTTGTCTAGAAAGCTTGAAATATTTAGAATAGAATAGTTCAGTGGGAAGCCGCCTACAACAATCAGCTAGTGCAATTGCCCAACCACAAGTTAGAGCACATTTTTAAGGGCATTTATCCAAATGCCTCTTAAACACTGACAGGCTTAGGGCATTGACCACCTCTCTAGGAAGCCTGTTCCAATGTTTGACCACCCTCTCGGTAAAGAAATGTTTCCTAATGTCAAGTCTAAATCTCCCCATTTTAACATAGGCTTTCATAACTGCATTAATTTCTTCTCTGGTTTCTATTTGTGGTTGTTGTATTTGCATTATAAGCAGAAGTGATAATTGCTATATATGAAGTTCCTGTTCAACCTTAGTTTGGTTCTAACTTTATGAAGAAACTGTAGATTGACAGAATTTTTTGGGAAGGTTCAGCTAAATGGTTCAGTGTTTTAGAAATATTTAGGGGAAAAAGGTGTTAAGGACATGCTGAAAAAGAACCCACAAAATCCAAAACCAAATTACTTGGCCTTATGTTATGAGGATGCTAAGACTAAATAGTAGAAGCAATCATCTCTTATAGTGCAGATTATTGTAAATTAATCTAATGCAAATTAAGACTATTCAGACATGTGACATCTACCATCCTGTGAATAGTGGATTTGCTCAGCTTCTTAATTTGTTAATATTCAATCAGAGCAATACACAAGGACCGAACAAGTTTAAAATACTGTTGTGCATCCCTTCTCTCTGCTATATCACGGCTTGTAAAATCAAAACCTCAACTGCAGGAGCATCTTTCAAAAAAAAAAAAAAATCTGCAGCTGTGTCTGTTACACTGCAAGGGGAGCCAGAGAAGAGTGAAAGATGTTTTGCCTCGAATTACAGAGGAGTTCTGAGATGATGTGAAATGATCAAGCAGTTCACGTTTTAACCACACAAAAAAGACAACTGTGTAAGCCGTCAGATTTTTGCAGATATTTTGCTTCCCCTCCCCTTTCTGCACTGTCTTAACAGAACTAGAAAAGGGAACCGGCTCAGACATTTACCCAGGTAAACCTAACAGGATGCAAGAGGCCATCTGAACTGCACTTTTTAAATCCGCGGGAACGTCTTCCCTCCACAATGCCCAGAGAATGAAGGCTCCTCCAGTCATGTTGATAAAAAGGATCTTACTGTACATCCTCCTAGTAACGCTGGCTCAGAGCAACTATCAAATTTACGGTAAGATGCGGTCTTATAATTTAACCTGTCTGTAGTTATTAAACATTGCGGGGGGAGAACAGAAAGAAAAGCAGTGCTTAGTGTACCTTGGATATAATCTGTGACTTATTTTATTACCATATCAGAGACTTCGAATTCAATTAAAGACAATGATGATGACAATAATTGAGAAATAGTAGGTAACAGTCTAGGCCAGAACCCTAGCACTTTGGGACAAAATACAACTTGCTTTGTGGCCAAAGACTCTGCCTTCAAGGGGTTTGGCAGCATTCAAGCCTCTGCTTGAAATCCAGGAATCCTAATAGCTCTGAACTGGATCCAGTAAATTGTCCTTACCAGATATGTAAGTGTACCCTCAATTATTTAGCTTAACTCAATCTAATTTTCATCCCGCTTTCAACTTTGAACCTCCATAGTTTTTAACTGGAGATGTTCTCCTACGCTCTGCCCAGTATATTCCTAATATTTTTACTAGAGATTGTTTTGTTTCAAGTTCTTCCCTGCTAATATCATATAGGAGACATAAATTTTAGTATTGAAAGGAAGGCACTCCTACAGAAAGGATAATAGCTACTGTAATGGATGCACTCAGCTGCTGTTGATACATTTCTGATAAATTGATCAAAATACCATTTGTTATAAGGCACTGCTAAAATTACACGAACAAATTGGCTGTGTGAAGCTTAGTTGACATGTGTGACTAACTCTGCAAATATATAGCATCTTTTGACACTCCTTGTTTTTATGAATAAAACACATTATTAATACTAATAGGAAAGGTTAAACAAGCATTCAGAGCATCTGCCTGGGAAGGGAAACTCAAACATTTAGCTTAAAATATATGAATTACCAGGTCAGTTAGATGCAGCTGTTTCTTAATCAGGGTGTGAGCTGAGCTCGGGGAGGCTACTGAACTGCTTTACATTCGATTTTCAAATGAATAAGCTAACATGCTTCTGAAAGGGGTGTATCTAGAGCTGACAGCCTCCATCATACCCTAAACGGAAGTATCTTCTTTTCTGGTAAGAGTTAACTACTGTTTCTGTTCACTTCATTAAGTCTGCCTGTGTTTTTAGTTCCTCATGCAATCACCTCTCTGCATTGTCCTGTATAGTTCACTAGTACACGGGCGAACCCTCCATACTCATCTGCCAGATTCCTAGATACTGTTTTTATACCAGAATGTAATTTCTGTTATGCTGCATATAGCATGTATCTTGTTTACACAGAATTTATTTTACTAGGGTTTATTTTTTGTTCTACATCAAAACTACTTGGGGTCCTCTGAGAACAATACTATTTCCTTCTATACACCTATATTACTACAAATATCAGAACCATGTTTATAGAAGCATTACAGAGAGGAAAGTTTTGCAAGTCAGCCTCTACAGAACCATGATGTAATTTTTTTTTTTTTTTAATGTATTTACATTTTAGCCATAAATTTTCCAGGCTTGTTTGGTTTTTATTTTGTTTTGACGTAAGTTGAAGATTGAAGCCGACTTATTTAAGCTTTGTACATTGCAAATGTATCCAAAGTTTCCCTTACTCCTATCAGAAACAAAGTTGACCACTCAGATTTCATATACAAAGTCAATAACCAGCAAATCTTTTCTAAATTAGGGAAGAAGTCAGCTTGTTTCTGATAAGTCACAAGCAGCAGGCCCTTCTCTCCCCTCACCCCGGTAATTTTAGTCCACTTTGGCCCTGTCTCCTTTGTAACACCAAAGAACAGATCATTCCCATCCAGTCTCAGAGTGGTTGTTGCTATCTGGACAGCATTACACAAAGTAAATGAAGCGTTTCATCCCAACGAAAATAAAACCCAGCAAACCTCCCCTCGCTCCAAGAATCTCCAGCCAGTAACTAGGTACGTGCACACATGCCCACTAAACGTGGGCACAGTTCTTGGCTCAAGTAACACCTTGCTGTTAGACCTTCTTGTGGGATAGCCTGCACATGCTAGCATTCAGCTAAACAGAAATGTTCCATCTTCAAGTTTCAGTCATCAAAATATAAAGGCATCTTTTCTGCACTTACACAGCTTTCATCAAGGAATAGTTAAAAAATGATGCAACTCTCCGTCAGCTACCTCAGCGAGCAGGTCAGCTTTACAAATACTACCATTGCTGGGAAACAAAACCAGAAAAACAACAAGACACCCAGAAAATCCTTCATTGTACACCAAGTAAATAGAAAAAGTAGGTTACTGTATCTTTAAGATGACATGGGAAAAATTAAGTGAAAAGGACTAAAACTAAATTTCTATTAGCAAAATGACATTCTTCAAAAAATCCAAATTGTGATATAATGATGTAAAAGGACTAAAATAAAATTTTACATCATTCTTTGAAAAGCCTTCTCTGAAGCTGTGGGAAGTCTGAAAAAGGCTTATCCATGTATCACTTAATATGTCTTCTGAAGTACTTCTCTTTCTAAATACACCTTACCTAAATTCAAGGAGGGAGCATATTTTTCCATGAGCACCCCTCACAGCCTGTTTCCTTTTTTGTTGTTAAAATTAACAAAGCCATGAAGATCTCAGTGTTAAATGTGAAACCCCAACAAACCAACGCGCTTTCTGGTGTAGTTTTTGTGCTATGGCCCTAATCAGAAACTTCCCAGAACACAGGGCCCGAGTTAAAACCGTTCTAGTGCTTCGCTGTGTTCACAGACAGACCCAAATGTAGGATTCAACACTAAGTGTAGACATTCATTTTTCATGAATAATTGACAGTTTATACCTCAGCCATTATCTGCCTCAGGGAATGATACCTGTGGCTTGTATTCTATCCTACCCCTTGTTCCTTTTTTTTTTTTTTTTTTCTTTTAAAGAGAGGAGAGCGTGAAAAAACAAAATAAAGATAAATCCTTTTGAAAACAAATGCTTCAGAAATGTCAATTAATAAGTCTTAGTTTACTGGAATTGTTCTGAGTTCTTAGATGATCAGGTGTGAATGACACCATTTATAATTCAAAGATTAGAAGGCTCAATTTTTAGCTATTATTTTTATACCAATGGATTGAGTTAGGTAAATGGAAAGCTATTTCCACTAAACCTCTTTTGTTTGCTTAATGAGTCATGTCATGACTATGTTTTCTAGAACACAAGAATGAGGAAAAAAATTAAAATTGTTTTTATAAACGAAAGCACTGCCATGGGTATTTCCCTATTGTACAAGTTATGGAATACGTGCTTTCATTTGAAATCCTTATCCTGGCAGTACACTGTACAGAAGATTTTCCTTACCTGTGCAAATCAGTTCTCGGTGCAATAGAGCCTGGCTCGCCGCAGCTTGTTCAGGAACACACTCAAGTGATCTAAAAGAAAACATGCTTTTAGTCAATCTGAATCTTACCGAGAAGTGTAAGTTTGAAGCTGGTATATAAAGCTTCCGTACGTTACATATTCTTGTACCCTCTTGAAAACTGCACATTCAGATGTTCATCATGACGACCCATGCATGTGACATTGAAAACAAGACTCAGTATAAGACCGTGTAACTGGTTTCAGGTCTCAGCTCATAGCAGTATTAAAGAAAGAGTAATTAAATTTATGTTGGAAAGCACTTGCACACATACAGTATATTTGGCAGACAATATCTGTACCATTGACTTCTCGTAAGCCACAGGAGGTAGCAGATAGAAAGAAGTGAAGCTACACTATCAGAGGAAAAGTACACCAAGCCATGTTTGTGCTAGTTCATTAATTGAAGTTTATTTTGTGGTTGGCTTTGTAATGACAACCAATGAACAGGAAAAGTTCTCTCTCATTATCAGGTGCGTTGATTTTTTCTCCCTGTTAAAAAAAAAAAAAAGATATCCCTCATTCTCTAAGCTATTATGGTGTATATTGTTATTTAATCCCAAATCTTCACTGACACCTATTCCTGCCAAATGGCCTTTACAGGAAATCTGTGAAAGATATTTTAAAAGTTTGCCTTAAATATTTTATTCTATATAAAAAAGTTCCCAAATCTTTTTGTTTTTAAAAGGATTTTCTCTACTGCTTTTTATCCACTTAAAGTTTCTTGCCAAGTAAGGTGTGATTTGGGAAAGAGGAAAGGTTAATTAGAAATTTCAGGGCATGTTCATTATGAAATCCCACACTTAATTACTAGAGGAAAAAAAAAAGGCTGGATTATAGGAAAAAGCTTTATCTAGCTCAGATTTTTAGTTATTGAAGTTCAAAAACATTCAAACTAAGAATTTCCCAAAGCCTGAGAAAAATGTTTAACTCCTATTCACTCACCTCTTCTGATTATATTGTTCTAGAAGGTCCCCAAATTGATGACTAATAACATTTACCAAGGACTAGATTTCTCCCTACCAAAAATTTGAAAACCTTGTCCTGGTTTCAGCTGGGATAGAGTTAATTTTCTTCTTAGTAGCTGGTCTAGTGCTGTGTTTTGAATTCAGGATGAGAATAGTGTTAATAACACCCTGATGTTTCAGTTGTTGCTAAGTACTGCTTACACTAAGTCAGGGACTTTTCAGCTTCCCCTGCTCTGCCAGGTGCACAAGAAGCTGGGAGGGGGCACAGCCAGGACAGCTGGCCCAGACTGGCCAAAGGGCTATTCCAGACCATATGGCATCATGCCCAGTGTATAAACTGGGGGGAGCTGGCTGGAGGGCCAGCTATCACTGCCTGGGGACTGGCTGGCCATCAGTTGGGAAGCAGTTGCATCACTTGTTTTTTCCTGGGTTTCATTCCTCTCTTTGTTGTTGTTGTTTTCTTTTTCATTACAATTTATTATTACTTTAAACTGTCCTTATCTCAACCCGTGAGTTTTGTTACTTTTTGCCCTTCCGATTCTCTCCCCCATCCCACCAGGGCAGGGGGAGGGTGACCGAGTGACTGGGTGGTGCTCAGATGCCGACTGGGGTTAAACCACAACAAACCTAAAGCCCAAGTCATTTAGCTGTCAGTCATTAACAAGTCACAGAAACATACAAAAGCAATTGTGATTACATTTCATGCTCCAAGCATTATTTCATAACAACTAAAAAAAAATAATTAAAGGCAGCCTAAAGTCCAGTTACTTTAAGACTCTGAAAGGAAGGCCTTTTTGCAAGCTCTGAAGACAGTCTGTGGATTCTCATACACACTGAAAGGCAAGCAGTAGCTTGTATAGCTCTTGATTAGGAAGTTCAAAAGATTGCTCTATTTGACTAACAGGAAAATAAAATAAAAAAAAAAAAATCACTGAAGTAAAACATTACTGATGTTTACCTACTATCCACAGGCTTCTTCAAGGGATCCACAAATAGTAACTAAGAAAATCTACAAATTATAACTATCCACAAATGATGACTAAGAAAATTAAATCAGTTTTCAGTAAGTTAAATTTCTTCTACAAAGTCTATAGCTACACTGGAAAGAAGAAAAAAAATTTAAAAAGCACTATAAACTGGAGGAAATGGAAGACCAAATGAAACCCAGTAGCCTCAACCCTCACTTATTTTAAGGGAAAAGAAGAAGAGGATTTGTACCCTAGGCTTAATTGACAGCAGGCTGCCAAACACTTTCACCTGCATCAGCAGCCAGAAAGGAAGGCTGAGAGCCAACAGGTGTGTGTAGGCCAGCGTCATGCAAGCTTCCAGCTGGAAGTGCCTCCGAGGGTCGGTGGGACAGGAGGGATCTACTGCTCAGAAGTCGTGGGCAGGCAGTGCCACCACTGGGCTGGGCAGCAAGTGCAGTACAAGTTTTCCCACGTGCAGTTCCCAAAGCTCAGTGGCATATTCCATAGGTAACCTTTGGGAGGAAGCAAGGGCGTTGGAGTCAGGCCCACTTGATGGCAGGGAATTTTGCTCGGGAAACATAATTTAGCCAGACCTGATTATCCTGGAATTATGCTAGTAAGTGAATGATCACCACCAAAAGTGAATGATCACTACCAGAAGATGAAGGAGCAAAACTGCGGCACATGTTTGCGTAGGCACTTGGGGAAAAAAGGAGAAACACTGTTCAAGCTCACCTGACTGAGAGATCACACTAGCACGTTTTATTTGAACTCTCTTAAAAATATACTATATGAGCAAAAGTAATACAACTAATATCAATGCCAGTGGAACTTTTTTTAAAAAAAACAAATTGTGACCAAGTAAATCCTCTGTCAGGAGTGATTTAACTCCTAACTCCTCATGACTGACTTAGTAGTGTAGGAAGTTGTATGGAGGGAAGTTTCTCGTTGTGATATCAGTGCAAGCATGTAACACTTGAACTGCTTATACATTTCACCTACAGAGCAAGGGCTGCACAAAAACTACTCTAGAAGTATATCCAGACCTCAGGAAGGCTTCTGCTCAGGCAGTTTCTGTATTCCCACTCAGGATGTGGCTGGAGGATGATTCAAAACTTTCTGTGCACCCAGTATCACCCCTGGGAGGTTCTGCCACTGAGTGTTACTCTAGGTTACACTGACCAGTGCAAGACACTCATTTCTTTAAAGCAATATTTAACATTGATAAGATATTTTCCTTTCCAATTACCTACACAACTTATGTTCAACTGAATTAATCATTAGTAGCTTTGTCCCAACTGAGTGCTGTTGGATGTACAAATTTGCTCAATGCTGATCAGGTGATTCTTCCAAAAGTGACAGTGGGCAGTGATGTATCCTTTGTTGTAAAAGCACCAGATGATTCAAAATCAAGGAAAACATGACATCCCTGAACTGGAAAAAGATAAGAATGAAAGAGATACAACAATTCCTGCCCCTCTCCCTGGTTAATAATGACACTGAATGAGAGAGTGTCACTGAAATCTGTTTTAAAACTTTGAGAGAAATTGGACTTTCTGGACCTTCTAGAAAAGTTTTGGGTTCTGTTTTGGATTTGTTTTATTGGTTTTGTTTTGTTTTTTTTTTTTTCCCAAAAGAGAATTTTGAAAAAAGGTAAAACTGTATGATAAAATAATTAGATGAAGGACATCAGAAAATATCTGTTCTGCAGAGACCTGCACATCCTTCTGGAAATACCTGTTACATAGGATCGTATCAGAAAGAAGGCTGCTATCAGGGCACAATCCAAGCTTTATAGATACTTCCTGGAGCACTATCTTCCATGGCAATAGTTGCTTAAATAATCGAAACCTCTACTTTCTAATTTGAGCTTTTAGTTTCCATTTTCAGACTAGCGATAACCATGTGCTGCTACTGCGGTATGACCAAAGTAGATATGACCTACTTGCCTGAAACCAAATCATACTTTCTTTTAATCAAAGATGGAAGAGTCTAAGTGAAGGATAAGTGACCCTGCTTCATAACTAAAATATGTCTTTCAGAATGATCCTACTCAGGGGAGCAGAAAAGGAACTAGATGACTGGACAGGGCATGCTGACCTAACACCTAAATGCTACCTTGTGAACACGGCCAGGCTCTACATGTTAGAGCTGTTGCTATTGCAGTATATTCACCACGTCATATACATTGCAATAAAAAAAATATATATTATGTATATTTAATATATTAAATACTACATTTAATTATTTTATTCACATTAAATATCATACATGTTAAATGATATATTAAATATATTAAATATATTGCTATAGCTACCGCATCCAGGTGGATGGTCCCTAGGAGAATGTCTCTTCCTGGACACCACATATTTATTTATAATCAGGAGCTACTATTGAAGCAATGCTGTGGCAGAAAGCGGATCACGAGCATATCTTGTGTATCAGTGGAGACCACGTAAGAAATGCCATACCGCCTAAGACCAGTGCTCTGTCTCTGGCAGCAGCAAGAAGAAAGGCTGTTCAGGAAGAGCACATGAGCATGGCCACTTTCTGTGGTCCGTTCCCTTCCTGTCTCCCCAGCAATGGAACAGTTGCATTGGGGACATCAGCATGTACATCTTTCCCAAGTCCTTTCAGTATCCATTTATGTACCTGATGTCCATGAACTTGTCTATATGACTACATACGCTGACAGGTTAGAAGGTAATTCAGCTATATTATCCTGACAGATGTCAGTGTAGGGTAGTCCTCAGGGCCACCAGTGATTCAAACTCTACAAGCTTCCACAGAAACCACTCCCAGTATTACTGTTTTCACAGTTAGGAAGTTTTTCAAACTATGTAATATCAACCTTCCTTACTTCCCTTTTAGTCCATTATTTCTCCCCATACCTAACAGAAACATGAAAAAACAGATTATTTCATTCTTCTTTTATGCCTTTACATGATTTTATTATGTCTTTTCCTCTCATTGCTTTTGTTTAAGTGAAACAACCCCAAGAATTTCAAGCTTTCCTTTATGGTCTTCTTATCATGTTCATGGTATTTGCTGGCTTCTTTCCAACTTGGAGAGACTCCAAGCATTGCGTTCCTTTCTTGAAGAGCAGTACAAAAGACTGCACAAGACCTAGGTACACTTATCAGTCCTCAGCAGAACACAGAGGCTACTGCATGTCCCCTGTATATCTTCTTGAACTGAGCCTGCCTTTTTACAAATAATTTCTCTAATTTACCTGGTAAATCTGATTTACTGCTGGTAATCTAGTGACAGCACTCTCTCTCCATTGAATGAATATTTTCTTAGTTTTACAATCAATATACTTACACTTGATGTGTTTTCCTAAGTGCATCCCATTCTCTGCCATGACTTTTCCAATGTTGTTCAGTTCTTTTATGCCCCTCCTTAATAACCTGACCTTCTTTATGCTTTTGGAGGCTTCCTTCTTGTCTCAGTAAAAAGCTTGCTCATGATTTAGCCAAGATCATCTTTTACTGCACTGCTGTAGTGTAGATGCTTAGTGCTTGTACTCTCATCATTTATTGGACGGACCACCAGCTCTGTTTATGTCCTTTTCCTTTGTATTTACATCTGATGAGTTCTTCTCTCCCAGATCTCCAAACTTACTAAAGCTTTCTCTGCCAAACCCAACTGTTTTTGTTCTGCTGCTCTCCTTCCTTCTCTTCATAGGAATATTGAATAAATTAAGGCTTCTAGTTCCCCTTGTTTTTTATCTAGACTCTTTACGTTAGTAAAAAGACATTGTTTGTACCCAGAGCTACTGTCCTCCTTGTTCATTTTTTTATCTCCATTCAAATTATCTGAATTTCCTCCACTTGCCTCTTCCACAAGAACCAATTTTTAAGTCCTTGTCCAAGTACCTGTGTGCTTTTGCCACTCTACTCCACTTCAATCCTCATGTAAAGCCATCCTGACTAAGGGGACGTTGGTGTACAAGGATGATTTCAGATTTGGACCCCTCAAAGCAGAAATGTCCCAGGATGCCAAGTCCTGTAAGCAGAGGAGTTTCTCTATTGCACATGGCAGAGATATATCAGAGACCGCAATTTCTTGCAGTGGCTGCAAATAACAGCCTTACAGTGAAGAGCCTTTTCCTCATTATCAAGCAAGATCAGGCACATTGATAGTGCAAAATGAGACCAATATTAAAGATTTAGGTTTAGAGGTAGATGAGTGCCACCTAATTTTTAGATGCTCGTTCCCAAAGTCACCTGAAAGAGAGTGAACCGAAAAATCAACAGCAGCAAAACGTTAGCTCTGCTATAATGAAGGCTATGAACACACTTATGCTCAAAACTCATTATTACTGAGTGCTCTACAACTTATTTATGGTGTGGAGTAGTCTGAGATTTGTAGAGAAAAGTTTTGGAAACTAAAGGTCATAAATGAAAACTGTTAATCTGGCCATGCCAAGCTCTTGAATATACTACCCAGGTATTCACAAGGATTCCTGTGTCACATGCATAAGAAATCCTGGCTGACAGCGGAGGTGAGGTGTGAGGTGTTGCAGTTATGTGCGCTGGCTGCCTGGGGTCCCAGAGGCTCCGTCCCTTGAAACAGCGCTGGCTGCTGACAGACCCCTCCCCTCTCCTCTCTGCTCTTTCCTCCCCTATACATTTCTCCTCCCCACAAAACTTGCCCTCAACATACTTCACCATTTTTACTACTTCCCTCTATCAACCAGAAAACATAAATATACTTAAGATTTCTTTCCCTGGACTTGCGAGCAATCACTTTCTTCAGTACACAAGCACTGTACTGTAAGACAGGGTAGGGAACTAGGGAGCACGTGGGTATCACATAGTTTTTGTTACTTTTACTTAGCCAGAGAAATAAAGCATCACAAGAAACATGAATCTTTAATAAAAGGTCAGGACATTCAATACCAAGACCCAGAGTTAAGTTGACATACCATAGCTTGAACACTGAGTTTAACAAAACATAACAAAAATTAAAAAATAGGGATAAGGTATATTTGCATTGAATATAATTCTTTTCATTATTACAATTATGAAAAATCTCTACCCAAGAAAAGCCCTTACTTCTGCAAGTTAACAAGAATTGTGAAGTAAACAATAATTTGAAGTAAATCTAAAAGTAACAGAAAAGGTCTGTGAGAAGGACAACGCAGGAAAACATGCTATGTATGTTTTACGTATTTTCTTTCTAAAATATTATATTTCCAACTTGACTGAGATATAAAAAAGGGGAAAAAATCATATCAGAGGGAGAAAGTGCATTTTAACAATCCTCGTAAAAATGAAAGAAACAATAGTCTTGATGTTATCTGCTATCACTGTCCCATATGGAGAACAGATCTCCTGCAAGTAGACAAGGGAAGTCTTGAGTAATGACAGAGAAAAGAAACTGTGATTAGTGTTATGGGGAGTATACAGCAGACTCCCACCACCATGACTTTTTTTATGTTTTTCTTCTCTTCTAGGATTTGATGCCACCTATTGTGCAGTTGAAATTCAAGTTAAAAGAAACTCCGAGTACAAAACTAATCTCGGGAACTCCTTGATTATAGCCTGTCCAGTTCATTACTGTGAGAAAAAGCCAGACATGCAGTGGTGCAAGATAGAGGTGGATACATGTGTGGTGCTGAAGGAGGGCAAAGCGGAATGGGACTCCAATGTGTTTACACTGGAGTTTTTCTCAGTTAATCAGAATGACAGCGGAACTTATCGTTGTCGAGCAATAGGAGGCAACTATTCCAGTGTGAGCCATGGAATAAAGGTTATTGTTGAAGGTGAGGCCCCTGCATTATGAAAGAGCCCTTTAAGACAAAAAGATGCCACAAACAGGAAAGCTCATGCATGCTGGACAATGGCTTCTCCCACCATGTTTGTCTGGTAGCACAGTTGTGGTGCTACTTACCACTTTCTTCATGTTTCTATCCTGCCTGTTGGTCCTGGGGAGAGGAAATAACAAAATAAAGAAATAACAGGAGGATCTGGAAGAGAAAAGCAAAGCTGCCAACACCAAACAGCCATTAGTGGACTCTTTGATAATAAAAAAAAATATCAATTGGAACACAAAAAGATTGTGGGAGGACAGCCTGATTATACGTCACATGGACTAGACAGGATGCAAACGGTCATGTAGTAGCAGTTGATGAGGCCGCACAACAGTAAAGAGGAAAAAGCAATTCAAGCGTCTTGTTGAGAATGATCTTTCTTGCAAGAGAGAGAAAGTATAGTTTTGTACACCAAGAAGTTCAAGAGCAGGAAAGACTGCAATAGCTTTAAATGATCTTGAGGACTTAAAGGCAAGTGAGGCCTTCACATTAACTTAGGCAGTTGGGATGCCAAGTCTAGATTATGACGAGCCATGCCTGCCCTCCTCAATGTAGCTTTGCAGCTAGAAAGTGGTCTGTGTGGCCATAGTGGCCTACTGACCCCAGGCAGCTGCAGTGTACGATTGTTTTGTTGCCAGTTCCTCTTCTGGTAAATTAATGAACTTTAAAACCTTGTGTATTGCCACATGAAATGCTGCAACAGAGGGAGCAACATCAAAATTTATGGCTGTAATGAGCTAGCAGACACAGTATATGCCCAGCTCATGATGCAAGTTTCCTTTGAAATATGTGTTCTGCTAATCTATTTATTTGGATGCCAAAGAGGTCTGGAAGATAGAATTACTCTGTTGGCAGTGGGAGACCAACACATCATTCCCCCTCCCCCCAAAACACCCTACCCTTTGGTTGTTGCACTTTGTTCCTTCTTCCATCAGCAGATTGAAGGGGAGCCTTGGGAAGACTTTAGTGTGCAGTGCAGAGAACACAGCTGCAGTGCAAAATGTCAAGTTGTTGTTTCATTTCCCTGTCTTGCTTTTCTCTTTCAGAAAAGTCTACAAACATTATCACAATTTCACCAGAAAGTAAGTTCTGATTCTTGTTTCCTCTTTGAGAGACAGGAACTAACCTGTGTTGCTACAAATTAGAAAAAAATAGTGTTTTGTGCAGTCAAAGCAAATTTAAACCCATTGCTAAACTACAGTTGCTTTCTTCCCACTTGAACAAACTGCAGTCTCTCAAGGGCCACAGTTTTCAAGGCTAGGACTGTCCAGCATTCAGAGTAAAAGGGGCAAAGCCAAGCAAATTACCTCCTGGTGGTATAGTCTACACTTCTGATGTGCTCTTTAATATCCCAGTGATATATGGCTTATACTTACAAAGTGTTAGGAATCATGCTATCCCATCACTTTAACATAGCCTGAAGTATGGTTTTAACTCACGGTTGCTTATTGTTCACAATTACAACTGCAAAAATATATTGGAAGTTCAGAGCAGTGGTCTAATTCTGACCCTTTGTTTGCTCCTGCCAGCCTTCTGCCATGCATCCTTCAACGATTACACTTTCCCATGCACTTTTCCTTCCAGTATCTTCATACTTCATAGAATGCCCATGGAGATGGTTATCTGATGATGTGCTGTACCAAGTTAAAGAATGTTTAAGTACATTAAGAAGCGACTTGCATCAGAAAGACCTAATGCAAAAAAAAAAACCCAAAACCCCAGTCAAATATTTCTTTATGCTAATACATGTTAATGCAATTTTAGATACCACTAGTATCTCAGAAGAGTCCCAAGAATCTCGAAACTACAAGATATTGCACATTATTTATGCTTCAGCATCCGTGGGTCTATGTTGTCCATTCATCGCTGTATGCATGTTTTGGCGTCTAAGGAGGTACCATGGTAAGGAGTTTTACCATTTAACCTTTGCCTGGTGTACATTTGATTCCACTCCTTTTCAGAGCTTCACAGAAGCTGCATTCAAAGCTCTATGCAAATCCCCTAATAATTACCCCAACTGATTGCTGAGATGTCCTTGTCGAGTGCACCAGTTAGGATACTGAATCTTTAAGAATTTAATTTGCCCCACGTATTGTTCCCTTCCAGAGACAGGGGGATGGAAGTAAAGTAAGAACAAATAAAAATCTCAGACCTTGTAATAGTTGGAAATTTTTCTCCTGTTTTGCAAATAATCAAGTTAGAAATAAATAGGAGTTCTAGCCATGCAAATGCAGTCAAGATCTATCCAGTTACATTTTATATTCCTAGTTTTCCCTCTAAATTATCAAATAATTACAGTATTAATCTCTCCTGCTTTACAGGAACTCTTACACAGCTGCCACGTCCTAAACCAAGAACAGAACTTGGAGTCCCCCATATCTAATTTAAGTGATCTCGCATTTGCCGATTATAATCCCATGGATTTTTTTTTAATTTTAGGAAAATGAAATTCTTTCATCTTCCAAAAAAATTTAACATGTTTGCTCATAGAATGGCTTTAGGATTCTCTGTGCCTTTTTCTCCCCACCCAGTTCACTGAAGACAGAGAAAACCAGCCACAAGTACACGAGGCATTTTTCTGCTCCTATTCGAAGGA
This sequence comes from Nipponia nippon, assembly GCF_047370975.1. Classification (NCBI taxonomy): domain Eukaryota; kingdom Metazoa; phylum Chordata; class Aves; order Pelecaniformes; family Threskiornithidae; genus Nipponia; species Nipponia nippon. The sequence goes on along the minus strand of NW_028262336.1, from coordinate 12,865,864 downwards.
GCTCTATGGAACATAGAAACTCATTCTATAAATATATCATTCTGTATTGGTTAGCTTTTGTCAGAATAGCTGTTCCCAAATCCAGTTTGGAAATAGATTTTTGTTCTTTGAGGTCTACTCAAAGTACAGTAATTAACACTCCCTTGATAAGCAAAAAGGCACCTTCTCAATGCTGATTTATTGAAACATCTTTTTTTTTTTCTTTTTCCCAGCAAAGCAAAAGAGAACTCCATTAACTTCACAGAGACAAAAGAGCCTGGTATGTTTAAATTTTGCCATCATCAAAACCTGACCACGTCCTGCATAACTATGTACTGAGAACAAATCTTCGTGTAGTACAAAAAGTGGCATAGGAACAGAGACAGATTTAGTGACCCTCTTGGTGCCTGGACAGCTTGGTTTGCCTGGTGTGAGATGTCACCACGGCTGAGCTGAGGGAAGGAACTAAGGGACTTAGCCGCAAAGGTACTTTACGCATTTAAATTCCTCTTAAAACCTATTCATTTGTAAGTACCATTCCAGTAAGAGTTTAGGCACCTAAAGAGCCTCTGTTGATCTGGTTCAGACTGTCTGCATAAGACAAAAAACGACCCACAGAACAAGGAAAATGTTTGAAAAGAAATACTTTCATATGTGGCTAACTTGAATTCACAGAGGTCTTGCTAACAGTTCCAGAGAAATTAAATGGGCAGAAGGCAGAACGCAAAAGATGCAACCGGAGCTGGCAGCCATCGGTCACAGGGGAAGTGTTGGTGGGGATCAAAGGGCACCAAACAGGTTGCAGAGCTCCCACAGGGCAAGTTGGAAGAAAGAAAATTAAACGCAGAATATTCTAAGTGGCTAGAAAAATGGATGTCAAAAGAGGACTTCATTAGAGAGATTAATTTATAGAGGAATTTGCAGATTTTGGAGAAGAAGAAATATTTATTTGGAAAATAAGTCAAAGAGGATAAAGAGCAAGAGATCAGGAAATGGGAGAATGGGGGTGATAAGGAAAAAGTAGTCTGGGGTTTGGAGATGAAAATAAAGATTTTGTAAACTGAGAAAGGAAAGCCTTGAATGAGTGACATAGAAGAGCTCTCACAAAATGATAAATCAGTTTTGCCTTAAGTAAGTTGGCATCTTGCAAGAAAAGACATGAGAGTTTGGGAAGGGAAATGGAGAAAGGCAGGAGAGCCAAGAATGATTTCTAACTGTATTTCAAAGATCAATATAAAATCCAGTGACCAGGTGAATCCAATTCACCTGTGCTCAAAAGCAGTTTTAAGGGGATAAAGCAACTTGAACAAAATCTTACATGCCTCTTATGTAGCAGGAGCACAGGCAACAACCAGATATGCACAGAGCTGTACCCTGTTCTGTTTTCTGCAGGTCAGAAGTCCATCAGCTGCTCCATCCCACGCTGCTGGGACAACTCAAGCTTCAGAAGAAAGCTCCTCACTTTACTATTGCTCCATGGCTAGCCCACTGCAGGCCTCGCACGGCAACGCCATTTATGACAACGATGTCCCTCCCTGGAACGTGCAGAGGACAGCAGTTAACGCACCTCGCAATGATCCTGTTATTCCTTCCACCCCAGTTTTACCGGAAAGCCCAGATGGCCTCACATATGCTGCACTAAATCATTCTGCTTCTGCAGAAAGATGCCAGAGAAGGGAACTAACTGTAGAAAATGAATTTACAGAATATGCCTCCATTAATGTAAATAAATAAATGTGTCAAGGACTTCTCCCGACAACCATTTTGCATGCAGTCCCAGTTCTAGCTTCCCTCCAGGATGTTGTTCCTTTCTCTTTCGGGAAAGCTTCCTTTTTGTTAAGAAGAACCTAGGGATGCTCCCCTCTAACGCCAGAATTCAAAACACAGCCTGTGTCGATGGGTGGGTATTTCCACTTTGTGATTGTCTCTTAAATAGGGGAATAAAAACAGTCAGCTTTCTTATTTTTCTTGTTTTCAGGATTCTGCTTCTAGCCTGACTGTGATTTGGTTACAGTTTGAATATATACAAAAGGGAGAAGGGGAAGGTTTTCCTAGGATAGAAATGTGTAAAATGAATCCGTGAGGAATGATACTGAGTCAGGTTAATTTCTCCCAAGTAAAAGCTAAGAGTGTTTGTAGGAGAATTTTTCTCTGAGTTTCTAAGAACATCCTTCCAAGGATTCAGTTTTTCATTCCAGTTTACACTATCTTTTTGCAAAGTTCTTTGAGCACCGTGAATGTCTAAAGCTATTATTAACCAAAATTCAGTGAATACTCGTGTGTGTGTGTCGTGTTTGTTTTTTGTGGAATCCAGGGAAGGAGGAGAGGGTTGTTTTCTTTTTACAAAGAATTCTCACAAATAACACGTGAGAAAATATTGAAATATAGCACACAGTTTTTCTCTTGGTGGGATGATTGGTTAGCTGAGTTACTGCATATTGCTTTTGTCCATGATGAACCAATGGAAATAACAAACGATGAACAGTGACTGACCCCAGTCAAAATCAAAAATTTTTGTTCACAAATTACTGTGTATAACTGTGTCATGCTAAGTTTTCCTCCCAACACTGGCACAAAAAAGTGATTATGCTTCATGCCCAGGTTTGCGGGAAAGAAGATAAAAAGGAGGTAAAGACCAAAGTGCCATGTGAAGTTTGAAAAGAATGCTCACGCCCTTCTTCTGCACCACTTATTCAGCTCTAGCTTGGATACCATGCATCTGCTCTTGCAAAATAATGCTCTTAAAAATTACTCTTAGCGATATCTGCACCAGAGGTTTACAGCAGCAAGCAGAGAGTCTTTAACTTCATTAAAAATTCGCACCACAGTTGAAAAGGAAGGATGTACTAGGTCTCAAGCTGCACATAACACACCGGATGATTTGCACTCAAGTTAATGGAAGAAAGTAACGCTCTTCTATCTTCATATTTCATCTTGGTATCATTCCAGCTAACACCAAAGGTGTTAAGCACATACGCATTCACCCTGCTATTTTGGTAAGCTAGGTGGTTTATTAGGCTTATGGTACACATGCTCCGCCGCCTCCCCCCCCCCCTTTGAACTCCGTCACAGTATCTATGTGGAGAAAAACCCATGGTAATTGTTTCTGCACTAAGTTTCTGCACTAAGCTGTTAGTCCAGGCCGTTACATATGTTGAGATTTTTGGTTTGGTGGTTTTTTTTTGTTTTTTTGGGTTTTTTTTAAATATATAAATTATCAATCCAGTAAATCATTGATAATCCCCGTTAAAAAAAAGTAGTAGAAAACTGTCTTCCAGAAAAATTCAGTTTTCTCTTTTTGTTTTAGTGGGCCAATCCTTGTATGGCTAGAGACTAATTATTTTAGGTGAAGCACTGGGAAACTTGGAGCAAGTTAGGTATGAATAGGCCCAGAAATAGACCTTTAATTGCATTTATTGCTCAGCTGATAAAGGTACAATTATTTTCAGAGACTACAAGTAGCTTTCAGAATAAGAAAAAAATGTTTCTCTGAAATAGATTCTACCTCAGTGGTCTTAAACTGAAAAACAAGGACAGCCATTCCTTGGCGAGCCTAAATGGATTTGAACAAAAGGCATGAGACTTCCTTTATTGCTTTCCATGACCTGGATACAGGCCTTGCAGGCAGAAGGGAAAGAGTAAAAAGGCCATCCTTCCAGGGAACAAGTACACATGAAACAGTACGGTTCTTGAAGTGCTTTGCAATACTCTGCCCATACCAGAGTACATACAGGGAAGAGATCAGAGATCCTCAGGAAGGCAAGGAGGGGTGCTAGGGACAGGCACTTTGCCTATTTGAGTTTCCAACCAGCTCTGCGGTGCATTCATCAGGGCACGCACAGCTTTCCCTCTGTCACCCCAGTGAGCTGAAAACACCAGCAAGTCCGTTCAAAGCAACCCCAGAATGGCACACCAGCAACTGGGACCTAGAATGAGACCAAATAGACATGGAAGAAGTATTGCACTGTCAAGAAATGCAAAGGCTAGTGAAATCTTAACATGGTTTGTTTCACCCATGAAAGGGTGAACCTTGGCTTAATGAGGTCTCCAGAGTTTGATTTGGAAGATGAGATTTTTGTAGATAAACAGGAAGCACCTCACCAGCTTACCATCAAACATGCTAGCGTAGAAAAGCGAAGCACAGGAGCCTGCGGCAGGTTCATTTTTTTTAAGCCAACAAATTGAAAGACTGTGCTTTTTGAAGTAGAGAAACAAAAGGCGCTGACTGAAACCATCTGCCTTTCAAAGTGTAAATAACCCATTCAGATAAAGTGCATCATCGGTCAGTTTTCACAGCCTTTTGAAAAAAAAAGAAAAAAGTTGTTATTTCCACCCTCTAATGGCTGTAAAACTGGCCAGTGGACAGAAGGACTGTGTGCTGTTTCACTTAAGGTGCTACATATTCATCTCAATCATCTAGTGCACCTCTCAAATATAATGTCACATTTGAGACATCACACCCAACATCGGTGGTGTTAAGTCTCAGCGGCTGGCCTCCAGCTTTTACAGAGCAGCATCCTACTGAAGGGGCAGAACACCAGTGGGAGCAGAGCAGTTTCATGATTTGCCCTGCATGCTCAGTGTGTGACTGAAAGGAGCCAGTAGTGGGTTAAGCCATACAGTGAAACCACACAATCACGGCAGTGCACTGAAGGAAACAAATAGGCTTGGGACCATTCTGTGGGAGATGTACAGCACCTGTGCAGCCTCCCTAAGACATGGTCTGAGGGCCTCCAATTTGTATTACATAATTTTCTACTTCTTGTCTTTCCTTTGCTATTTTTGCACCAAATATGCTGTACAGGTATAGTCATACAGGAAGCCCAAAGAACAGACACAAAGCTGTACTGCTCTCAGTTACGCCCACAAACCCACATGGAAGGAAAATAGCGAAGTCTGTGGAACTGAACGTCTGTTAATGCCAGCAAAGCATGTTATTGCTCTTCATGGCAATCTCTTCTTGCAAGGGAGGGACATGTAACTGGTTACTCCCTCCTCAGCAACCTGCATAGCACACAAGCCTCTTACAAGCTTGGATGGGATCAGTGGGCTTTTAGACAGTAAACCACATCAGCCATCCTAGTTCCACTTTATCCAGTTTTTCCCTCCCAAAATTGTGCTTCCTTATAAAGACATAAAAAAATTAGAATAGTGTGAGGTTTATTCATTTGCCAACTCTTGGGGTCCAAAGGTTTATCAGACAGGGGACTTCTTTTGGTAAACCACAAACTTTTTCATATTGCTAGATCAAGCGGCAGCTTGCCGAGCCTTGCTTCTCCACCTACTTGTATTGCAATACTTTCCCTCACATCCCCACAATAGCCTGAGCCCCCTTTTAGCTCATAAGGCTCACAGGCAGCGAGGAGGGCGCAGAAGAGAGTGCTACAGCTAAAAGTACACGAGAAGTGGAGCTTGCACCTCCAAGAAAAAGGCATCATCTTACATTGCTAAGTTTCCTGCTGCTTTCCCCCTAAGAGAGTGGCAAGGGCTGTAATTTTAGGAGTGCTCCCAAAACCAAAGAAATAAGGTGTACAGACAATGTTTGATTCGCAGTTTGCCTGAGCTGCTCCACCTAGGTCCTGCTGTACCTGCATTACCGGCACCGTTAAGACAGTGGACTCAGGAAGAAAAAGGGTCAGCATGGACAGATGGAAACATGGGATGGTTCGGGACTCAGCAGCCAAGCTCCACACCAAAGCCATGCTCTCTGCATCCCAGCTGTTACCTGTTCTGCCAGCTTGGATCTTGCCAACCTCCAGGTAATTCCCTGGGTCTCCCTACATCCCACGTCCTCAGTGGGGGACAGAGGACGCAAGCCTGGAGCTGAGCACTGGGACCAGACAACAGCACTGGCCTGGGTGCACAGGCAGGTTAAGGGAAGAGGCAAACATTCATTTCCCTGCCTGGGCTGTTCCCTGTTCTGCTCCTCGCACGGGGTTCCTCATTCTGTGGTCTCCATGGCTCTGCTTCCTACCCCGTTTCATATCAACAAACGTCAGCCCAAGCGAATGGGAACAAGAGACAGGAACAGACACATGGACAGTGGCCAGGGAAGAGAGAAAAGCAGATTTCAGGGGGAGACAGAGAGCAGGAGAGGGAGACCTAAACGAGGACCCAGAAAAGGATTCCCAAGGAAGACCACCAGAGCCTAGAGGACAGCAGAGTTAGCTACAAAGCTTGAGATGAAAACAACCCCATGTCCCTCAGTACAGAGAAAGTGAAATCTCATTTTTCTGTGAATTTTAAGTGGCAACTACTATTTTCCATTAAAAAAAGCCTACACTGGGCCAGGCCTGCTCATGTGCAATCCCTGCTCACCTAATGAAAAGGAAAATGCCTAAGAACCACGTAAACCCACATTTCCACCCACACAGGTTAGTGGCATATGTCAGACACATCAATCAGCTGCACTCGTACTCTCTCAGTTTCACACAGGTGATCTTACCGTGCCCTTTACATTCCTAACCATTGCAATTACATACCTAGCCTGAACTCAAATTTCAAACTCCTATTCCCCTTTCTGCCTTCTCATACATACATACCCATCTCCGGGGACCCATGGATGGAACACGACTGCCATAGTTACTGTAATATAACCAAAGCAACAGGGGATAATCAGTATTGGAAACACTGTTAAGAGGCTGAGCTTTTAACTATTATGAATCTTGGCCTGTGAGACAGGAGTTCATGTTATAATGGACTTGTATAATTAATTATGCATCTTGTATAATTGATTTTAGTCAGGAGACATGCTTGATCAACTGACGCTTGGAGTAAAGAATATGCTTGGCGTGAGATGCAACCAGACTTAACTGAGAACATGGGAGTGATCATTTTGCATGACTGAAGAGTAAAACTGTCCTGGCTTTAAGCTAGTGATATGGCAGCTGAGTTTTCATCCAAGTGGCGTTTATTCTCAGGTAAATCAACTCGAGTTCTCTTTCCAGATGAGATTTTCTAGACAAGCTAGTGTGTATGCACTACTTTCTAGTTATCACACGTCTGCACGTGGCGTACCGAGACTCCACTCAACAGCAGTGCTGTGGTGTTTGCTGCAGCCCAGCCACCTCTGCTGCTGAGACACAAACCTGTCACCCGGCAGTCAATCACACGCACTCAGTTTTCACACTGCAGCTTCAGAAAGGGGAAAGGCGTTCGGAGGCAGGCGTATTCGACAAGCACACTACTCGTGCATGAAAAGGAACTTTATGATACCGCAGTTAGAAACCAACAGTAACTAACTAACAGTCTCTCCAGTCCACCCCAGCAAGACACGTGCACTGAGACTCAACACTTCCTAAATCAAGCTGCCTTGGCTAATAAGGATCTCAAACTTATTAATAACCATCTGTCTATATCTTTCCACATGAAATTGTGGCTAATAATATTTTCTGTGGATGACTTGCCCCTCAGTTGGGGCACTACCTAAAAAAAGGCACATCAACTGCATACGCAGCATTTCTGCACGTAGCCAGATGCACCAGCACGTCTGTTGACTGAGACCTGGAACTGAGACCACATCTCTTCAGGTCTCAGCACTGTTGGCTTTGTGGATAGAAAAAGCCAGCTTTTCACCTAATGCAAAGGGATTAATCATCATAAAAATCTATGGAGCTGCTTCACCTCACACCTGCTGACTTGTAGGTGTTTAGGTTTTACAGACAACAGTTCTTCAAAGAAAGCTCAGAGTAATCCATAAAGTCACTATTCACAGATTCCTGGCTGCAGTCTCAGAGGTTACATTTATTTTCTCGTGTGTAACCTGCTCTAAAACAATGTCTGCCTCAGTAAAAGGGATGGGATTGTTGACTTCTAGTGTGCACTAAGAAACTTGCCTACTTTCTAGCATTTCTGGATTATGGGAAGGATGGTGAAGCAGGGGTGGCTTCTGCTAAATTTCTTTCTTCCTTTTTTAAGTTGTTAATACCCAAAAGTCTACTACCTAAACTTTACATCAGGGGTTTAGCCTCATTTTGCTGCATTTTCACAAATTCTGCAGAGGCCCAGAACCTTTGGGAAAAGCCTTTTCAATTACATTTAATAAAAAAAATAAATTAATTAACTTGCAGTTCCCTTTGTCCATGCCTTAGTCATTGACAGTTGTGGTTTTCTGGAAGAAGCGGTAGCTTCAGCAGACCCTCCATTTTCTCAGGAAGGGCATATTTAAAAGGCTAACTACAGTGGCAACCTCTGTCATGGTAGGAAAGCAAGACACAAAACCTAATTTTATGTAATTTGTGGTTATAGTATCACTACCAGCTCCCCAGCTGGGGACCTCACAGATGTACACGATGGTTGATTACCTCGCTCAGAGGCTGAAAACCCCTGTGATCTATCAGCTTCCTCTTCTCTGTAGTCTGGGAACACACTTTACTAAAACAGTGGTCTCGCATTATAAGCGAGTGATAGGAAGTAGTAAGTGTGCTTTGTTTTGGACACCTACTTGCCATGATAACAAAGGTTGAGCAGAAACGGCTTTCAATACCCGTGCAAGACACTCATCTTCTAGTGTCATTTCTTTTCTTTCTTGGCGCAGCTTCGGAGCTCTAAGCCTATGAAAGAGAAATGAAAGACAAACCAGAGACAAATCAGGAGTGTTAGTCAGTACTCCGGCTGACCTCAAATTACGGGAGTGGGTGCCAGGAAGCAAAGTCAGAGTATAAGCGAACAAAACAAGAGAAAAAACTCTCCCTTGGAATCCTGGAGAACCTCATGTTTCTTTGCAACAGTCCTCCAGGGGTGTAGCCCTTGCTGAAGTGCAGATTTTCACTGAGATGTGCAAGCTGATACATGCTCAGAGAGAAATTTTAACTGGGTCAGGTGGAGGTGCAAGGCTTCATTTTCTTGTCTTCTGAAGGTTTGCAGGACCTGCCTGTTGGCGAGAGGATAACTGGTATCAGAATTAGCACTGCAGCATCTGTCACCAGCACAGAAGGCCCTGGAAACTTTTTTCCCTAGCAAAAAATAGAAGAAATGTAAGTCATCACTGAAGTAGCCTTTGTAGCATTTCTCAACATGTCTTGCAAAAATGCACCCATTTCACATATAGGAAATGTGAGTGCTAACTTCTTGGAAATCAGACAATTTCTGGCTGTTGGTTCCAGTAATGAAATGGAACCACCTTCTTGAAAGCCATATGCACACATTTTTGGCCTAATATGATGCATCTGCTCTTGGTAAAGTCACCTAGGACTAAGCTTAAGATCACAGCTCTCACTTGGATGGGACACTCTGGCCACTCAGTCATCCAGTCTGCACTTTAACTAGGGTCAACTTTGAAGGTACACCAGGTTGCTCAGGGCTGGGTGCTTTCCACGACTCCACCTTTCCTATCTGTAAAATGAATGAAATGACATTACAATTGCAGAGTAAAAGGCAAGAGAAAGAAGGCTGGGAAGGACAATATGACCCAGGACAAGATCACAGTACTGAAGCCATCCCAAACAGGCCTTTCTCTAACTTGTTTCTGAAGACCTTTAGTGATGGACATTCCTTGGTCACTCAAGATCATCTATTCCAGCATCTTATAATCACTACCAATAGAAGCTTTTCCTAATGTTTAGCCTGAAAATCCTTTCACGGACTTAAAGCCAGTACTTCTTTTTCTATTTCAAGTGGACATGGAGAAATTTACTCCTATCCTCTTTACAAATTTGTATTTATGTATTTGAAGATATCACATTTCGCCATAGGCTAAATGACCCCAAGTCTTTCAGCCCTTCCTCAGACCCACTAGCAGTCTTGCTGCTGTTCTCTCTGCTCTATCAAATTGGTTGACATCTTTCTTGAAGCCCTGAAAAATGGGACTCGCTACCTTCCAAGATCCTATTACTGTGAATCAGCAAGCACAGTTCTCAAATAATTTCTTAGTTGTTTTACAGGGGAGAAAAAAAATCAAGCCATGCTAGATAAAAGATTGTGAATTCATAGATCTGGAAACAGCATTCATGCTCCAGAAAACAGACACGTACTACGTAATAAGCTTTCACCCTAATATTAGAAAATCAATCTTAAGGCTATAATGTCAAGGGAAGCAAAGATCGTGAAAACTCTTTATACAGCTAAAAATGAATTTTCAAATTATATGCATTTATTTTGCCATGAGTTGTGACAATCCTGAGCCTGACACACCTGCCAACACCTACTGCAAAGACTGTGGGAAGAGGAGCTAGGAACAGAACTTATGCTTTTCTTTCCCTGCAGAGATGACATAATATCCTTTTGCCTTAGAAACCAGAGAAATGCATACTGACTAGGTTCAAATATATAACTGAGCTCTTTTGGTGGTGAGGTTGCACTCAAATAGCTCAGCTCACTGCTCTGTGATTGGGGATTGCAAGAATTCCTTGTGACCAAAAGTGACTCGTGCTTTGACATCTCACTTACGTTGGATGGGGCCTGAAGACAGACTAAAAAGAGAAGTTAGCTTAGATCTTTGGAAAACTTAACTAAAATCTGTAAAAGCTTGGGTAAACATGCTCCTAGATATACAAGTTGAGCACCCTCATGGCAGAAACATAGGTTAGGAGAGGGTCACGCATACTGGGGAGGCTGCAGTGCCCGGCTGGACACTGCAGCAGCCACAGCCACCATGGCCACTTGGTAGGTGAGAAGGAGATAGATAGCTCTTGTCCCCGTGGTCCAAAACAACCACTGTCACCTCTCTGCAAAAAAAGGGAAGGAGCATAGCAACTAACCCATCAAGACTACCTGCTGCTGGGACCACAGACAAGAAGCCCTTATTCTGGCCATGATAACGCACGTCCTCTCCATGTCCTGGAGGGTGCGTTAATCACCTGTGGCTTGAGCAGCTAGGTAGCTGACCCTGCTTGCGGGCTGATGTCCCATCCTGATCCCCAGGGAGGTGCCCTGGGATGGGTCTGCCCTGGATGTCCCCTGGCTGCCCTGCTCCTGGCTGGGGAGTGGGACAGGTCCTGGCTGCCAGGCCCTGTCCTGCTGCTCCAGAGAGCCCCTGGTCCCGCTGCGCCCTGACACATGCAGGGAAATCACCTGCCATCCCACTCCACTGCTGCGAGATACATTCTGATTTCTCTGGGGTTGGGGGTGGGAAAGGATATAAATAAAAAAGACAAAGCAATCTCCTGTTTTTACTTTATCTCACTACCGCAAAGGGTAAGGTGGAAAGTACCAGACTTGTAAAGCACACTATTGTCTTTCATTTTCTACATGCATGGCAATTTCGGATGAATGTGTCAAAGCATCCTACTTCCTCTAGGAACTGTTTTTACTAAAACCCCTGATAATCCGAACCTGCTTGCAAAAACAATACCCTGAAGGTTAGGTCTAGTCAGGATTACTTTCTGTATACAAAGTGTCTAGTAAGCCACAAGTGTAGGGCTACTGCCTGTGTAAAAAGCTCAATGCAACTCCTTCCTTCCCTGCCAGGGAAAAAATAATATGCTTGCAATCTAGTCAACATACCAAAAGTGTACAAAGAGAACAACTTTTATAGTTCCCATGAGTGGGTAAACAGAAGTGACCAAACTGTCAGGTCAACCCACTCGCCTGCATTTGCAAGTCACATTTCCTCTTATAATAGCCATTGGCATCTGAGTTCACAATCATCCTAATCTAATAGATATTCCCAAATAGTTAAATGAGGATAAAGTCTACAAAAAGAGTGGGTGCTACTGAGGGAATACACGTCAAATATCAAGGAAGGCCACAGGAGAGGTTTCCTACAGCAGGGAATTTTTTCCCAGTATTTTACCTATCCATTGCTATGAGGGAATGGCTGGTAGCAATGCTGGGAGCACACTCGTGGCCAGGCTGACCACATCAGGGTGTTCAAGCCTGGAGGATGCTGCTCCACCCAGCCCAGTAACACCGAGGACCAAAAAACCTGTGCTGTGATACCACCATCCTCCACTTCAGTGCCGGCAAAGCCCCGGCTTGGTTATTCAGCAGCCACCAGAGGTAAAACTTTGGAGCCCTTTCCAGCCTAGACAAGGTCAGAATGAGTGACCAAAACCTCTGCCACTTCATCTTCTGAAGAGAAGAAAGACGAAAGGGCAGAGGGGAGGGGACGGGAGGATGCAGGAGCGCTGCGGTTCCTTGGCTGTGCAGGGGCAGAACGCTTACCGCCTCTCACTGCTCTCTCCCCTGAGCATACAGCATCCTCCCTCTCTTCTGACCGTGTTTTATAACGCCGTGAGGTGTTGGGCAGAAGACTGCTCTTCTGGTGGGCCACTAGATGGCAGGGAACGGCAGGGACTGAGCACCGGCTGCGCCCTCCTCCCCTGCCAGCAGGACCCCCCGGCTCCCCCAGCCCCCAACGGCGAGCCAAGCCTGCAGACCTGCTCTCCTAAATACAGGCACAACCCCTCTACAGCCAACAAACCTCAAATTTATTTCCTCTTTTTTTTCTTCTTCTTCTTTTTGTCGAGGGGTGGTATTTTGGGAGTTCTTCGGTTTTGCTTTGTCTTCCTACAGTGCTGAAAGAAGACACAGAAGCTGTTTTGAGGTGCCACTGAACTGTGGCACGGTGGCGGTGCGTGAATAGAGCCTGTTCTTTTTAGGGAAGGGCAGGGGCTTTTCTGCAGTTCTTCAGAAGACAGGATGACATGCCACCAGCCAAAAGAGGCTTTCATTGATTAAGAATAAAACAAAACTCTTACCCCTTAAATCATACCCTTTTGCTCACCCTTTTGCTCCTTCTCCTGAAGTGTTATGTCCAGAGAGAAAATCCCACAAACCTGTTGAAATTTCAGGGCTAAACAGGTTTACTCTGAGCAGTTTTCAGCACTACCAGCTAGGGTGTCATTTTTATTTGCATTTTTGGCCAGGTCAACTCTCATTTACTTAACCAGAGAACACCAAACCCATTTTACAATATTTATTCAATTTCAACTCTTTTCTCTAGGTCTATGCTTTTTAATTCCTCTGGTATCAGTAAAAGACCGTGTCACCCAAAAAGTTATATTCCAAACAGGAACAGAGCAAGATTCTTCTTCACAATACCTCTGCCACCTGCTGTCTTTCTTGACTCAGCGGAATCCCCTACAAGGGTGGAAGTTGCCCCTTGTCCCATCCCTGCCCTGAGCCCTTGCTGTGCCTGGCCACATGAAGGCAAGGCAGGGAGCTGAACCTCTTTCATTTTGGTGACTCTATGATTGTCAAGGTTCCCAGTCCCCACCCCCAACCTGCAAACATCTGCAGGCTGCTTCATCTGCAGGGCTTGCTTCCACGTGGCTGTCCCAAATTAACGGCTAAAATAATTGACTTTCTTTTGATTTTCTTAAAAGAATATGTTTCTTTTGAACTGAATTTCTCTACATTTTCTACTCCCATACAGTATTGTCTCTGACAAACACAATATTTCAAAACTTGCTCATCTTTCCTCAGAGCTTCTTTCTCCTTCAGAAAGTAACTAATCAAAAATGTAAAATAAAACCTTATTTGCCACACAGGATATAATCAAGCATCCCAAAACTGACCTTGGCATCTTCCCCCTGGACCCCCGACTCTGGTGTGGGATTCATCCCGCCCATTGCAGACAGCTGCACTGGAACATTGTATCTGAGCAAACCACCACCAGGGTCCCTTAAGAGTCCTGGGAGAAAAATGAATCATATCTCACAGTTTGTGCACATTATACTTAAGTGGACATTGGATGAATCACACCATAAAAAGGCTGATTCACTCCTTGATTGTGAAGAAAGCCTTCCCATCTTCCAACTGCAATGAAGTACATCCACCTGGATCAATTAAAGCAGGTCTAAGAATGAGATCTGCTCACCTGATCCATGTGCTAGGTCTGAGTTTGATCCGTTGGGTCTAGATTCAGAACTGAAGATCCTCAATCCATGTTAATTTGTGAATGTCCTGTTACAACAACAGATAAAAACTGAGCAGGAAGCAAAGCTACCACGAACCATGGCAGAAAGTACCTGTCTCAGCCCCTCAGACACAAAGAAGTGGAAGCAACTGAGCTACAGGCTTGTTCCCAGGAGCTCAGAGCAGTGACCGCAATGGACAACAGGAGGAAGGTTCCCAGTACGAGAGCTGGGGCACACACCTCCACAATGTGGAGAAGAGAGTTGCCTTCCTCCCCCTTAACATGAAGGTGGCAGCAAAGGGAAATCAAAGATTTGTATGAGTAAAAACTTCAGGCTAGCCCGTAGGTTTCCTCTGATCCCTGTAGCATCTGAAGCGAGATTACAGATTTTTAGGTAAACAAGGAAAAGTAGGATGGGTCTGACGTTCCAGTTTTCATATCAGATAAGTGAGTACAAAAATTAGTGGTGATGAGAGATTGAATCCCAGCTTCCTCTTCTGCCACACAGGAAAACAATTTGGTTACAGCTTGTCCCCACCATATTCTGGGATAAACACCTTCTGAGGGTTCTTGGTAGATGAACCAGAAGGAAGAAATTTAATAATAAGAGAGTATTTTTATAGTTTCATGCTTGTGTAAGGAGAGAGCATTTGAGGGTAGCAGATGTATCACGCAAGCTATTGCGGCTACAGTTAACCTCTTTCCATCATGGAAGAGGACAACTCCTTTACCATATGCGGGGGCAGGGATGTTAGATTCCCTGGCGTGATTTACTGTTAGAGCAGCTCTATTAAAAGCATTGAAAGATAACCGTTAGAAACACTCATCAAGCATCACCGTAGAGAGTAAAGGAAAACCAAAGACTAAATCCTTAACTAATGCTTCTCCCCGTCTTCTGTAGCCAAGGACAGGGCTCCTGGAAAAGCCATCAGAGAGCAACTTCCATGAAGTCAGGATTACACCAGGTCAGCCATTTAGCGTAATGCCACTTTCATGAATTACAGAAATGGAGGAGAGGGGGGAAGAAAGAAAGGGGATTGACTCAAGGTTAGATCAGCGCAAGCACGGGAAGAGCAGCCAAGCCTGTGGTTGACAGTCTGCACTTGGGATTAGTGGCAAAGCTAAGAAGGACTGCAGTGTGAAAATTTCGTTCCTGCATTTACTATTCTGATCCTTATCCAAAGGACTGTCCCAGCAAGGCACACAAAGTACAGCTTTCCATAGCCAGAAAATACAGTCATTGCATTTAACTATCACTTATCTCCCAAAGAACAGAAAACAAACATAACCTATTACAGAGCCCCAGAGAACTGTAATTTGCCCAAATATGGGGGAGGGAGACTATTCATTCAATCTTGAAAATGTTAACAAGATGTCTAAAATTAATCTCCCCAGCATTCTCACGGTTCATTTTCCATAAATAAATATCCTTTTACTAGCTACTGTTTTTCCAGAATAAGGGCTATATTACCAGCATGTGTACCTTTGATTACTAGTTGCATGGGATTAGATTATCTTTAAGTTTTAATCATTCTTGGTTTGACATTCTGAAGCACTAGATACACCCTCTAGTAGATTAGTCTGTTACATAAACACAGAGAGACTTGGTTTAAAAATTGTGCGTTATCGCAGGCTGTGTTTTGAGACAGCTCCTACTTTTGAAGCACACAGAACATAAATTCCTACTGTTATTCCCATAGTTGCTTCAACACCACTACTACAGCAACACTTCCATTATAGGAACCATTTGATGCCGTGGAGCAAATGACACATACTGAGAGGATCCTGTGGCCTTTGAGTATTTTTCTTTCTTATAGAGCTTCAGTCACTGATGAGGGCAACTGAGACATCTGCATCCCCGAAGAAAAAGGACTGCAGCCAGTCAGAAAACTTCACGTAGAGATGACGTTTGCAAATCAGCTGAGCTAAAAATACTTGTCTGCCAGCCACACATGCAAGATTTGAGCTGCACTAGCTAAGGCAAAGCAGCAGTGTTTTATGTGGCAGTCTCAGGCTAGTGACAGATAAAGCTCACAGGAAGACTCAAGACCTCTCATAAGGTTATCTGATCTGGCATACAGCTCTGGTGCAAGTTTTGATTTTCTTCAAACTCCCTCAGGGGTGACAAAAGCCACAGAAACAAGTGAAGCTGCCTACATTGACGATACACAGCAAGCAGTGTCAGAGCAGACCATGGGTGATGGGAGCAGTGGCCCCATGGCAGGTCTTCCAAGGAAAACAGCTCTGAATAATGAAGTTCTGGTTTTCCTCTTATAAATGGTGACAGCACTACGGCCCTCCCCAGAGTGGAAAGACTATGATAAGGAGAAATAAACATCATTAGTTTCTTCTGAGACAGTCCAAAGCTTGCAAAGTTTTTTGGAATAATGAGCAGGCACTGCACAGATTTTCAGGTGCCAAATAGAGGGTTTAATGCACCTCCTTTCCAAAAAATATTTTTCTCTTACCACGTCATCTTTGCTTTCCCTGAATTTATTGCAAATGTAATTTTGTTCCCAGCAGGAAGGCTATATGTGTAGCAGATGAAGGACCATATTCAGGGTGTGACACACACAGAGCAATGATACCCTATAATTTTCAGACATGTAGGTGTCTGTGTGACCTCATAATTGCTTTACTATGTCTAAACCACAGGCTTGGTCTCTGTCAACAGTCACAAAGAGGAGCGGGGTGCAGAAGGGCAATTGGCCCCAGCAAGGCAGGCATAGGCTGAGCTGGGCACAGCCAGGACACAGCCACACGCCACCCCCTAGAATTAAATACTGAGGTTTGGGCTGACCGTGTGCCAAAGTGGGTCCAACCACTTTGGGGAAGGAAAAAAAAACAAAAAAACCTTTGAGAAATCTCCAGGAGTTTCAGGCGTGTGAAAACAACATTTTTGTCTAAACAAACACAAAAGGTATTTGACAGCTCTTTCCAGAAAATTGTGCCCTCTGGGATACCCCAGAGAAGGGGGATGTTTACACTGATGGTCAGGGTCAGTGGTACATACCTGTAACATTTAATGCAGTCATCATAAATGGTCCCTTGACTTTTTCCCATGGGAAAGCTTTTCAGAGTTTGTATCCTTATAAGTTCTCCTAAAAAGTTGACAGAAATGTTCAGAAAAAAGTATTTTCTGATGAAGAAGAAATTTTTTTTCAGATAGATTGTTTTGATGTAGAAAGAGCTAAAAGTTAATTCTGTGAGACTGTAAGATTTCATTTCCTCTTTATCTGAATAGGTGTTTTATTATTTCATTTGAAAATGCTATTTTAACTCATGCACAGCTTTCTTTTATATCTACTAGCTAATCAGCTAACCTGTTATCATATCAGCTGCTGTTTTAGAAGTGGTTGCCTTGGTTAATAAATGAATGAGACCTTGAAAGGATACGACAAATAGGGCTTTTATGGTAAGTAAATAAATCTTCTGTCATCTTTAAGTTTGCAATACAGTAAAATTGTTGTCTTACTCCATGATGACTCACATTCCTTAAAGAAACAAAAGACAAAGGTAGGAAGCCCTTTCAACCTGATTGCACATTACTCGTTTCCTGAGCTCTCAGCCTCCCACCCTGGCCAAGGCACAACGCCCACTGTCCCCAGGCACCCCTGCAGCTCCTGAGAGCTCTGCACAGCCATGCCCTCCTCTTCCTTGGGAGGGAGGAGGAGGAGGGGACAGGAAGCTATGGGCCTCTCAAGCACTCAAAGCAGCAAAAAAAATCATTGAAAACCACATCTTGAACAAATGGAATAGATGAGCACTGTCTGTTCTAGTCACCAAATGAGGAACAGTCCCATGGGGAAAATGTAGGTCGAGACTATGCTCATTCACACACCCAAGGAGGCCAAATTAAGGTTACATACATAAAGTTTTCAATCTATCATTTTGTGACTTCCATTTACATAAGGGCATAGTGCTGTTTTTCCTATTATTCATTCTGTTATCTGGGTAAGCGACTTCTTTTAGGATCTCCTTTCCGCTTTTTAATTTCAAGGGCAGATGGGACTGCCTCTGGCCCTGCCTCAGTCTTTTCCGTTCTTCATACAATTAGCTTCAAACACTCAACACACAAGAGGAATTCACACACCCTTTTCCTGTGCATTACCTACTGCCCATTCATCGGTGGGATCCTTGTTGCCTGTTCCCGTTAGTCTCACCAATAAGGTAACTGAAATCATGGTTCATCCATTTAGGACAAACACCATCTTTCCCATTGCCCTCTGCAAACTACTCCGCAACAGCACCCTGAGGGCAGCCGGCTTCCCCTTCAGCTCCCAAAACTGCATTTTGGGCCTGTCATGGTTTAACCCCAGCCAGCAGCTAAGCACCACACAGCCAGTCGCTCACTCCCCCACAACGGGATGGGGCAGAGAATCAGAAGAGTAAAAGTGAGAGAATTCCTGGGTTGAGATAAAGACAGCTTAATAGGAAACGCAAAAGCCGCGCCCACGAGCAAAGCAAAGCAAGGAATTAATTCACTACTTCCCATGGGCAGGCAGGTGTTCAGCCATCCCCGGGAAAGCAGGGCTCCATCATGTGTAATGGTTACGTGGGAAGACAAACACCATCATGCCGAATGTCCCCCCTTCCTTCTTCTTCCCCCAGTTTATACACTGAGCATGATGCCATACGGTATGGCATAGCCCTGTGGCCAGTCTGGGCCAGCTGTCCTGGCTGTGCCCCCTCCCAGCTTCTTGTGCACCTGGCAGAGCAGGGGAAGCTCAAACGTCCTTGACTGGTGTAAACTCTACTCAGCAAGAACCAAAACATCAGTGTGTTACCAACATTATTCTCATTCTAAACCCAAAACACAGCACTAGACCAGCTACTAAGAAGAAAATTAACTCTATACCAGCTGAAACCAGGACAGGGCCTCACTGAGTATTTTGTGGCACCACCAGACAAATTCCAGTCCAAGCAAGTCCAGGAAACTAAATAAGTCGCAGCCAAACATGGATGTAGTTACTTGCTACTTAGTACCCAGGCCTGGACATTTTGAGCACGGTTTTCAGAAAGTCCCCCTTTCCCAGGTAATGTAACTACTTACACACTTTTAAGAATACAAGAGGGTTTTGCCTTTAAAACACCCGCTATTTTAAATAGGGTATAGAAGAGGGGATCTCCTTGCTGATTTCACTCAACTTCAGGTTAGGCTAGCCTGGATATGCGACGCTGTTTTTGGCCTTAAAATGGTACCAGCTGGCAAACTAGGAGCTAGGGAGAACTAGGAGGGGTTTTGCTGAATGTGTTAAAGTAAATAGATATGAATAATTTTTCCTGGACTCTAATAATTCATCAAAGAAAAGGACATAACGGCTGGCAGGACAGTTCAGAAGGTGTTTATACATAAGTTTAATTTCGTTTTCACGAGGCTTTTATGTCTTTATGAAGAGCATTGCAGCTCAGTTCTCATACACTCTGTTGGTCATCTTTACTAGGGACGTGACCTCTATAGGACTGGATGGCCTCTTACCATGTCAATGTAGCGGGTTTCGCATGGGGCAGGCCAAGTATTCATTCCTATACAAAAAAAGACATCGTTTATCGCCCTTTAAGACTGAACATATGACCGATCTCATCTGAGCATCACACGAATAATATTTTAATACCATAAATGTCTCAGGTGAACATATTTCTAGCTAAGAGGCAAGAAAATTCTTCTCCTGGGTAGCTGAGTTGAAGCAACAATGAAGAAACAGGTCTTACTTACATCTTCACATTTAAGTACAGAAAAAGCTTTTGCTCCATCTCAATAGGCACACATGCATTTTTTTCCATGCAAGATTCTTAAAAATTTCCACAGTTTGCCAAAAAATTGTGTAATGTCTGTAAATGTTCTGCCCTGCTTGGGGCCTGTAACTTAAGCGGATGTTCAAATGTAGATTCATTTTAAACAGAAGCTAAGACTATATACGAATCCCATAACTTAAAATGGGTTAACTTTATCACATTTTTCCCCCCCATGAGTTAGATTAATTTCCCAACTTTCAGATTCAGCAGTAAGTCAGTAATACAGTAAACAAACTGCATGCAAATAATTTTGCACAAGTAACAAATGAACAGGAAACAGAATCAAGAATTTACATTCAACCTGTTTGACCTTCATGGTATGTTTGAACGTCGGCCTCTAGATGGAAGACCTACTACAATGTTTGCTGCAAGCAGATCCAGGTTGCATATTAGTTATTTGCTTATGAGAGATTAAATCTCCAGGAGGCATTCCTTGAAGATTGTAGCTAACAGCGAAAGTCTTCTAAAACTGCTTATCTTGGGCAAATTCATGAATACAGTTGCGTAGGATCAGCTTAGTACCTTTGAAGCCTAGTCTAAACCACAGTGCACACCTATTCAGCAATATTACAGTATTACATCAATCAGCGCCTGCCACCCATCTTTGTATGAGCTGAACAATAGATCCAGGTAACATAAAACCACAAAATGGAATACATGCAGCTTTTTCACATGCCAGTAATTAATGAGTTTACTTCATAGTAGAAAACTTTACTCCACACCAAAAGCCCCAGAAATCTCACTGAACAAAAAAAGGTGGTTTAATGCCCTGCAACCACAAGCTCTACACAAAATGGACTATTAAGAAGGCTAAAGCATGAATCCTCTCTACAAGCCTTTATCCCTTGAGCTAAGACATTAATAGGTGATACATGTAGTGTGGGTGCTCTCGCTCCCACAGAAGCTATGGATGCCTCCGTAGCTTGGCTTACAGGGTAAGATAACATCTTTCAGCAAGAAAAGAAATAGCCTCTACTTTCTCTGCTGCGGCTGATTAGGAAAGGACGGTAACAAATGTGGAGTCAACCTAGGAACCCTGGCGTTCTCTTGCTAGGCTGCTGCAAGCCAAAGATACTGGGGTTTACATTCTCACCAGCAGATCTCCAATCAATGTTCTTTTTTACTAACTCTCAGGCAGACTCTACAGAGGGTACGAGGTACTCCAAGCATGGACCAGTCCCCTTTTTTACCAATTACTATTCCTGGAAACTGAAGGCTGCTGGTTCGCCAGCTACGTAAAAAGAAATAAGTTTACATTTTGTCTAAATAAATATTTGATGACAACACACAGTAACAGGAAAATAGTTACCAGTTTTAGAGACAGGTACAGCCTTGTAACTAACTTTGGTGAAACACTGAGATTCATGGATCTGTCTCCTCCTTGGGACTTACTTAAATGCAGACTTTCTCTGGAGTTTCCTGTAATCCATCAATTTGACAATCTTTCCTGGAATATCAGCTTAATAATATCAGCCTGGTATTTATGAAGGATGTCATTTTTACTGAGGAGAACTGAATGTAACTGCCCAAATCAGATGCTGAGATCTCCTTTGGGAATATGGATGTGGAATAACTTCCTGGACAGAAAAGAATAGAATAGAAAAAAACAGTTCAGTTGGAAGGGACCTACAATGATTATCTCATCCAACTGCCTGCCCAATTCAGGGCTGACCAAAAGTTAAAGCATGTTGTTAAGGGCATTGGTCCAAATGCCTCTTAAACACTGACAGGCTTGGGGCATCGACCACCTCTCTAGGAAGCCTGTTCCAGTGTTCGACCACCCTCTCGGTAAAGAAATGCTTCCTAATGTCCAGTCTAAACCTCCCCTGGTACAGCTTTGAACCATTCCCACATGTCCTCTTGCTGGATCCCAGGGAGAAGAGCTCAGCACCTCCCTTTCCACTTTCCCTCCTCAGGAAGCTGTAGAGAGCAATCAGGTCACCCCTCAGCCTCCTTTTCTCCAAACTAGACAAGCCCGAAGTCCTTAGCCACTCCTCACAGGACATTCCTTCCAGCCCTTCTACCAGCTTTTTTGCCCTCCTCTGGATGCATTCAAGGACTTTCACATCCTTCTTAAATGGTGGGCCCCAGAACTGCGCACAGTACTCAAGGTGAGGCTGTACCAATGCTGAATATGGCGGGATAATCACCTCTCTTGACCGGCTGGTTTATACCGTGTTTGATGCACCCCAGGACATGGTTTGCCCCCTTGGCTGCCAGGACACACTGATGACTTATATTGAGCCTGCTGTCGACCAGCACCCCCAGATCCCTTTCTGCATGGCTGCTCTCCAGCCACTCCTCTCCCAGTTTATAATTGTGCCTGGCATTACTCCATCCTAGGTGCAGAATCTGGCATTTGGACTGCAAGGCCTCTCATCCCTCAGAAGAGTCAAAAGCACCTCCCAGTTTGGTATCATCAGCAAACTTGCTAATTGTGCATTCAACTCCTGCATCTAGATCATTGATAAATATATTGAACAGAACTGTCCCTAGAATTGAGCCCTGAGGAACACTGCTGGTGATCAATCACCAGCCAGATGTAGCCCCATTCACTCCAACCCTTCAAGCCCTGCTGTTCAGCCAGATCTTCACCCAGTGCACAGTGTACCTGCTCATCCCACAGTTGGACAGCTTGTCCAGAAGGACACTGTGAGGGACAGTATCAAAAGCCTTACTAAAATCCAGAAAAACTACATCCACTGCCTTCCCTTCATCCACAAGGCAGGTGACCTTATCATAGAATGATATCAAATTGGTTAAACGGGACTTTCCCTTCGTGAACCCATGTGGACTGTGCCTGATGA